>NW_024870876.1:3390000-3942500 GCF_019054845.1 Dipodomys spectabilis
TTTTAAATTAGCCTACATTAGTTATATATTATTACATCTCCACACATGTTTACAGTGTATTCCAGTCAATCTCCCTCCCTCTATCCATGTTTCCTTCAACTTTTTAATTCTTTTTCTGGTCATGAGGCTTGAACTCAGGGACTGGGCTCTGCCCCTGAGCCTCTCTTTGCTCAAGGCTAGCACTGTACTACTTGAGCCACAGTGTCACATCCAGCTTTTTCTGTTTATATGGTATTGAGGAATCAAACCCAGGGCCTCATGAATGCTAGGCAAGCCCTCTACCACTAAGCCACATTCCTAGTCCAACTTTTAAAAATTTTAATGGCAGCCGGCACCGGTGGCTCACACCTATAATCATAGCTACTCAGGAGGCTAAGATCTGAGGATCAAGGTTAAAAGCCAGCCCAACATGACAGTCTGTCAGACTCTTATCTCCAATAAACCTCTCAGAAAACCGGAAGTGGGGCTGTGGCTCATGTGGTAGAGCACTAGCCTTGAGCTAAAGAGCTGAGGGACAGCACCCAGAGTTCAAGCCCCATGACCGACAAAAACTAAATACATAAAAAAGCCAGGCGCTGGTGGCTCACGCCTGTAATCCTAGCTACTCAGGAGGCTGAGATCTGAGGATCGCGGTTCAAAGCCAGCCCGGGCAGGAAAGACCATGAGACTCCTATCTCCAATAAACCACCAGAAAACCAGAAGTGGCGCTATAGCTCAAGTGGTAGAGCGCTTGCCTTGAGCTGAAGAGCTGAGGGACAGCGTTCAGGCCCAGAGTTCTAAGCCCCACGACCGACAAAAAAAAAAAACAAAACTAAATACATAAATAAAAAATTTTTTTTTTGGTCCGGTCATGGGGCCTGAACTCTGGGCCTGGGCACTGTCCCTCAGCTCTTCAGCTCAAGGCTAGCACTCTACCACTTGAGCCACAGCGCCACTTTCGGCTTTTTTCTTTTTGCTTATGTGGTGCTGAGGAATCGAACCCAGGGTCTCATGCATGCAAGGCAAGCACTCTACCATTGAGCTACCTTCCCAGCCCCATAAATAAAATTTTAATGGCATAAAGGAGTGTCTTTTGAACATTAGCCCCTACTTATCATTAATCTAGTTATGAATTGTTTACCTAATTTCTGATATATGTAGGTTTCTAGATCGTGTGTGTGCACACATGCACGTACACACACACATATGCACATGAAACTAGAACTTGAACTCAGGGCCTGTGTACTGTCCTTTGGCTTTTTCTCTCAAGGCTGGCACTCTACCACTTGCCCCATAGGTCCATTTCTGGGGTTTGGTCATTAATTGGAGATAAGAGTCTAACAGATTTTCCTGCTTTAAACTTTGATCCTCAGGTTTCAGCCTCTTCAATAGCAAAGATTACAAGCATGAGCTATGGGTACTAGGCTAATATAATGACTGTGTTAACAAACCTTTTCCACTAGATCTCACTTTATCTCTTGGCCACACAAATGTCTCATCTCTGAGCTTTTAGGAATTTAGAAGTATGCTTCACCAGGAAATCCAACATCACAGAGAACTAGTAACCATTACATAAAAGCCTAAATCAAATCAAAGTAGTTTGCCATTCATCTTTATGCACTAAACTTTAGGGATATGGGAAAGGATAGTTAGGGATAGAATCCAGGGTCTTGCAAGTGCTCTGCTACTGAGCTACATTCCCAACCTTCAAACAGATAGAGAACGAGAGAGAGAGAGAGAGAGACAGAGACAGAGAGAGAGAGACAGAGGGGGGGGAAGGGAGGGAGAGAGAGAGAGAGTATTGTGTATGTCCTGGGGTTTGAATACAGGGTCTGGGCAATATTCCTGAGGTTTTTTGGTCAAAGCTAGCACTCTACCACTTGAGCCACAGCTCTATCTCTGGCTCTTTTGCACAACTAATTGGAGAAAAGAGTTTCACAGGCTTTCTGCCCAGGCTGGTTTAGAATCATGATCCTCAGATCTCAGCCTCCTGAATAGCTAGGATTATAGGCGTGAGCCACTGGCGCTCAGCAGATTTTTTTTTTAAGTAGGCATCCTGGTCATATTACACATATAGAGAACAGCATGGCACATACAGGAGCAAAGTCAGAATCAAAGATGTTTAAGGTGGGGGACAGAAATTGAGTAGAGGGGCTGGGAATGTGACTTGGTGGTAGACTGCTTGCTTAACATGTATAAAGCCCTGGGTTTGATTCCTCAGTAACACATAAACAGAAAAAGCTGAAAGTGGCACTGTGGCTCAAGTGGTAGAATGCTAGCCTTGAGCAAAAGAAGGTCAGGGACAGTGCCCAAGCCCTGAGTTCAAGCCAGAAGGAAGGAAGGAGGGAAGGAAGGAGGGAAGGAAGGAAGAAGGGAAGGAAGGAAGGAAAATTGAGTAGATATGTATAAAGAGGAAAAAAGGGAGTGATCAATGGGCAGATTGAATATGGTAAGAAGAAAGCACACACCATCACCACATAGAAGCTCTCAGACATAATCAGCCCTAAAAATCTCAGCAGTATTTATGCTCTTTCAAGCAAGATATGTTACCTAAGAAGGCATTTCAAGTTAATGGATTTTGGTTAATCCTGGCCAGGTATCTGTTTTGATACAGTTTTGATTCTGGGAAAAGTTACTTAACTTCAATATAACAGAAAGTATGTTGCTAGGTAACTACATCCAAGGTTCTTTCTGATCTTTAGATCAGGATGTTCATGCCAAAAAGTAGATAAGCTGATTTTTCAAGATTAGAGTTGATGACCTCTCTTAAGAACTTCAGTCATCTTTCATTTATGGAACTATCTCTGCATGTACAAAAATCAGGTAATTTTACAACAGAAGCTAGTAGCCCCTAACTTGATCCACCTGGTGATCTTCTGAGTGGGCATGTATGTATGTATGTATGCATGTATGTTTTTATGTGGTACTGGAGATGCAATCCAATGCATCCTCTATGCTAGGGAAGCACTCTACTTGGAGCTGCACCCAATCTCTTTTAAAAAAATTTTAGGAGCTGAGCGCTGGTGGCTCACATCTGTAATCCTAGCTACTCAGAAGGCTGAGATTTGAGGATCACGGTTCAAAGCCAGCCCGGGCAGGAAAGTCCGTAAGATTCTTATCTCCAATAAACCACTTGAAAACCGGAAGTGGCGCGGTGGCTCAAGTGGTAGAGCGTTCGCCTTGAGCTGAAGAGTGCAGGGACAGCACCCAAGCCCAGAGTTCAAGCCCCATGACCGACCGACCGAAAAAAAAAAAAAAAATTTTAGGGCCAGGTGCCAGTGGCTCATGCCTGTAATCCTAGCCACTCAGAAGGCTGAGATCTGAGGATCGTGGTTCAAAGCCAGCCCAGGGAAGGAAAGTCTGTGAAACTCTTTTCGCCAATAAAACACCAGAAAAATGGAAGTGGCTCTGTAGCTCAAGTGCTAGAGTGCTTGCCTGAGCTGAAAAGCTGAGGGACAGCGCCCAGGCCCAGAGTTCAAGCCCCAAGACCGACCAAAAAAAAATTTTTTTTTAATTTTATTTTAGGGATGGGAAGGTGGCTCAGTGGTAGAGTGCTTACCTTGCATGCATGAGGCCCTGGGTTCGATTCCTCAGCACCACATACGCAGAAAAAGCCAGAAGTGGCACTGTGGCTCAAGTGGTAGAGCAGTAGCCTTGAGTTGAAAAGCTGAGGGATAGCACCCAGGCAATAAAAAAAAGGCAAAAAACAAAAACAAAAAACATTACATCTTTAAAGTTTATCAATATAAGTCTTGAGGGAACAAGGAAAGAAAATGCAATAGAAAGGGATATTCTGAACAAAAAATAATGTATAGACCTCTGAAATGCCATGGTAAAATCCCTTAGTACAATCAAAACACACTTAAAAAAAAAAAGAATGGCAGGAAAGTAACACCAGGCTTATTCAGGGACTGTTACCAGTGAGAGGGGTGGGCCTAACCATGAGGGTGAGGCTGAAGATGATAGAATAATTTACTTGTGCATATGAAAACGGAACAATGAAACCCTGAAATTGGGCTGGGAATGTAGCTTTGTAGTAGCAACATGCATGAAGCCCTGGGTTTGATTCTTCAGTACCACATAAATAGAAAGTTTGAAGTGGTGCTGTGGTTCATGGTACGGTGCTAGCCTTGAGCAAAAGAAGCTCAGGGACAGTATCTAGACCCTGAGTTCAAGCTTCAGGACTGGCAACAAAAGAAACAAAACAAAAGAACCTTGAAATTGTTTTGAGAAGTGGGAATAGAGTTGGGTGAGGTTGCTCAAAAGTGCTATACACGTGTGTAGAAATTGTTAGGTAAATTAAAGTGGCAGCTGAGGAAAAAGAGCAGCACGTGGTATTCCGGCAAGGGAAAGGTTTATTTGTAAGCTGCCTCTGGTCAAGTTGGAAACTCACGAAGCAGGAATAAAAAAAGGGTCGAACAACAGCAGGGCCACGACTTATCAAGGCCAAGGGTGGAAGAAGGTGGGGCCCCACCAGATGAGATGGGACCTCAGGGAGGGGGGAGGTGACTGCCTCCAAATGTGTCGGTTTACCTAGGTGATGCAGGTACTGGGCCAAGACTTAACCAAGAGGAGGGAGGAGTCTGCTCCGCCTTCCCAGAGTGGACCTTACAAACATGTCGTAATGAAACCTCTGTGGTACAACTAATGTATGCTAATAAAAACATGCTCTAGAAAACCAATGAAGGTTAAATGTTGAGTGTCAGTTATTAAACAAGAATGCTCTGGGATATGTCATTAGTACAGAATCAGACACTAAAATGTCCTTCCTAAAACTTATTTGAACAAAATATGCCTTTGACACAATAAACAAAAATTCATATCATAATAAGAAGTGTTTTCCATAAAATCGTGATAGTGCATGCAGTTGCTCACTTTCCTATGGCTTTGTTTTTCCTCACTGAAATCCAATTATGATGCATTAGAGTTCTCTCCAGCTAACAGTGCCATGAAGGCAGCACATAGCCTTAGAGTTTAATACCAAGTAAAAGCTTTCTTTTCCAAACTGTTGCTAATCATCATGACCCAAGAGAGACATTGACTGTACAAACTAATCCACTGCCAAGGAGGAAGCAATGGAATGTACTGATGATTCACATGGGAAGGTTAGAGCTGAGGCCCACACAATTCTTCCCTGTTTTCTTGGAGATAGAGAGAGGAATAAATAAATTCTTCCATTAGGCTTGCAGGAAGATGATTTCTGCCCAGACATTTAGGGTAAGGAATGCAAACCAGTTCTTCCTAATTGTTCATTGCTATGTGTGATGCATTTATCTTTCTTTAATTCAGCAATGCTTTCCTCTGAAAGTTCAAAGCTAGTCAATTATTATGTGGCTGCCAACAGCTTTACTTATTTTCAGAAGCTCTCTCCTCTTCCAATGGAAACCTGAAAATACATACACAAAATCCCCCAATGAGTCTAGTCTTCCTAGCATCATGGGAAAGGAAGGCTACAAAATTGTAAACAAGAAATGATCATTGACTTAATAAGGAATCCATTTTCTTTACCTTTACACAAAGAAAGTCAGTTAATTCTAGGGCCAGTATATGACTCTGTATATAAGTGTGTGTATGTGTGTGAGTGTGCACATGCACTGGTATGTGGCTTTTCCCCTCACAGCTACTGCTCTACCACTTGAGACACACTTTCTGATTCTCATGGGCTTTCCTGGCTTCAAACTGAACTTCAATCCTCAGATCTCAGCCTCCTGAGTAGCTACAATTATAGGCATGAGCTCAACTAAGAATTTCTTTCCTCTTATCTCTAATGAGTGTACAAAGGGATTTTATTGTGACATTTTCATACATATATACAATATTTCCTGATCAAGTCCATCCCCTCCATCTCTCTGTCATCACTCCTCCTCTTTTAAAACAATTTCAACAGGTTTCATCATGCTATTTTCATACATACTATAAAGTGCTTTAACCATATTTACCCTCATTCACCCTCTCTGTTGACCCTCCCTCTCCTGCTGGTATACACTTCTCACCACAGCTTGCTTTGTTCTCCTGCCATTCTTTTTTGTTGTTGCAGTTAATCATGGGATTTGAACTCTAGGGTCTGGGCACTGTACCTGAGCTCTTCAGCTCAAGGTGAGCACTCTACCACTTGAGCCACAGCACCACTTCCAGTTTTCTGGTGGTTAATTGAAGATAAGAGTCTCAAAGACTTTCTTGCCAGTGCTGGCATTGAACTGTGATCCTCAGATCTCAGCCTCCTGAGTAGCTAAGATTACAGGCATGAGCCACCAGTGCCTGGCCTGTCATTCATTTTTATTAGCATTTTATTACCATTCATTAACTGTATAAAAGGATTTCACACCACCAATACTGGACTGTCCCTAAGTGATGCCACCATGATGTATGACTACAGGTAGGACAATTCTCCCTAGCACCATGATGACAGGAAGAATGAAGAGTCACACAGTGTCTGCGGCATCCATACTGGCTAGGAAATAGGTATCTTTCTCAATGGTCCTAGCACACTTCTGCTATCCTTTGGGAATCCCAAGTTAAGAGATTCACCAAAGGAAGGCCCAGAGAGTATTCATCTGTTCCTACAGGAAAAAACAAGGGAACGAGAACAGCTATATGATCAGGTCCTCAGCATGTACAAACAGAATATTATGGCTGGATATGAACTGTGTCCCAAAAGGTTCATATATAAAGGCTTCAACCTCATCTGTTTTTGCTGTTCTGAGAAGTTCTGGAAACTTTAGAAAGGCACATAACTGAAGAAAGAGGTGACTTAGGCAGGTTGTTGAGGATTGTCTTTTCCCAGGTTCCTTTCTGTCTCTGCTTCCTGTCCACCATGAGGTGAGCAGCCTCTTCTGCTACATGTCGATGTTTGGTCCTGCCATAGCCTGAACTCAGCAGAGACGAAGACTATAGACTGAAACCTCTGAAACTCCATGACCAGGTAAATAATTCCTCCTCTCAAGCTATTCTATAGGAATTTTGTCATATCAACAAGAAAATTGCGAGGCTGGGAAGGTGGCTCAGTGGTAGAGCGTTTGCCTTGCATGTATGGGTTCGATTCCTCAGCACCACATAAGCAAAAAGAAAAAAGCCAGAAGTGGCACTGTGGCTCAAGTAGTAGAGCACTAGCCTTGAGCTGAAGAGCTGAGGGACAGTGCCCAGGCCCAAAATTCAGGCCCCACGACCAGACCCAAAAAAAAGTAAAAAAAAAAAAAATTGGTTTTGTTTTTTGTTTTGTTTTGTTGGTTGTGGGGCTTGAACTCTAGGCCTAGGCACTGTCCCTCAGTGCTTCAGCTCAAGGCTAGTGCAGATCAAGGTTTGAAATCAGTGCAGGCAGATAAAGCCGAGATTCTTATCTCCAATTAACCAGCAAAAATCTAGAGGCAGAAGTGTGGCTCACAAGGTAGAGCATCAGCCTTAACTGCAAAAGCCAAGTGAGAACAGGAGGGCCTGAGTTCAAGCCTTAGTACCAACACACTCAAGGTAACTTATTCTTATATAACTCAGGCTGGCCTAGGATTCTCTATTCTTGTGCCTCAGCCTTCAGAGTGCTGGGGTCACAGGCACCTGCCACCTGCCTGGATTACCCACTTACCTTTGAAAGAATGGTGAAGGGGCTGGGAAGGTGGCTCCGCAGTAGAGTGCTTGCCTTGCATGCATGATGCCCTGGGTTCGATTCCTCAGCACCACATAAGCAAAAAGAAAAAAGCTGGAAGTGGCGCTGTGGCTCAAGTGGTAGAGTGCTAACCTTGAGCTGAAGAGCTGAGGGACAGTGCCCAGGCCCAGAGTACAGGCCCCAGGACTGGACCCAAAAAAAAAAAAAAAAAAGAAAGAAAAAAGAAAAAAAATAATGGTGAATACTCTCAGATGTTCCATAAGCAGAATTGTGAAAGGGAGAAATAAATGAGGGTGAAAGGAATGGAACCCAGGGCCTCAGGCATGCAAGGCAAGCACTCTACCACTGAGCCACCTTCCCAGCCCCCCAAAATAATTTTTTCAAAAGTAAGAGGAAGTGTAATTATGTTCACATAAAAGATTTTCAGTCTTTTCTGCTCTTCCACCATGCTTTTGTTTCCCCAGTTCTCAGTTCTTTGGCATCAATCTGTATTTTTTCTATCTGTAAGCATCCTTTGTGACTATCACCTGTCAAGTCATTGCTATTCTTTCATCTATTCTTCCAGACATACTGGCCATCTGTGTCTGCCATTTGTCTTGTCTCTTGCCTTTTTTTTTTGGTCGGTTGTGGGGCTTGAACTCTGGGCCTGGGCGCTATCCCTCAACTCTTCATCTTAAGGTGAGCACTCTACTACTTGAGTTACAGCACCCCTTCCGGTTTTCTGGTGGTTTATTGGACATAGGAGTCTCACGGGTCTTTCCTGCCTGGGCTGGCTTTGAACCGCGATCCTCAGATCTCAGCCTCCTGAGTAGCTACCAGACGTGAGCTACCAGCGCCCCGCTTGTCTCTTGCCCTTTTGTGTGAATGGGTTATGTCCTTCTGTTCTTTCCCCATCTCTTCACTAGGCTTTGGAGAAAGATTATAGAGACGTTCATGGCTCAATCCACCATGTGACACCAAGTTTTATAATTATTTATAAACACATTAAGAATTTATATGTAAGTGGCTCTCTGACTTAAGTGGTAGGGTGCTAGCCTTGAGCATGGAGAGACTCAGGGATAGTGACCAGGACCTGAGTTCAAGCTCCAGGAATAGCCAAAAAAAAAAAAAAGGAATTTACATGTAGAAGAACAATGAACATTCTAGCCCAATCAGATGTGTTCTCAGTAATTCAAAAAGTAGATCAAGTATATGAGGAAAAATAATGAGGACTTATGGAATGGCAAAAGGCTATTTTCCAGAGATACCAATGTTGTGCTTTGTGCTTTCTCTTTTTGCCAGTCCTGGGGCTTGAACTCAGGGCATGGGCACTGTCCCTGAGCTTCTTTTGCTCAAGGCTAGCACTCTGCCACTTGAGCCATAGTGCTACTTCCAGCTTTTTTTGTTTATGTGTACTGAAGAATCGAACCCAGGGCTTCATACATGCTAGAATGGAAGTAAGAGTAAGAGTCTCCCTGCCTGGCCTAGCTTTGAACCACAATGCTCAGATCTCAGACTCTTGAGTAACTAGGATTAGGGGCATGAGCCACTGGTACCTGACAATGGTTATTTGTTTTATTCTGTTTTTGTTGCTTTTTCTGTTTCCTTTTTTGTCAAAGATTTTTCCCAAAGTACTTATGTTTAGGAATGAGGATAGGGAGATAATTTCATGAAATTGAAATGTCCCTACTACTTTTTAAATGTGATAGCCAATAATTTTATTGACTATAATATTGAAACTTTTTCTTTTTTTTTTTTTTTTTTTTGAGACAGGGTCTTGCTATGTAGTCCTGGGCTTGCCTAGGATTCTCCATTTTCTTCCCTCAGACTCCCAAGGGCTGGGTTTACAGGGATGTTCTATGACTTCTGGCTTTAGAAGCAGATTTATAATGACATAAATAGCTGCTGGTGGTAGTGATTCATGCCTGTAGTCCAAGCTACACACACACACACACACACACACACACACACAAATAATTAGAATACAAACCAGGCTAGGTGGCTAAAACTTACAATCCTAGCTCCACAAGAGGCTGAGCTCTGAGGATTGTGGTTCAAAGCCAGCCTGGGAAGGAAAGTCTAAGAGTCTTTTATCTCTGATTAACCAGCAAAATCTGGAAGTAGAGCATTGCCTCAACTGTTAGAATACCAGCCTTGAGCAAAAAAAGCTCAGAGACAGAGCCCTGAGTTCAAGCCACAGGACCATCAGAAAAAAAGCATAATGTCATAGAAGACATCTGTATCTTTGTGACTTTTTTCTGTCTTTTTTTTTTTTTTTGGTGTTGGTGGTCAAATCCAGGCCTACTGCATGGTAGGCAAGTACTTTACCACTAAGTTATAGCCTTTATTCTATTGCTTTCTAGAAACTAAAAATCAATAGTATTCATCATCAGTAAAAATCATTCCTTTGTAGTGTTTCCCTAAATCATTACTTCTTTTGATCTTTAAGCTTAAATGTCTAATATCTTTACCCTTTATACATTAAAATACCCTTTATAAAAGGTTTAACTTGGGGCTGGGAAGGTGGCTCAGTGGTAGAGTGCTTGCCTTGCATGCCTGAGGCCCTGGGTTCGATTCCTCAGCACCACATAAGCAGAAAAAAAAAGCTGGAAGTGGCGCCATGGCTCAAGTGGTAGAGTGCTAGCCTTGAGCTGAAGAGCTGAGGGACAGCGCCCAGGCCCAGAGTTGAGGCCCCATGACCAGACCCCCACACCCCCAAAAAAAGGTTTAACTTATCTGAAAAAACAATCACAAATAGGAATCCACATCAGACAGATATCACTAGGAACCAAGTTAGTAAACACAAGAAGAAAGGAAAGAAGAAAAACTTAGAAAAGCAGGAAAATGACAGGAAACACAATGCTCCTCTCTATAATAGCCATAAATATTAATGGACTCAATTCACCAATCAAAATAAAAGGATTGCAAATTGGATCAGAAAACAAGATCCATCCATTTTGTGTCTTCAAGAGACCCATCTGACAGCCAAAGAGAAAAACAAAGGGATGGAGGAAAATCTACCATGCAAATGCTCCCAGCAACAAGGCAGGAGTTAGGGACTGGGAAGGTGGCTCAGTGGTACAGTGCTTGCCTCACATGTATAAGGCACTGGGTTCGATTCCTCAGCACCACATAAACAGAAAAGGCTGGAAGTAGCCCTGTGGCTCAAGTGGTAGAGCATTTGCCTTGAGCTGAAGAGCTCAGGGACAGCGCCCAGGCCTAGAGTTCAAGCCCCACGACCACCACCAACAAAAAAAAAAAAAAAAAAGCAGGAGTTGCCATCCTGATATCTGACAAAATAAACTTTTCATTAAAATCAATACAAAAAGACAAAGAAGGACACTACATATTAATACAGGGAACAATCCAAGAAGATTATACCACCATTATCAAGTTATACTCTCAAAATATTGGAGCACCCAAAGCAAATATTCTCAGACTTACAGGAAATAATAGATCCAAATTCAATAACAGTAGAAGACTTTAATACACCACTCTCACCAAAGGACAGGTCTACCAACAAGAGGATTAGCAAGGAAGCCTATGTATAAATGATACCATATGTCAAATAGACTTAATAGACATCTACAGAATTTTCAACCCAATAACAATCCAGTATACATCCTTCTCAGCAGCATGGAACTTTTTCCAAAATAGATCATATCATAGCTCACACAAAGAATTTAAGCAAATACAAGAGGATTGACACAATCCATTGTGTTCTGTCTGAACATAGTGGAACCAAGTTAGTTATCAATAACAGAGCATACTGTAGAAACTACTCAAACACATAGAAATTGAACAGTATACTTCTGAGCAACACCTGTGTCACAGAAGAAATTACAAAGTTCCTACAACTGAATGAAAATTAATATCATCACAAAGAAATATGTGAGACACAGTAAAAGCAGTCCTGAGGGGCAAATTTATTGCTCTCAGTGCACATATCAAGAACATAGAGACAGACCAAGTAATTAATCTCATGATGCAA
The DNA here is from genome assembly GCF_019054845.1 of Dipodomys spectabilis. NCBI lineage: Eukaryota > Metazoa > Chordata > Mammalia > Rodentia > Heteromyidae > Dipodomys > Dipodomys spectabilis. The sequence goes on from NW_024870876.1 coordinate 3,401,547, forward strand.
CTAAAACTGCTAGAAAAGCAAGATAAAATTGAACCCAAAGTTACTAGATGGAGTGAGATAACCAAAATAATAGCTGAAATTAATGAGATAGAGACTAAGAAAACTATAAATGAAATTAATAAAACAAAGAGCTGGTTTTTAGGGAAAAAAATCAATAAAATGGATGGACCTCTGGCAAGAATAATTTTAAAAAAGAAGAGAGGAAACCCAAATAATAAGACCAGGGATGCCACAGGAAAAATTACAACAAACATCTAAGATATCCAAACAATCATAAAGAACTATTTCCAGAATCTATACTCATTAAGGAAGGAAAACCTAGCAGAAATGGATGAATTTTTAGAGACATACAAATTGCCCAAACTGAACTAATAAGAAATAAATCAGTTAAATAAACCAATAACTTACAATGAGATAGAGGAAGCAATCAGAAGCCTTCCACTAAGCCAGGAACCAGTGACTCACATCTGTAACCCTAGCTACTAAGGAGGCTGAGATGTGAGGATTTTGGCTCAAAGCCAGCCCAGGCCAGAAAGTGCCTGAGACTTGTATCTCCAATAAACCACTCAGAAAACCAGAAGTGGTATAATGACTCAAGTGGTGTACTCCCTTAGCTCTTCAGCTGAAGGCTGAATTCAGGCCCAGAGTTTAAGCCCCACAACCGACCAAAAAAAAAAAAAAAGTCTTTCAATAAGGAAGAGCCCAGGACCAGATAGATTTACTATGGAATTCTATAAGACCTTTGAAGAGGAACTAATACCCAAGCTCTTCTAAGAAATAGAAGCAGAAGGAGGGATCCCAAACTCATCCTATGAAGCCAATATCACACTCATCCACAAACCAGGTAAAGATCCAACAAAAAAAGAAAACTACAGACCAATCTCTTTGATGAACACAGATGCAAAGTTCCTCAATAAAATTTTGGCCAACAGAATCCAGAAACATATAAAAAAAAATCATACATTATGATCAAGTAGGCTTCATCCCAGAGATGCAGGGATGGTTTAACATATGTAAATCAATAAATGTAACTAATCACACCAACAGATACAAAGTCAAGATCCACATGATTAACTCTATTGCTGTGCAAAAAGCTTTTTTTCCCCTCTTTTTCTTTCTTTTTTCTTTTTTGTTGGTCATGTGGCCTGAACTCTGGGCCTGAGCACCATCCCTCAGCTCCAGCTCAAGGCTTAGAGCTCTACCACTTGCCTTTTCTGTTTTTTTCTGCTTATGTGGTGCTAAGGATTCGAACCCAGGGCCTCATGCATACAAGGCAAGCACTCTACAACTGAGTCACCTTCCCAACCCTGGAAAAGGCTTTTTGATAAAATATAACACCCATTCATATGAAATCTCTGGAGAAAATAGGAATAGAAGAAACATTCCTTAAAACAATAAAAGCCATATACAACAGAGCTATAGCCAATATTATACTAAATGGGGAAAACCTACAATCAATTCTCCTAAAATCAGGAACAAGGCAAGGATGCCCACTCTTTCCACTCCTCTTCAATATAATTCTGGAATCCTTAGCAAGATCAATAAGACAAGAAAAGAACATTAAAGGGATCCGCATAGGGAAGGAAGAAATTAAACTATTCCTATTTGCAGATGACATGATATTCTACCCTAACAACCCCTAAAACTCCACTCCCAAACTCTTAAAGCTTATAAAACACTTCTGCAAAGTAGCAGGATACAAAATTAACCCACAAAAATCAGTTGCCGTGGGCTGGGAAGGTGGCTCAGTGGTAGAGCGATTGCCTTGCATGCATGAGGCTCTGGGTTCAATTCCTCAGCACCACATAAGCAAAAAGAAAAGAGCTAGAAGTGGCACTGTGGCTCAAGTGGTAGAGCGCTAGCCTTGAGCTGAAGAGCTGAGGGACAGCGCCCAGGCCCAGAGTTCAGGCCCCATTACTGGACCCCCCCCCCCAAAAAAAAATCAATTGCCGTTCTGTACACCAACAATGTATAAGCAAAAAGGGAAATCGAAGAAACAACCTCATTCACAATAATCTCAAAAAAAAAAAAACATCTAGGAATTAACCTAACTACAGATGTAAAGGAATTATTTAGTGAAAACTATAAAAACCTAAAGAACAAAATCAAAGAAGACACCAGGAAATAGAAAGACCTTCCATGTTTTTGGATAGGGAGAATCAGTATCTTAAAAATGGCCCTACTGCCAAAAAAGGATATACAAATTCAATGCAATTCCCATCAAAATCCTAATGACATACTTTACTAAAACAGAGAAAACAACCCAAAAGCTCGTATGGAATAACAAAAGACCTAGAATAGCCAAAGCAATTCTAGGCAAAAGAAACAACACAGGAGGGATCATGAATCCAGATTTCAGGCTCTACTATAGAGCCATAATAACAAAGACAGCTTGGTATTGGCACAAAAACAGAAACAAAGACCAATGGAACAGATTAGAAGATCCAGAAATAAAATCCCATACCTATAGTCAGCTGATATTTGACAAAGGAGCCAAAGACATACAGTTGAAGAAGTATATAGCCTCTTCAACTCTTGGTATTAGGAAAACTGGGTGGCCGCATGCAGAAAACTAAAAGTGGACCCCAGCCTGTCACCATGCACTAACATCAACTCAAAATAGATTAAAGACCTTAACATCAAACCTGAAACTCTGAAACTACTGCAGTACAGAGTAAGAGAGACACTTGAACTTATAGGCACAGGCAGGAACTTCCTGAACACAATCCCAGGGTCACAAAAAATTGGAGAGAGACTCCACAAATGAGACTACCTTAAAATAAAAAGTTTCTGCACAGCTAAAGAAATAGCCGCCCAATTAGAAAGACAGCCAACTAGTTGGGAAAACATATTTACCGGCAATATATCAGACAAAGGCCTAATATCCATTATATACAGGAAACTCAAAAAACGAATCCCTCCCAAATTTGACAAATCAATCATTAAATGGGCAAAGGGAACTAAAGAGAGACTTCTCAGAAGAGATAAAAATGGCAAAGAAACACATGAGGAAATGTTCATCATCCCTGGCCATAAAGGAAATGCAAATAAAATAACCCTGAGATACCACCTTATCCCAGTCAGAATGCTCCACATCTTAAATTCAGCCAATGACAAATGCGCATTTGGTGTGGATGTGGAGAAAGAGAACCCTACTGCATTGCTGGCAGGAATGTACACTAATACAACCACTTTGGAAAGCAGTCTGGAGGTGCCTCAGAAAGCTAAATATAAACCTCCCCTATGATCCAGCCAAACCACTCCTGGGCATCTACCCTGAGCAACAGGAACTAGTATACAAGGACACATGCACCTCCATGTTCATTGCACCACTGTTCACAATAGCCAAGATATGGAAACAACCCAGATGCCCCACTGCACATGAATGGATCCAAAATTTGTGGTACCTATATACAATGGAATATTATACAGCCATTAGAAAGGACAAAATAATGGCATTCACAGGGAAATGGATGGAGCTAGAACAAATCATTTTGAGCAAGGTAAGCCAAGAGCAGAGAGATAAATGGCACATGGTTTCCCTGATATGTGGATGTTAAATCCAAAATGCAAGGAGATATGACAAAGTAAATAGGACACAAGGAACAAAGGACCTCTACTCAATTTGTTGTATCATTTCTAAATGACTCCATGTTCTTGACCAGATTTATGGTATATACATGTGCACATCTGAGGGAAGCTAGGAGGAGGGTACACAATCAGAGGGAAATGGGAAAATATACAACAGAAGGGCCCATCAGCTGCACTGGACATTGATGAAAATGAACTAAGCAACTCAAGGGCAGTGATGGGAGGGAGGGAGGGAGAGAAAATGAGTGAACAGTTAACACTAAACAAAAGGAAAGAAATGTAAAATAGTTGTATTGTCAAAGTTCCTAGAATTTACAAACTTTATAGACCATAATAATGACAATTTGCTTTGTTAAGGTTAAAATGTGTTTGTGACTTTAACTAAGTATCACTATCTCATAATACTGTGAAATTTATGTAATCATTTAATATCAATAGAAAATTATTTTTAAAAAGGTTTAACTTGAACAAAATTGTGCTTTTTAGAAATCATATTGTCACTGGGCACCCGAGGCTCATGCCTGTAATCCTAGCTACTCAGGAGGCTGAGATCTGAGAATCATGGTACAAAGCCATCCTAGGAAGGAAAGTCTGTGAGACTCTTTTCTCCAATTAAACCACCAGAAAACCGGAAGTGGCACTGTGGCTCAAGTGGTAGAGTGCTAGCCTTGAGGTGAAGAGCTGAAGGACAGCACCCAGGCTCAGAGTTCAAGCCCCAAGACTGACCAAAAATAAGAGAGAGAGAGAGAGAGAGAGAGAGAGAGAGAGAGAGAGAGAGAGAGAGAATATCATATTCTCTGTGAACCACACCCGGTTAGTCACTTTTCTCCTACCTGGTTTAATCATTTCCTGCCAAAACAAAATCAACAAAGCACCTTTAACCACACTGGTAAAAACCCAACATGTCCCCTCCCCCACAGTATAACACCTGCTTTCACTATATTTGATGTCGGTATAATTTGTGGAGGGGAAGGGGAAAAACAAGTCGTTTAAATAAGGATACAGGTGGACCCGTTGCAACAATGAGAAGTACAAGTTGTCATGTCGAAAACGAACTTTACAACTTTGGTGGGGGGAGGAGGAGGATGGGTTGGGCAGGGTGAGGCTGAGAAGGGATGTGAAGGGTAAACAAAGGAGGAGGCTACAATGCTTGATAAGAAATGTACTCATTATCTTGCCCATGTAATTGTAACCCCTCTGTACAGTATGTTCACAATAAAAATTTTTTAAAAAAGATAAAAAAATAAAAATTAAAAAATTAAAAATATTAAAAAAAAACCATCATACAGTAGGTCTTTTTTTTGGGGGGGTCACTTATGGGGCTTGAACTCTGGGCCTGAGCGCTGTCCCTAATCTCTTCAGCTCAAGGCAAATGCTCTACCACTTGAGACACAGCTCCACTTCCAGCTTTTTGGTGGTTAATTGGAGATAAGAGTCTCATGCACTTTCCTGCCCAGGCTGGTTTTGAACTGTTATCCTCAGATCTCAGCCTCCTTAGTAGCTAGGGTTACAGGCGTGAGCTACCTGCACCTGGCTATATTGTCTTTTTTTTTTTTTTTGCCAGTCCTGGGCTTGAACTCAGGGCCTGGGGCCTGTCCCTGAATCTCTCTGTGCTTAAGGCTAGCACTCTACACTTGAGCCACAGTGCCACTTCCAGCTTTTTCTGTGTATGTGGTACTGAGGAATTGAACCCAGGGCTTCATGCCGCCACTGTATTAAGTCTTAATATACCACAGGGCTTGGAATATGGCTTGGTGGTAGAGTGCTTGCCTAGCATGCATGAAGCCCTGGGTTCAATTCTTTAGTACATATACACAGAAAACGCTGGAAGTGGCACTGTGGCTCAAGTGGTAGAATGTAAGCCTTGAGCAGAGAGGCTCAGGGACAGAGCCTAGGCCCTGGGTTCAACACACAGGAACAGAAAAAAAAAAAGAGGAGGAAAGAGGAAGGGAGATAAAAGGAGATGGGAGAGGGAGAAGCTTGGGGACCGGGGAGAGTCTCACTGTGCTGCTGCATTATTTCAGCTCGCCAATCACTCAGATAGAATTCCATTCCAAATATTCTTCCTACATTTCAATGTTATCTAAATATGTTCTTTTTTTTTTTTTTGTCCGTTTGTGGAGCCTGAACTCTGGGCCTGGGCGCTGTCCCTCAGCTCTACCACTTGAGCCACAGCACCACTTCCGGCTTTTTTCTTTTTGCTTATGTGGTGCTGAGGAATCGAACCCAGGGCCTCATCATGCAAGGCAAGCGCTCTACCACTGAGCCTCCTTCCCAGCCCCTATCTAAATATGCTCTAACCCAAACTTATTCTTTTTGTGTTTATATTAGTTGTGTAAGGGAAGGCTTGCTTTGACATTTCCACACATGCATACAATATATCCTAATCAACCTTGCCTCTCCTTTCACTCTCCCTCATCTTCCCCCATTGTTCCATTTTCATACATGAAGATAAACTCCTGTGACTACGTCCATCCTCAGTCACCCTCTGCTGGTGCCTAAAAACTCCAGTCCAGACTCCAAATTTCTTCTTATCTTCCATTAAATCAGTCCCCCACTTACTGCTAATTATTCTCTTCTACTAAAATTAAAAATATTTAAAATATTTAATTATTCCTTCATAAAAATACTTAATTATTCCTTCATATCTAGTTTTTTGTCTTCTTTTTGCCTTTGGAAATAACTCATTTATTTCCTACTAAATCTTTGTCATGAGCACCTTTGTCTCTAAGATTTTATTATTGAAATAACTTTTTGCCCTGATTCTACATTACATTCAGTTTGCCAAAAATAATTCTATAATTCTACTGTCTAAATGTCACTTTTCTAACCCTGAAATGATTCCCCTTACTTTCAGGATCATTCTGAACTGCTCCACTTCCCTTTGACAGGACTGAACAATGGTGCAACGTTCCCTCCCCCTATGATTCTCATTGGCTTTCAGCTTTCATTCTCAGATCTTTCATCCTTTTAAGCTCACACCTTAGGAAGTAACAACTAGCTGCTGTTTTTCATTACATCCCCAGCTTAGAAAGCCATCTTTTCTTAAAGGGCCAGGATAAATTGTCCCTGCCTCTAGTTCACTATAGTTGTTAAAAGCAACCTGAATCTTTAGACCCTAGAAAGTCATTTACAGAGTAGATCATACAGTTGTGATCCTATTCGAATATTCTAATTTTATTGTTGTTGCTGCTGCTGGTGGTACTGAGGCTGAACTCAGGGCCTGAGTCCTATCCCTTACCTCTTTTGCATGAGGCTGGCACTATACTACTTTAGCCATATGGCTCCACTTCTAGCATTTTGGTGGTTAACTGAAGATAAGAGTCTCATGGACTTTCCTGCTCTGATTGGCTTTGAACCATAATCCTCAAATCTCAGCATCTTGAGGAGCTGGCCATCTAGCTTGGTTTATATTTTAATTATGTGTGTGTGTGTGTGTGTGTGTGTGTGTGTGTGTGTGTGTGTGATTATGGGGATTGAATTCAAGACCTTGCATTCTTGCTTAGCTTTTTCATATAAGGCTGGTGCTCTTCTAACTGGAGCCATAGCTCCACTTCCAGCTTTTTGCTGGTTAACTGAAGGAAAGAATCTCCCAGATTTGTCTGGCCAGGCTGGCTTCAAACCTCCATCCTCAGATTTCGGTCTCCTGAGTAGTTACAATTACAGGTGTGAGTCACCAGTTCTTGTTTAAACATATAAGTTTTTAAAAGGAATTTGATCAAATATAAAATAAAACCACTCTAGGCCAAAAGAGTCAATAAGAAGAGTTAAAAGACAAGTCACTGGGGCTGGGAAGGTGGCTCAGTGGTAGAGTGCTTGTCTTGAGCTAAAGAGCTCAGGGACAGGGCCCGGGCCCAGAGTTCAGGCCTTACTCCCCCCCCCCCCCCCAAAAAAAAAGGACAAAAGACAAGTCACATCTGAGATAAATAGTTCAAAATGTGCAATAGAAACAAGATGGTTACAGTATATGAAGAATTATTAATAAATAAAATACCAATAACCAGGAAGAGGTGTGGCTCAAGTGGTAAAGTACCAGTCCAGCAAGTATGAGGAAAAGGAGGGAGGGAGAGAAAGAGGGAAAGAAGGAAGGAGGGTAAGGGAAGAGAGAGAGTGAGCAAGAGGAAGGAGAGGAGAGCAGCAAAGAGGGAAGAGGAAAGAGGAGGAATCCTTTAAAAATTGTAAAATAAGGTCAGCCACTAGTGATTCATGCCACAATCCTAGTTACTCAGGAAGCTGGGATCTGAGGATCATGGTTCAAAGGACTGCCTGGCAGGAAAGTCCATGAGACTCTTACCTCCAATAACCACCAGAAAGGCTGTGGCTCCAAGTGGTAGAGCACTAGCCATGAGCAAACAAAAAACTCAGGGCCAGCACCCAGGCACGGAGTTCAAGCCCCAGGACTGTCACAAAACTAAACAAAATAAAAAACTCTAAAATAGGGGCTGGGAAGTTGGCTCAGTGGTACAGTGCTTGCCTTGCATACATGAGGTCCAGAGTTTGATTCCTCAGCACCACATAAACAGAAGAAAGCTGGAAGTGGCGCTGTGGCTCAAGTGGTAGAATGCTAGCCTTGAGCTGAAGAGCTGAGGGACAGCGCCCAGGCCCAGAGTTCAGCCCCCACAATCAACCAAAAAAAAACACTATAAAATAAAGGGTGATGATAGAAGAGAGGGGATAAGAAACTTAACAGGATACAAGTTTGGATAAAGTACATTATATGTATTATGGAAATATTACAGATAAACCTCTTTTTACATTTAATATACCCTAATAATTTTTTTCAAGACAAAAATGAAAAACTTGAACCTCCATCCCCAAATCTTCTCAAAGCACACATTTGGCTAGCTCCTTTCTCAGGTATGATTATCAGAAGTACTAAAACAAAGGTGGGAGTAACTTGAGGGAAAAAAGCAGTCACCCTCCACAATATCCAGACTGAATAATCAACAATCAGCAATCAAACATTACTCATCAATACCAAATCATCAATCATGAAAACAAACTGTGGATAATATTCTGCACTGTCTTCACCACTGGCTGCTGCCTGAACTTTGACAGGTGCAGGCCCCTTTCAGGCCTTCATTTCTACATGCATAAAATAAGGGAATAAAAATATAGAACTCCCAGGTTTAAATCTCCATAAATCTATGCCACCATCATCATATCATTGTCATTCAGCGCTGTCTTTGAGGTTATGCATGAGTGAACTCCATTCTTATATCCATTTGGTTTTAGCTCAGAATATTATTCCTTTCTCCACATACAGCATTACTGTTAGCTTTATTTCCTAGGACATTTATTCTCTATGCAAATGGATGCCCATAAAGGTGCTGGAGGGGAAGGATGCTGCTGCATTGTGACATGAAGGAAATACTAAAATATTGATACCTTTCCCTTCCTTTCCAGAGACAGTTCATTCATGAGATTTAGTAATAATGACGGACTATCACACCCAACTGGCCTAACTATGTAAATAATTACATTGTCCCCACGGGACCTCCAAAGGCTGTTACACTAAATAAAATGTTTAGTTTGCTCCTCCAGCAAAAGGAATCCTAAATGTAATACTTCCAGCTTTGCCTATTGATGTAGCAGAACAGAAAGAAAATCAAATCAAAACGAAACACAAAACTCATTACAGGTGAAAAGCAAAGGAGAAGGTAATCTCTTCTTCCAGAAAACTAAATAACAAAATGCAGACTCATGGTTTCTACACATTTACTTTCTGCATAAATAGATTCAGGAAAATAATATGCAACAGAAATGAAAATCATACCATGAATACCATAAAAGTCTGAACAAAAAACATCAGCTTTTGAGTTTTTGTTAGCAGATAGATAGTATTTGTTCACCAAGATAACAAACTTACCAAGCGTCAGTTATTCACACCTATAATCCTAGCTACTCAGCAAGCTGAGATCTGAGGATTATGATTCAAAGTCTGCACAGGCTGGAAAGCCCATGAGACTCTTATCTCCAATAAACCACCAGAAAACTAGAAGTGGTGCTGTGGCTTATGTGGTAGAGTACTCACCTTGAGCTGAAGAGCTGAGGGACAGCACCCAAGCCCAGAGTTCAAGTCCCACAACTGACAAAAAAAAGAAAAGAAAAAAAAAGATGCCTATCATTTATTTTTTTGTCGGTCGTGGGGCTTGAACTCTAGGCCTGGGTGCTGTCCCTCAGCTCTTCAGTTCAAGGCGAGCGCTCTACCACTTGAGCTACAGCGCCACTTCCGGTTTTCTGGTGGTTTATTGGAGATAAGAGTCTCACGGTCTCTCCTGCCCGGGCTGGCTTTGAACCGAGATCCTCAGATCTCAGCCTCCTGAGTAGCTAGGATTACAGGCGTGAGCCACCAGCGCCCGGCTGATGCCTATCATTTTTAAACTGAGCATAGCATTTTTTTGTTTTGTTTTTTGTCGGTTGTGGGGCCTAAACTCTGAGCCTGGGCACTGTCCCTCAACTCTGCAGCGCAAGGCTAGCACTTAAGCCTTAGTGCCACTTCTGGCTTTTTCTGCTTATGTGGTGCTGAGGAATCGAACCCAGGGCCTCATGCATGCAAGGCAAGTACTCTACCACTGAGCTACCTTCCCAGCCCCTGTGCATAGCATTTTGTAAAATAATCTATTAGCATTCAAAGGCAGGCTTCCATACCCACTGCTCTCCAGGCAGGTATTGGGATTCAGATTCACTCTATTATGAACTAAGCAAGAATTGGTCAGTGAGCAGTATTCAGTCATGAAGTAGAAGATTGGACTAGTGTTCACATTCCAGGAGAATGGTCACAGTCTCTCAGAATCTCATGAACTTTCCTGCCACAGCCTGCTTCAAACCACAATCTTCAAATCTTAGCCTCCTGAGTAGGTTGAATTGCAAGAATAAGCTGCCAGAACCCAGCTTCAGTCCATTATGATCCCAGAGAATCATGTGCCCAACAGTGGTCCATAGACAGATTTCCACCTCCACAGTGAAGTAGAGGAAAAAGGCTGGGAAGTCAGTTGTCACAGAGACATTGTTAACCACGGGACAGGAATCCCACACAACAAATTTTCTAGATTTGTGAGGATGGGTCTACAGCAACAAAAAATACTGAGAGAAATATGAGAAAGAAAAAAAATTGAAGCCAGGCACCAGAGACTCATGCCTGCAATCCTAATTTTTCAAGAGACAGGAAAGTCCATGAGACTCTTATCTCTAATTAACAACCAACACACACACACACACACACACACACACACACACACACACACACACACACACAATGGCTGGGCTGACTCCATGGCTAGGATGGTAACCAGGGATCACAAGGCTAGAATTTGATATCACTAGCAAGCACTACTGGGTACCTATGGCCTCCTGCTCTCCGTGTCTCCCCCACAGAAGGGGGCTCTGGTGTCCAGATAAGGTGGCCATCATGCTCACAAGGGAATATTTCTTGATCGTTCCTATATTCTGAATGGTGAACTGCATATTTTCTATGCAATCCACCTAAAACAACCTTTTCCAGAACAAAGCTTGGAGCTGGTAGTATCAGACAATTGCATCAGGGTATGTTCTAACACAAGCTCCCAGAAAAACTGGGGAAATTTGGATTCTTAGCATCTCAAATCATTCTAGAAGCCAGCTGCCCAGGGGTCTGTATTGATCTCCTTGGGAGCAAATCATAATATAAACATTCAAAGGAAGCCAGTCCCTACGGCTCATACCTAGAGTCTGAACTACTCAGGAAGCTGTGATCTGAAGATTGAGGTTCAAAGCCAACCAGGGTAGAAATTCATGAGACTCTTATCTCCAATTAACCAGCAAAAGGCCAAAAGTGGAGGTATGGTTCAAGTGATAGAGTACTAGCTTTGAGCAAAAATCTCCAAGCTTTTAAAAGCTCAAGGGCCTGAGAATAAGCCCAAATATTGCCACTGCCGCCTTGCTACCCCCCTCCGCCAAAAGGGAAGGAAAACCAGAGAAGTGACCTGGAACAGATGGAAAACAGGATATCCTGAGGGAGCTGAGGGAGGGAAATGAAACTAATGGACCCTTAGTGGTTCTCATTCTCACATTCATGGAATAACCAAAAAGTAAGAATCTTAGCTACTCAGAAAGCTGAGATCTGAGCCCCTGGTGCCAATCTATTTGTATTTGATTTCAATTTTGTTCCTGTGTTTCTTACTTTTTCCTTTGATTGTTGAACCATGTGCCTCATGTACCTAGAACTTGTCCTATCTGGGAGCTATACATCAAGACCCAGCATTTGCTATGTGCTTGCCTCTTGTGGCCAAAATCCCTCTTTCATTTTGGAAACTAGCAAAGGTATTTGTTACTGAGAGACAAAGCACTCCAATTGCACATTTCACCATCTGTGTAAAACTGGTAACAGATGTGAGCAAGCCTATCACAAACAGATATTGAAAGAAGTGATGTGACTGGTTCCTAATTAGGGTGTGCATCAGTTACTCACATAATGGTTGGCAGTCATTTTTCTCTTTCAATAGAGAGATGGAAGTCTCATAATATAGCCAAGGCTGGCCTCAAATTTGAATCATCTTGCTTCAACCTCCCAAATGCTAGGATTACAGGCCTGCACAACTGTGTCATAGGAACTGGTTTATTAAGTTAAACTGTGGTAACTAAAATTGATGCACATTGATATAATGCCAGATAAGGACTTCCTGAACTGTTTTATTTGCATAGATCAATAATTTGGAAGAATTGGGAGAGAGTGGAACTGTGTGTGTGTGGGGGGGGGGGTGTGTATGTGTGTGCCAGTACTGGTGCTTGAATTCAGGGCCTGGGCACTGTCTCTGCTCAAGGCTAGCATTCTACCATTTGAATCACAGCTCCACTTCTAGCTCTTCACTGATTAATCAGTGACGTGTCTCCTCAACTTCCCTGCAAAGGCTAACTTTGAACCACTATCTTCTGATTTCAGCCTCTTGAGTAGCTAGGAGTACAAGCATGAGGCACTGGCATTTGGTATTACCCCAGTTTCTATGCAAAACCTTTCCTTTCCAGGCTGGGAATGTGGCTTAGTAGTAGAGTATTTGCCTAGTGTTAGGTTTCTAAAGAAGCTGCTAGTGAGAACTGCACATGGTATTTAGGTAAGGGGTAAGGGGTAGGTTTATTAAGTAGACCGGCTGGCACCAGACAAGGTTGGCATTCCACGCGGCTGGAAAAGAAAGCATCTGGCCCTGGGCTAGGCCTTATGTAGGATAGGGGCGGGGAAAGGTGTGGCCAGGTAAAGAGAGGTGGGATCAGGTGGGAGAAAGGTGTGGCCACATGGAATCCGGATGTGACCTCATCGAATGCAGATGTGACCTCTTCCAAGTGTGCCAGCTGTCTAGGCACCCCAAGTACTGGGCAGGGACTTGGCTGGGAGGAGGGCAGAGTCTGCTGGCCATCCAAGAGCAGACCTTACATTCCACCCTTTTAATAATCATGAAGTAGGGTACAGATTCTCTTTGGCTACTTCCTGCTGACAAGTGGCATAGACATTCAGGGTAAAAAGCCAGAATGTGGGACTGGGAAGGTGGCCCAGTAGTAGAGCACTTGCCTTGCATGCATGAGGCCCTGGGTTCAATTCCTCAGCACCACATAAGCAAAAAAAGAAAAAAGCCAGAAGTGCCGCTGTGGCTCAAGTGGTAGAGCACTAGCTTGGAGCTGAAGAGCTGAAGGACAGCGGCCAGGCCCAGAGTTCAGGCCCCACGACTGGCCCCTCCCAAAACAAACAAACAAAAAGCCAGAATGTGGTCCCCTCCCAGAGAAGGCGGCGAGCAGCAGGTGTCCCTTGGTAGGCGTGAGTCCTTAGATGGTCTGGAAGAGGCAAGTCTCCTGGATTAAGTCTGGAGAAGTCTCTTGAGGCATTAAGGGGCTGGACCAAAACAACAACAACAACAACAACAACAACAACAACAACTAGAGAGCAAACAAATAGCAAGAAGAAGGGCTTAGAGTTGAAAATTAAAAATTGGATGACTTGGCTAGAATGGCTAGTTCTTATCTCCTGTATTTCAGGCTGTCCTGGAGTTGGTAGAAATGTCCCTAGCTGGGCTGGGAAGGTGGCTCAGTGGTAGAGCGCTTGCCTTGCATGCCTGAGGCCCTGGGTTCGATTCCTCAGCACCACATAAGCAAAAAGAAAAAAGCCGGAAGTGGCGCTGTGGCTCAAGTGGTAGAGCACTAGCCTTGAGCTGAAGAGCTGAGGGACAGCGTCCAGGCCCAGAGTTCAGGCCCCAAGACCGGACCCAAAAAAAAAAAGAAATGTCCCTAGCTACTTCTGACACTTAACATGCATGAAGCCCTGGGTTCGATTCCTCAGTACCACATAATCAGAGAAGGCCAGAAGTGGCACTGTGGCTCAGGTAATAGAGTGCTAGCCTTGAGCAAAAGGAAAAAAATCAAATCAAAACAAAACAAAGCAAAAAAAAAAAAAAAAGAAGAAGCTCAAGGACAGTGACCAGGCCCTAAGTTCAAGCCCTTCTAGGACTGGCAAAAACAAAATCTTTTTTACCTTAGTAGCTAGCATTTCATCAGTAGTCAGTTATTACTGAAAGATAATATATTGCTCTCATTTGGTCAATATTTAACAAGTACACATTTTCTATAATGAGGAATATAGTAGAAAGCAGAGAAAAACATTCTCTGAATAATAGTATTTTAAAATATAATCTCAATGGAGTGGATCAAAAATTAAACTTAACAACTAAGTCTAAAGCATGATTTCTAACTCAAATTTCTTCTCTTTGTTTTTCTTTTTTTTTTTTGGGGTCGGCCGTGGGGCTTGAACTCTGGGCCTGGGCACTGTCCTTCAGCTCTTCAGCTCAAGGCGAGTGCTCTACCACTTGAGCTACAGCGCCACTTCCGGTTTTCTGGTGGTTTATTGGAGATAGAAGTCTCACGGTCTCTCCTGCCCGGGCTGGCTTTGAACCACCATCCTCAGATCTCAGCCTCCTGAGTAGCTAGGATTACAGGCGTGAGCCACCAGCGCCCGGCTTTTCTTTGTTTTTCCTGGGGCTTTAACTCAGGGCCTGACAACTGTCCTGAGCTTTGTTTGCTGAAGGCTAGCACTCTACCACTTGAACCATGGTGCCACTTCTGGCTTTTTCTGTTTATGTGGTACTGAGGAATCAAACCCAGGGTTTCATGCATGCTAGGCAAGCACTCTAGCATGAAGCCATATTCCTAGCCCCTAACTCAAATTTTCTTTAGAAAAAAACCCTGAGAGTGTGGAGCCAGGTACGATACTTCACATCTGCAATCCCAACTACTAAGAAGGCAGAGATCAGAAGGATTACTGTTCAAGTCTAGCCAGAGCAAAAATTTAGCAGACACTATCTCAAAGAAAACCAGGCATGATATTTTATGTCTGTAATCCCAGCTATGGGAAGAATACAGAGAGAAGGCCCTTAATCTGAGTGCACAAAAGCATGAGAGCCTGGGAAGGTGGCTCAGTGGTAGAATGCTTGCCTTGCATGCATGAGTCCCTGGGTTCGATTCCTCAGTACCACATAAGCAGAAAAAGCTGGAAGTAGTGCTGTAGCTCAAATGGTAGAGTGCTAGCCTTGAGCTGAAGAGCTGAGTGATAGTGCCCAGGCCCAGAGTTTAGGCCCACAGCTGACAAAAAAAATAAGTAAAGCAAAAAATGCATAGGGACATGACTCAAGTGGTAGAGCATATACCTCACAAAGACCAGGCTCTGAGTTCAAATCCCTGAATGACCAAACAGAAAAAGAAAAAACTTAAAAAGCTAATGTGATAAATGAGAGGCCAGTAAGGTTTGGGTTGGAAGATGTAAAGGTTGAAGAATGAACGAAGCCTGAGCTCTAGAAGAGCTGAGTCCCACAAGAAGAGCAGAAAGCAGGACCCAGCTAATGCAAATGAAAATACATCTGTAGAATTTGTGAACAAGCATGACATTTGTCTGTACCTCACAAATAAAAAGGAAGACACAGGAGGTCACAGAGGACCTCAGAGGCCAGGGCAACTATTTAGATTTTATCCTAATGTCACTCAGAAAACACTGAAAAATTTTGTGCGAAAGTCTGGTGTATGAGCTCTGTTTAGATGGAAATCTAGCTCAGATGGGTGACAAGCTGTTTGCCAGCTGGAAATAGTAATGCCAATTTGGTAGCTGAACAGAAAGGAATAATTTTGGATAATGAGAGGCAGCCACATTCAGAAAGCCTAATCAGGACACCACAGCACAGGGATGGGGACTACTCCAGGCTGCCAAGAACCAGGATGAAGACAATGGGGGCCCCTGACAGCTCCTGTCCTAGCCCAGTGACCTAGGTCAAGAGCAACCACTGCATGGAGACACAGATTTTTTCATTGTCCCTTATCCAGGTCCTCTGTGCCCAACCCCAAAGGAGGCAAGGGGCAGCTGTGAAGCAAAGAGAATGCCAAGAAAAGTGGAAGTCATCATTGAATACCATTTAAAAAAATCCCTGAAGAAAGTTGTCCCTCTCGGCAATACTATGTGTGCTGGAAGTAAATCTGGAGTTCTGTAAAGCAGGAAGAAATGAGATTGAGAGCCCTTCTTAAAAGATTATGAGTTGCACTCCCTGTTAACAGAATTCCTTTGAGTCAGGCAACAAAATGAAGACTGTTCAAGTTTTGAAGTAAAACAGGTTGAGATTCAGTTTCCAAGGGCAGCTAGCATAGTGGTAGATAACTATAATCCCAGCAACCTGTGATTCTATTACTTGAGAGATTGTTGAGGCAAGAGAATTGTTAGAGACTACTCTGGGCTACAGAGCTCCAAATATTAAAAATAAGCTGGGTGCCAGTGGCTCAGGCCTATAATCCTAGCTACTCAGGAGGCTGAAATCTGGGATCTGGGTTCAAAGACAGTCTGGAAAAGAATGTTCATGAGACTTATCTCCAATAATCTACTAAAACAAAAGTCACAAGTGGAGCTGTGGCTCAAGTAGTAGAACACTGGCCTAGAGTACAAAAAGCTCAGGGATAGTACCCAGGCCCCAAGTTCAAGCCCTAGGACCAGCAAAAAAAAATTTTTTTTCTTCCATCCCAGGGGCAAATCATTTTCTTTGAAGTAGTTATCAAAATCACAAAAGACTCCAAAATGTTCCTGTTCAGATCAAATAAAGGCAAAATATATAATGTATGAAATTATTGCTGCATAATTGTAAGAAGTGCTTAAGAATAGCTTTTTTTGGCCAAAAAACATTGACTCCTGATTTCAGCCTATGAATTAACAAGGCACACGGTAAAGGCTAAGAGTCCTCATTTGTATCTGTGTCCTTTCTCCTGGTTATTCCTTCCAGCAGTCTCGTGGCAGCCATCTAGAAATCCAGGAAGAACCAAACCAACAGCCAGACCTCAATGACTCATATTTAACAGGGCCCCACCTGACCAGTCCTCATACAGTGGACTATCAGAGTATACTTGATGCTTCTTCCCAACCCACCTGTGGCTTGAGAACATTTTAACTATGCATACCTTCTCATCCCCTATCCCCAAGTCTCCCTATCTACCCTAAGGTCAACGTTTGTGCCCCTGAAGATGGCTGGAAATGTACTGCTGTGTCGTCTTTTCATGGCTGGCATGTAATAATTTCCTTTCTCTGTTTTTCATCATGTCTCTTTATTTGGCATAAGTGGGCAGGTGGCCAGACTTAAAACGTGGAACTCCTAGAGTTTCAGCCTAGGGTATCAAATTCTTGGTTTCAAATGTGTGTGAAATAAATATTTGACATATGAAATACTGAATATATGAAAATCCCTTATTTAATTAGATTAGTCATCATCCTTCCCTCTCCTCTATCACTTTGTCTCTATCCCTTGAATGAGAGTAGTGACAGGCTGTGACTATACTAAAATTTCCTCAGTGTTAAAATATTAGCCGGTGCCCGTGGCTCATGCCTATAATCCTAGCTACTCAAGAGGCTGAGATTTGAGGATCATGGTTCAAAGCCAGCCTGGGAAGGAAAGTCTGAGACTCTTGGGCCTAGGCATTGTCCCTCAGCTCTTCAGCTCAAGGTTAGCACTCTACTAATTGAGCCACAGCACCACTCTGGTTTTCTGGTGGTTTGTTGGAGATAAGAGTCTCCTGGACTTTCCTGCCTGGGCTGGCTTTGAACCACGATTTTCAGATCTCAGCCTCCTGGGTAGCTAGGATTATAGGCATGAGCCATCAGCGCCTGGCTGGTGAGCCACCGGCGCCTGGCTCCCTGAGACTCTTATCTCCAATAAACCACCAGAAAACTGGGAGTGGCGCTGTTGCTCAAGTGATAGAGCTCATGCATTGAGCTAAAGAGCTTAGGGACAGCACCCAGGTCCAGGATTCAAGCCCCACGACAGACAAATAATAATAATAATTATTATTATTATATATAATCACTAGGAGTGATGATACCTGCGTATATTCCAAGCATGTTAGAGGCCAAGGCAAGAGAATCATGAGCTCCAGTGACATAGTGAGTCCCTGTCTCCAAAAAAAAAAGTGGGAAGGAAGAAGGGAGGGAAAGAAGGAGAGAAGGAAGGAAGGAAAGAAGGAGGGAAGGAAGGCTCATAGTTTGTTAATGAGAATATGTGAAATGAACAACCACTGCATAAAACAATCTCATAAGTTCTCTTAAAGTAAGTGGTTTTTTTTTTTTTTGGGTCCGGTCGTGGGGCCTGAACTCTGGGCCTGGGCACTGTCCCTCAGCTTTTCAGCTCAAGGCTAGTGCTCTACCACTTGAACCACAGCGCCACTTCCGGCTTTTTTCTTTTTGATTATGTGGTGCTGAGGAATCGAACCCAGGGCCTTGAGCATGCAAGGCAAGTGCTCTACCACTGAGCCACCTTCCCAGCCCCTCTTAAAGTAAGTGTATATCTACCGTAGCATTCTACTCCTTTGGGTAATGGAAACACATGCCCACAATATATTCTTCTAAGAAGGTTCAAGGTAGCTTTACTCAGCATAATACTGGAAACATCCAGCCAGCAATCAATGAAATGAACACACAAGCTAAAGTATGTTCACAAAATAGAACACTAATCTACAACTGGAAACTAAGAAATATTTTTAAGAAATGAAGAAAAAAAGAATTTGAAAATATGGGAACCAGATGCCAGTGGCTCATGCCTGTAATCCTAGCTACTTAAGAGGCTGAGATCTGAGGATCATGGTTCAAAGCCAGCCAGGGAAGGAAAGTCAGTGAGACTCTTATCTCCAATAAAACCACCAGAAAACTGGAAGTGGCACTGTGGCTCAAGTAGTAGCACACTTGCCTTGAGCTGAAGAGCTGAGGGACAGTGCCCAGGCCCAGCCAGACCCCAGACCCCATGACCGACAAACAAAACAAACAAAACAAACAAACAACAAAAAAAAACAAAAACAAAAAACAGTGGACCCTGGTGCTGGTGACTCATACCTATAGTCCTAGCTACTCAGGACACTGACCAAAAAAAGGATCAAACTTGGAAGCTAAGCAAGGACAGAAACATCTACTAGACTCCTGCAAAAAGCAGGACTAGAGGAATGGCTCAAGTAGTAGAAACTGAGCACAGAAAGCAAAACCCAGCAAGCATGAGGCCCTGAGTTCAAATCCAAGCACCACAAAAAAAAAACCTAAAAAATTATAACTGGTACTAAGCTTAGGGGAAAGTATACTGATGTCTTCATCCTATTTTGAAATGTATTAAAAATGGCTTCATGAGCCAGGTGCTGGTGGCCCACACCTATAATCCTAGCTACTCAGGAGACTGAGATCTGAGGATGACGGTTCAAAGCCAGCCTGGGAAGGAAGGTCCATGAGTCTCTTATCTCCAATTAATCACCAAAACTAAACTGGAAGTGGTGCTGTGGCTCAAGTGTTAGAGCCTTGCCTTGAGCTGAAAAGCTCAGGAATAGTGCTCAGGCCCAGAGTTCAAGCCCTATAACCGGAAAAATAAAAAGCTTAATAGACGATAAAGAGATAGATTGGTATGATATGAAATTAATATGAAATAAAGCAATAAGAAAGCAATATAAAATGAAACAATTATAGTAAGATGTTAGTGGTAAAATTATGAATGTAAGATTTCCACATTTTCAATATGTTTGAAATTATACATAATAAAAATACGAAAAAGGGCTGGGAAGGTGGCTCAGTGGTACAATGCTTGTCTTGCATGCATGAGTCCCTGGGTTCAATTCCTCAGCACCACATAAGCAGAAAAAGCCGGAAGTGGTGCTATGGCTCAAGTGGTAGAGTGTTAGCCTTGAGCTGAAGAGATGAGGGACAGCGCCCAGGCCCACAGTTCAGGCCCCACAACCAACAAAAAAAAAATGATAATGAAAAAATGATAAACGTGTACATGTGTGTGCACACGCATGCCAATACTAGGGCTTGAACTCAAAGCCGAGGCACTGTCCCTGATCTTTTGAGCTCAAGACTAGCACTCTACACTTGAGCTACAGCTTTACTTCTGGCTTTTTTGGTGGTTAATTGAAGATGAAAATCTCACAGACTTTTTCCTGCCTGGTCTGGCCTTGAATCACAATTCAGATGTTACCCTCCTGAGTACCTAGGATTCCAGGCATGAGCCACTGGTGCCTGGCTTGTATATGTCTTTAAGTCTAGAAATAGCAGTGTATTATCAGCATTTGTTTGAGATTGTCTACATCCTAATGACTATGTCCAAATTCTTGCTCATATTTGGTTTGCTACTCCGGTTCTCAGCCAATCAGTGAATCAATCATACCTCTTAATATATGCATAGTTTGTTTGCTCATATGCATTATGTTCTAGTCAAACCTGGGGAGAGACATCTGGTACTTACTGATTTTGCCTCTGCCATATTGTTTTTTGTTTTGTGGTGTGTGTGTGTGTGTGTGTGTGTGTGTGTGTGTTGGAACTGGAGCTTGAACTCAGGACCTGGGTGCTATTCCTAAGCCTTTTCACTACCTTATGGTTTATTTTATACATAAGCCACATGTTTATCTGTTTATCTATCTCTAACCCTCACCCTTACCCCAGAACAGAACTGTGGTTTTCCAAAGCTAGTTTTACAAGGCTATTTTTATCTAATTTCTGGACAGAGATAGGAAAAATGGCAGCCTTGCAGGTTGGTCAATAAGTATCTTATTTGCCCAGGTGTCTGATTTCAACATATCAGCATATAGGGGTTATTTTTATCATTGTAACTTTTTCAACCAGCAGGCACCTTGCTGTCTCCCTCTGGGGAGACTAGTAAATGGCTTATTTATGGCATTACAATTAGTCAGAGGAAAATGAGAGAAATGCAGGACTTCTGATTTTTACAAAAGCCTTTCTAGTTAATGTCCAAGATCTCAATTAGTTTAATCCCTTTTACAGAAAGAAAAAGAGAACACGGGTAACATCAAAGTTTACCTTAAAATATCACATTTCATTGTGTTCCAGTGACTCCTGACTGTATTCCTATCAGGAAGTTGAGATCTAAAGATCAAAGTTCAAAGCCAACCCTGGTAGGTAAATTAAAGAGATACTTATCTTCAATTAACTACCAAAAAGCTGGAAGTGGAACTGTGGCTCAAGAACCAGTCTTGCCGGGTGCTGGTGGCTCATGCTTGCAATCCTAGCTACTCAGGAGGTTGAGATCTGAGGACTGCAGTTCAAAGCCAGCTTGGGCAGGAAAGTACATGTGACTCTTTTTTTGGGGGGTGGAGGGGGGGAAACCAGTCCTGGGGCTTGAACTCTGGGCCTGGGCACTGTCCCTCAACTTCTTTTGCTCAAGGCTAGCATTCTACCACTTGAGCCACAGAACCACTTCTGGCTTTATCTGTATATGTGGTACTAAGGAATCAAACTCAGGGTTTCATGCATGTACTCTCCCACTAAGCTACATTCCCAGCTCCTCCATGAGATTCTTATCTCCAATTAACTACCAGAAGTGGCACAAGTGGTAAAGTACTAGCAATGAGCTGAATTGCTCAGGGACAATGCCCAGGCCCAGAGTTCAAGCCCCATGACTGACTAAAAAAAAAAGACACAACGTTGAGCTGGGGAAATCAAATGAGAGCATGAGACTTTGAATTCATGCACACACACACACACACACACACACACACACACACACACACACACATCCACCACCACCACCACCACCACACACAAAGTATCACAAAAACATAGTATTTGGGGAAGTAATGTTTGACAGATACCAGGATACACTTACTCTACCACTTTTACAAAGCACAGCAGGACTAGAGTGTGGGTTGAAGGCTGGGTGTCCATCAGCCCAATATCATTAGAAGGCATGTAATAATTAAGAGGCCAACAGCCAGCCAAAACTGCCATGATACTTGGATAAAAACAAATCAGACAGAAGAGGAGAGGGAAATGAATAGTGAAGACAAAGACTAAATCCCTGTTGCAATCCTTCCAACTCAGTCATTCATTTTTCTATCATTCTATGAAGGTTACCCTCTTTTAAAAAATGTTTTATTGTTATTATAAAAGTGATGTACAGTTATGTAAGTCAGATAATGAGTACATTTCTTTTTGGACAATGTCACCCCTTCCTTCACTGTCTCCCATTAAAGATTATCTTCTTGCTAGGTATTGTTTTGAGGTTTGTTTGGATTTGGGGGGTTTTGTTTTGTTTTTGGTAGTGGTCCTGGGGCTGAGAACTCGGCTCCTGGGCACTATCCCTGAGCTTTGTTGCTCAAAACTAACACTCAACCACTTAAGCCACAGCTCTATTTTTGGCTTTTTTGGGGGTGTTTAAATGGAATAAGAGTCTCATGGACTTTCTTGCTAGGGCTGGCTTCAAACTGTAATCGTCAGATTTCAGCTTGTTGAGTACCTAGGATTATACGCATGAGCCATTGACATATGGCTGGTTCTTACATTTGTTAATGTATCACTTATATATTAGCCTTTTGGTTTTTCTGACTGGGTTAAAAAGCTACATGTAACTAACAAAGTTAGACAATGAATTAGGTGGTTATGGTAGAGGAAAATACTTGCATATTGGGAAATTATTTTATTTTTAATTTTTTTTTTTTTTTGAGGGGGTCCGGTCGTGGGGCCTGAACTCTGGGCCTGGGCGCTGTCCCTCAGCTCTTCAGCTCAAGGCTAGCACTCTACCACTTGAGCCACAGCACCACTTCTGGATTATTTTTTTCTGCTTATGTGGTGCTGAGGAATCAAACTCAGGGCCTCATGCATGCAAGGCAAGAGCTCTACCACTGAGCCACCTTCCCAGCCTGGGAAATTATTTTAATAATCCTTGTCTGTCCAGGGCTGCTCACATCCCCAAGAACTGAACTGACTGGAAGCCATCTGACCTTTGTTCAATTGCCTGCAGTAAAATTCCCCTTGATCTTCAGAAGACAAAACTTCAGCTCTGCAAATGCAACAAGTAAATGATTTATGTATTTATTTATTTATTTAATTTATATTTTTGCTGTGGGGCCTGAACTCTGAGCCTAGGCACTGTCCCTCATCTCTTCAGGTCAAGGCTAACGCTCTACTAGTTGAGCCACAGTGACACTTCCAGCTTTTTCTGGTTTTTTTTTTTTTGTTTTTGTTTCTGTTTTTTTGTCAGTAATGGGCCTGAACTCTGGGCCTGGGTGCTGTCCCTCAGCTCTTCAGCTCAAGACTAGCACTTGACCACTTGAGACACAGCGCCACTTCTGGCTTTTTCTGTGTATGTGGTGCTGAAGAATTGAACCCAGGGCCTC
Source organism: Dipodomys spectabilis (assembly GCF_019054845.1). NCBI lineage: Eukaryota > Metazoa > Chordata > Mammalia > Rodentia > Heteromyidae > Dipodomys > Dipodomys spectabilis. The sequence continues at coordinate 3,424,779 of NW_024870876.1, forward strand.
ATGCATGCAAAGCAAGCACTCTACCACTGAGCCACCTTCCCAGCCCCACTTCCAGCTTTTCTGCTTACATGGTACTGAGGAATTGAACCCAGGGCCTCATGCATGCAAGGCAAGCACTCTACCACTGAGCCACCTTCCCAGCCCCTTTCTCTCTCTCTCTCTCTCTCTTTTTAATTTGTATTTTTTGTGGCTGTCCTGGGGCTAAAATCAGGGCAGTGTCCTTGAATTTTTGTGCTCAAAGCTAGTGCTCTTCCACTTGAGTCACTGCTCCACTTTTGGCTTTTTTGTTGATTACTAGGAGATAGGAATGGCATGAACTTTGCTGCCAGGCTGGCTTCAATCCAGGATCCTCAGATTCCAGCCACCTGAATAGCTAGGATTACAGATGTGAGCCTATCAATTTTATTAACTGTTATTAGTCATTTTAAACTGAGATCCCATAGTCTTCATTCCTTTCCCAATTGCTGCCATATTCTGGGTAATCTCATTGTGGAAATGGACAGTTTATTCACTCCAGATCTCTTTGTATACATTATGTAGGAATTTCTCCATACAGTCCTAATCTTGTGTCTAATTTTGGTTATCTAGGGAAGAGCTAGGTATCAGAGGGGAAAAGATGAACTTCCTAAAATGTTGAGCACTAGCCTTGGGCAAAAGAAACCCAGGCCCTAAATTGAAACCCCAGGACTGGCAGGCACACACACACACACACACACACACACACACACACACACACACACACACACGCCCCCAAATGTAAAGAATAATCCCCAAGTAATATTGAGGAGAAATATCTAATCTATATTTTAATGAAACTCAAAGTCTCTGGCCCTCTAGCCAAGTGCTTTGCCAAACCAGAACCTTAACATTTATGTAAAGGGGTGCTCTGGTTCCACACCTTTCCAAACCCCTTCTGCTTCTTGCATCTCTGAATGGATGGATGCCCTTGTTGAGATAGCCACCAAGGGCTCAAACTGAATTCTAATCACAGCCCAACTCCCTTACTTATTTTGTGTTTATTCTTTTTAAAATTTATTTATTTATTGCCAAAATTAGGGCTTATACTCAGGGTCTGGGCACTGTCCCTGACCTTCTTTTTGCTCAAGGCTAGCGCTCTACCACTTAAGCCACAGTGCCACTTCAGATTTTTCTGTTTATGTGGTTTTTTTTATTTGTTTATGTATTATTGAGAAATTGAGCACCGGGCTCCATGCCTGCTAGGCAAGCACTCTACCATTAAGCCACATTCCCAGCCCTTTAACTTATTCTTAGTAGTATAAAATTGATTGTATAATGCCTACCTCTAACCTATGTTTCAGAACAAACCCTGATGGATTTTTTTGTTGTTGTTTTCTTTACTAGCACTGCCTGGAGCACAGGAGGGACTTAACAAACCAATCTCCACTTAAATTTCCAGGAAACTCCGTAGATAAAACTTTCTCCAGTCTCTTTAAGGACTGAATTGACTCGAACAGTTACTTCGCAACAGCTATTTTTGTCTTCTTTAAAATTTAAATTTGATGAAGAGGGGTGTGGTATGTATATAAATACAATAGAGGAGTTAAAAAAATTGGAAGTGTGTTCAAGTGGATAAGAGCACAGGCCAGTACTAGAAGCTGAGTTCAAGCCCCATTTCTGGCACTGGAAGAAAATTTTAAAAAAACGACAAACAAGAAAATTTGAATAAGTTCCATGAAGTTTGATCTAACACTTCAAGAAAGAGTGAGTAAGAATTTCACCTTTTGTGGGGGAAATAGGGATGGTTAAGAAGATGGTTCAAGTAGTGGAGCTTTTCTCTTGAGATAGACCCTGAGTTCAAACTCAGTATTGCTATAAAAAGTGTAATTGTGAGGGCAAATTGGACCCAGTACATTATATTTTGAACAGAAAAAAGGAATATTCTGAGTTTATTATTTGTCAGCATAGAAAACTGCAGGTGGATCTGAGTGTGGTGGTACACACTGCACACTGTTAGGTCAGATTGTCCTTGTGCCTTGATTGACCAGTGCCTTGATTGATTTATTAACACTCCTGCCTTCCCCTCTGATCAATTTTTGGTGCTCCCTGCCTCTTGCTATCACCTTTTCCCCACTTTTCCATGTCCTATCCTTAGTTACTTTCATACCAACTCCCACCAGTCAACTCTACCATTCCTTTGTGACCTACTATAAACACCTATAAGCAAGGAATGAATGACTCTTTAGCCTTGGCTGGAGGATCCTGACTATATGTCTTCTTCACATACCTCTACCCAAACAACCTGAGCTGGTGTTTGTCTATTCTCTGACTTTTTTTTTTGTCAGTTATGGAGCTTGAACTCTGGGCCTGGGAAGCTCAAAGCTAATGCTCTACCACTTGAGCCATAGCACCACTTCTGGTTTTCTGGAAATTGGAGATAGAGTCTCATGGACTTTCCTGCCTGGGCTGGCTTTGAACTGTGATCCTCAGATCTCAGTCTCCTGAGTAGCTAGGATTATAGGCATGAGCTACCTGCACTGGGCTTCACTTGTTTTTTTTAACCTAACATACACCTTTAATTCCAGCCCTTGGGAGGCTGAGGCAGGAGGATCAAGATCTGGGGGCCAAATTGGCATATATAATGAGATCCTGGCTTTAAGTTTTTATTTGGTCACTTTTTTGAGTGACCAAATTTAAATATTTGCTACTTATCAACTGAGTCTGAAAAACATTAAGCATTAAACTTTTTTTTCTTTATGCATTACTTACCTGAGAATTAGATCAATGAAATGATCTATTGTGACAACTAAGCCTTTCTAACCTTCCACTAAGCCTTTAACCAAAGTGTACTTGCAAAATGTTTTCAAAATCAAATTAACTTGTGGATGATCTTTTACAGACTCTGAAGTAGAGAAAAATTAAGATTTCCTCCTAGGAGGTGAGCAATTTAAATGTTCATTTTTGGACTTGAGAAATGAAGGGGGATCATAGTTTTTTTGCTATCTGCCCTAGTCCTGGGGGAATTCAACCCAGAGCTTCATTATGCTACACAACTGCTCTACCATTGAGATACACTCCCAGCCAACAAAGGAAGAATTCTGACAGTTGGAGTACATTTTCTTTTCTTTTCCCTTTTTTCGTTGTTCATGGTGCTTGAACTCTAAGCCTGGGTGCTTTCCCTGAGTTCTTAAGCTCAAGGTGAGTGCTCTACCACTTGAGCCAGAACGCCACTTTCTGGAGTATATTTTCTGTGATTGAAATTCATACTTTTTTCTTTTGGCCAGTCCTGGGGCTTGAACTCAGGACTTGGGCACTGTTCCTGGGCTTCATTTGCTCAAGGCTAGCACTCTATAACTTGAGCCACAGCTCCATCTCCATGTTTTTCTGTGTATATGGCGTTGAGGAATTGAACCCAGGACTTCATGCATGCTAGGCAAGCACTCTACCACTAGGCCACTTTCCCAGCCCCAAAATTCATACTTTTATAATAATATTTGAAGTTAGTTCAATTTACTTTGGATGTTCAGACCTGTATGATTTCTTTGTATTTTAGGACTGACATAAGCTTAAGGAAAGTTCTTGAAAAGTTCTTGGCAAAATCAATTCTTAGGAGAGTTCTAGGAAGTGAAATTGTTCTAAGATAATCTGTTGTGAATCGCATTTCCAATTTGTCAAAAAGCAGTTAACCTAACCAGGTACTAGCAACTCACATATGTAATTCCAGCAGCACTGGAGGCTGAGGCCCAGGTCTGGGATCAAGGTTTGAAGCCAGCCCACGCACAAGTCCAAGACACTTTGTAATTACCTAGCAAAAAGCTGAAAGTAGAAATGAGGCTCAAGTGGTAATAAACATCAGCCTTGAGAGAAAAGGCAAGAGGTCTTGAATTCACACACTGAGTGGCTATTACTTTAAGAGTTGTTATTGGCAACTCTTTGCTATTTTGGAAGTAATCTCAGGTGGTTTTGACTGAAGTGAAAGGTCAGGCTAGATGAGTCATGTAATCTCCAATTTACTGGTATTTATTTTATTTTATTTTTTTTGTCGGTTGTGGGGGCTGAACTCTGGGCCTGGGCCCTGTCCTTCAGCTCTTCAGCTCAAGGCTAGCGCCCTACCACTTACCTGAGCCACAACACCACCTCCGTCTTTTTCTGCTTATGAGGTGTTGAGGAATAGAACCCAGGGCCTTATGCATGCGAGGCAAGCACTCTACCACTGAGCCAACTTCCCAGCCCTGGTATTTATTTTATAATTGCATTGTTATTACTAAGATTAGTTCGCTAGTATTTTAAGAAAGGCTCAAATTATATACATGGTTAATCCCAATGTTTTAGTTCCAATGATTGTGAACATTCCTGATCTTAGTCATGGTCAGTCCTATAGGTGGGGCCCTTTGTCTCAAGGACTATGAAGGATTAAACTCCTGGAGTGGAAGGTGAGATGGGTACCGAAGCTTATTTAGGAAGGAAAAAAACTTCCCACAGCAGGGTCAAGAGGTGGTTATCATTATAAGTCCTTTGTCTAATTGTCTTTAGTTTGTGCAGGTATTGGGATTTGAACTCAGAGCTCAGATGCTGTTTCTTAGCTTTTTCTTTTTTCTTTTTTGGTCCGGTCGTGGGGCCTGAACTCTGAGTCTGGGCGCTGTCTCTCAGCTCTTCAGCTCAAGGCTAGCGCTCTACCACTTGAGCCACAGCGCCACTTCCGGCTTTTTTCTTATGTGGTGCTGAGGAATCGAACCCAGGGCCTCAGGCATGCAAGGCAAGCGCTCTACCACTGAGCCACCTTCCCAGCCCCTTAGCTTTTTCTTGCTGAAGACTGACACTCTAGCATTTGAGCTACAGTTCCACTTTGGGGTTTTTGTGGTTACTTGAAAATAAGAGTCTCAGATTTTTCTGCCTAGGATGGCTTTAAACTTTGATCCTTAGATCAAAGTTACCACCCATTCCTTTCTTGTCTTCCAAGAATGAAATTTATGAGCATGGAAGTATGACATTCATTCAAGCCAAAAGAGAAACAGGCTGTGTGCTGGTGGATCGATCCATGCTTACTCCATGCTACTCAAGAGGCTGAGATCTGAGGATCACAGTTCACAGCAAGCCTGGGGGGGGGGGGTAAACAGCTGTAAGTCTCTTATCTCCAATTAACCACAAAAAGCTGGAAATCAATGTCAAGTGGTAGAGTCTTCAACACAAAAGCTCAGGGACAGTGCGGGGAGAAGGAAAGGAAAAGAGGGTGAGGGAAAGAGGAAGAGACAGATGGGGTGGGAGAGGATGGGAAGAGTAGAAGAAGGGAAGGGAAAGGAGGGAGAGTAGACGAAGAGTAGAGGGAGAGGTAAAGGAAGAGAGGAAGTGGGAGAGGGAAGGGGAGAAGGGAAAGGGAAAAGAAAAGGGAAAGGAAAAGGGAAAGAGAAAGGAAAAGGGAAAGTAGTTTGGCTATTAACCACCACAATTGCATTGCTCATTGGTGGGGCTCATGACATTCTGATTGGTTGTTCCCTTTTGGGTCTGCTTTTCCTTTTCTCCCCCACCTTCAGCTCTCTGAACTGTTCTGCAAGATAAACATGTGGCTATTATGTCCATTTGCATTTATTGTGGTAGCTTGGTCACAGTGGTACATCCAGGGTCCCCTTTTCATCTTAGTTATACTGGTATTAGCTATCTAAATACCCCACCTGTTCTAAACTTCAACCCAGAACTGGTGTTTAAATATTTGGGTGTGTTAGGATTAGGGTGTGTTCTCTCAGCTCAGTATGTCTAAAGGCCACAGATAAGAACTGTCTTCTTGGGCTAGGAAGGTGGCTCAGTGGTAGAGCGCTTGCCTTGCATGCCTGAGGCCCTGGGTTCAATTCCTCAGCACCACATAAGCAAAAACAAAAAAGCTGGAAGTGGTGCTGTGGCTCAACTGGTAGAGTGCTAACCTTGAGCTGAAGAGCTGAGGGACAGCGCCCAGGCCCAGAGTTCAGGTCCCACAACCGGACCCCCCCCAAAAAAGAAAAGTCTTTTTTTTTTTGTCAGTTCTGGGGCTTGAACTCTGGGTCTGGGCCCTGTCCCGGTCCCTGAGTTCTTCAGCTCAAAGCCAGTGCTCTACCGCTTAAGCTACAATGCCTCACCACATCTGGTTTTCTGGTAGTTAATTGGAGATAAGAGTCTCCTGGACTTTCCTGTCTGGGATGGCTTTGAACTGTGATCCTCTATGTAAGGTATATTAACTAAGTAGGTTTCATTAGGTAGCCGATGAAGAGAACACCATGCGCTATTCAGGCAGGAAAAGAAGTTTATTTACCGAACTGCTGCCCCCTGCCAAGAATGGTGGAGAAGCCAGGCTGAAAAGGAAAAAGGGCGGGACCTCTGGGCCAGGATTTATCTAAGCCAGGGACAGGAAGAGGTGTGGCCAGGTGGGGGAAAGGTGTGGCCACACTGGATCTGGATGTGACCTCAGGGTCTGGGACCCTCCTAAGGTCAGAGGGGAGGCATGTGATCAGAGGTGGCCCAGGTTGTGACCTAGCAAGAGGGGAAGGTGACTGCTTCCAGTTCTGCCATTTACCTAGCTAACAGAATTTGGGCAGAAACTTAGCCAAAAGGGAGTGAGGTATCCCTGGGCAGACCTTACACTCTAATCCTAGGCGCCTGAGTAGCCAAAGATTATAGGCGTGAGTCACTAGTGCCTGGCAGGGCCATCATTTTGAAAGAGAAATGTTTAAGCAAGTAACTCTTAATGTATACTTTGTATAATGTTTTGTATATAGTCACATGGTCACCACTTATATATGATATAAAGTATTACCCACAGGTTGGTGATGTAGTTTGGGGGTCCAGTCGTGGGGCCTGAACTCTGGGCCTGGGCGCTGTCCCTCAGCTCTTCAGCTCAAGGCTAGCAGTCTACCACTTGAGCCACAGCGCCACTTCTGGCTTTTTTTTCTTTTTTCTTTTGCTTATGTGGTGCTGAAGAATTGAACCCAGGGCCTCAGACATGCAAGGCAAGTGCTCTACCCCTGAGCCACCTTCCCAGCCCATGGTGATATGGGACAACACTTGACTCTCCTGCTCAAGGCCTTGAGCGTTAGCCCTAGAAAGAAATAAACACTATTATTATTCCAAAAAGTCCTGACGTACACCCTTGAAGTCAGTATCATCCCTCTGTTCCTGAAAACCACTGGTCTGCATTTTTTAATTTTTGCCTTTGTAGACCTGGATGAGTAGAATTATACAATATCCAACCTTTTATTCAGGGTATAGGGAAGGGGAGCACTTTTCTGTCTGGTTTCTATTCAGCTTAATGCTTTTGAGATGCTTCTGCATTATTAGCTAAGGCTGTTGTTGCTCCAGTGATATGTCAGACCTATTGACATATTTACCAGCTTGTGAATTTTGGTGTGCCTGTACTGAGGCTTGAACTCAGGACCTTGAGCTCATACTTTTTTTTTTTTTTTTTTGCTCACCTCCAGTGTGGCAGTTTTATGGTTGGTTGGATATGGAGTCTCATAAAGTTTGTTTGTACATGCACTCCAGTCAGTCCTAGGGCTTGAATTCATAGCCCAGGTGTTAGGAAAATGGAATAGAAAGGGGAAAAAAAAATAGACTGTACTCTATCCTCAACAGGGGAGGACTGTTTATTGCCAGTGAGGGGCACAGACCTTCCTGAAGGTTTGGAGGTTGTCTGAGGGACAGGATTTGGGGTTAGGTGTTAACAAGGAAACAAAATAAAGAATGGGCTATGGCTTCTTTGGGGCCAAGAATGGAATGCTGTACCTGGGGTGAGGGGCAATTGTCTCCTGGTGGCCAAGGTTTGAATGACCTGCCTGGGACAAGCACAAGCACATGAGCACACAGTTGGTGCTTTGCTTGACTCTGGGAAATAAGGCAGGAGTCAATCCTTCACTGGGTACTGTTCTTGAGATGTTTTTGCTCAGAGCTAGCACTCTTGTCTCTTGAGCCACAGCTCTACTTCTTGATTTATGGTGATTAATTGGAGATGAGAGTCTCACTCATGGACTTCCCTGCTTAGGCTCGCTTCAAACAACAATCCTCCAGCCTCCTGAGTAGCTATTATGATAGACATAAGCCAGAATTGGGGCAAGGGATCTTGCATAATTAAGTAGTCCTGGTCCAAGTGTGGACTGGTTAATGGTTCTTAGTTTGATGCTGCAAGTACTTATCAACTGAGGGGAAAATCAGGCTCTCAAGGAAAATTGTTTCTATTTGTTTGTGATCTGTTCATGAGGTGATCAGTCTGGGAGGTTCTGGTGTTATTAGAACCTAAGGTAATTCCAGGTTTAGGATGATGACTAGAAACTTTCGAGTGCCAAATTAGGGGTTTGGAGCAGGGTATTATAAAAGTTGCTGAATAGGATGTCTTAGTTTACTTGTGACTCTCTGTACCTTCCACCTTGAAGGAAGATGATTTTTTAAAAGAAGAATTAGCATGTAAATCTGCAGAATTAAGGAAGCATCTGACCCAACGTTGGCTTTCTGTTTTTTGTTTTGATACTGGAATTTGATATCAGTCTTGTACTAAGTAAGAGCCCTACTAATTGACCCATATAGCTAGCCCACAGTTCTCTATGTTTTGTGTGTGTGTGCGTGCATGCGTGTGTGTGTGTGTGTGTGTGCGCGCGCTCATATCTAGGGGTTAAATTCAGGGCCTAGGCATTGTCCCTTAGATTTGTTCCACTCTAGGCTGGAGGTCTCTACCACTTGAGCCAAAGTTCCACCTTTTGCTGATTATTTGAAAATAAGAGTTAAGGATTTTCCTGCTTGGGATGGCCTCCAACCTCAATCGTTAGATCCCAGCCTCCTAAGTAGCTAAGATTACAGGTATAAGCCACCAGAACCTGGCTATGACCCCAAGTTTTAACAGAAAAAAAAGAAACAGAAACAAAATGAAGGTATGAATGCCAGGTTTTTACTCTACTTTTTTTTTTTTGGTGTCAGTTCTAGGACTTGAACTCAGGGCCTGGGCACTGTCTCTGAGCTTCTTTTGCTCAAGGCTAGTGCTCTACCATTTGAGCCACAGCGCCACTTCCAGCACTGTATGTATATGTGGTACTGGAGAACCGAACCCAAGGCTTCATTCATGCTAGGCAAGCACTCTACCTCAAAGCCATATCCCCATCCCTTTACTTTTAATTGCTTTCATTGAACCTGAAATATCTGGAGAAGTTGGGAAGAGCTAGTAAGGACATGTCCAGAAGGTAAGTAGAAAGGTCTTAGGGGTTTAGGGGAGCTAGTTTCCTGGGGAGTGGGGCATGCTGAAACACTGTTTAAGGTTGGAAAAGGCTGAAGGCTGAAAGAAAACAGAGGTAGCCCCCTAAAGTCCCTAAAACCTTGCTAGAGAAGAATGGTCTACTGGTTTTGGTGACAGGCTTTGGGGTATCTAAAGTGCTGACAGGACAGTGGGCCTTGTGTAGGGTAGGGAAGGAGTTCTGTGGAGTAGAATTAAGATTGTGGGTAGATGCCTGAGAGAAAGTGTTAGACCCAGCTGTCTAAAGATTTAGTTCATGAATGCAGGTTGAGCCACTAGCCAGAATTATCTCTTTTTATGAATTACATCTCAGAAAGTCCTATATACTTAAGTGTTTTCTAAGGCTCATCCTAAACCAAATGACCATCTCAGAATATGAGGGAAAGATCCTTCTGTGTAGCATTACATACAGTACTTAAAAATACAACAGGTACAGTGGCACATTGCAATCCTAGCTACTCAGGAGACAAAAATCAGATCATTGTTTGAGGCCAGCTTGGGCAAAAAGTTAATGAGACCTTATCTCTACTAAGAAACCAGGCTTGGTGGTTCACAGCTGTAATCCTAGGTACTAGAGAAGTAAGGGTAGTAAGTTTTCTAGTCCAAGGCTAGCCCTTTCCCCAAGATACCCTGCAAGACCTTATCTAAAATATAACTACAAACAAGTGTTGAAGATATGGCTTGTGAAGTAGAGGTCAGCCGGGCACTGGTGGCTCATGTCTATAATCCTAGCTACTCAGGAGGCTGAGATCTGAGGATCTTGGTTCAAAGCCAGGAAGTCCATGAGACTCTTACTTCCAATTAATCACCCAAAAACTGGAAGTGGCACTGTGGCTCAAGTGGCAGAGCACTAGCCTTGAGCTGAAATGCTCAGGGACAGTATCCATGCCCAGAATTCAAGTCCATGACTAACAACAACAACAAAAGTAGAGGTCTTAGGTAACTATTAGGATCCATCACAACCATCCCAGGGGACCACGCAGAGGCTGGCAGGCACAGGAGAAAGGTTATTACAAGGTTTATTAGAGAGGTCATGTATCCCCCTGGAGAGGGAACAATATAGTATCTGTCCCTATCCAGGTGGATAGCTGTGGGGCAAGTGGCATTCCCAGGTAGGTCTGGGGGGAAGAGAGGGAGTGGACAGCTATATGGCTGGAACTCTAGGGCAGGAAGGAGCTCAGGTCTGGGTGGAACTGAGGACCAGAGGTGGGGATAATGCTAACAGCAACGAGCACTAGGTCTTGAATTCAAACCCTAATACCAAGAGGTATAGGGGTGGAGTAGATAATTGTGTGACACAAAGACCTGGGTAGAACAGGACCATAGATAATCTAATCTAGTCTTCCTAATAAAAAAATTCAGGCTGAAAGATTATATTACATGTAGTAAATGCAGCAATTCATCTTTCAAGTATGGCTTGATATAGTAGAGTTGGCTGGTGTATCTAATTTTTGCTGGAAGCGAAGATTCACCAGACTGAAAAGAAACCAGTTTGATTTAAAAATCCTCACGGAAGGTTTTTATTCTTTGTTTTCCTTTTCAGGAATTAATTAGACAATCCTCACTAAAGACACTTAAAGGCAATATGGGAAATTACAAAACCAAGCATTTCAAGAAATTTCATTAATAAACAAGTATTCCCATAATTCTTGACTTAAATATGTCATCATTTTCAAATGTGGTTGAAGATTTCTAGCTTACAGTGACCTCTGGTGTTACTGTGTAAAGCATGCATGCAGCTTGTTTTAAGCCCTCCCTTTCTGGTTGGTGCTGAAGAGGGATGGAACCAACCCAGGATTTTTCTGTTCAGGCTGGCTTTGAATTGTGATCCTCACAACTTAGCCTCCTGAGTAGCTAGGATTATTGGAGTGAGCCACTGGTGCCCAGCAAACCTATACTTTTAATTATAATTTAAGCAATGATCAAATTAGTCTCCCTTGGTTACATATAGCATATTTACATATAGAGTGCCTATTTGGTCACAGCTTCCTAAAACTGTACATTATCTATCGTTACAATGTTTTCAATTTTTGATTACTTTCTTTTTGGGATATCTACATTGATGCACATGGCACTAGTTATGCTTTGTTAAAACTATTAATTGTTGGGGTTAAGGTGGGTTGGTGGTAGAGTGCTTGCTTTGCATGCATGAGTCCCTGGGTTTGATTCTTCAGAACCAATAAGCAGAAAAAGCCTGAAGTGGTGCTGTGGCTCAAGTGGTGGAGCACTAGCCTTGAGCTAAAGAGCTAAGGGACAGTGCCCAGGCCCAGAGTTCAGGCCCCATGACTGACAAAAAACAACAAAAAACCAAAAAACTTATTAGGTATTGCCCTGCATCAGTGGCTCACACTGCTAATCTTAACTATTCAGGAGGCTGAGAGGTAAGGATCAAAGTTCAAAGCCATACTGGGCAGAAAAATCTGTGAGACTTATCTTTAATTAACCACCAAGAAGCCAGAAGCGGATCTGTGACTCAAGAATGAATTGAGCAGAAAAGATATGGGAGAGCACCCAGTCCCTAAGTTCAAGCCCCAAGACAGGCACACACAAAAATTACTAGGTGCTATTATATTGTGCATGTGTATGTATACTATACATTTATTGTATGTGTTATATGATATGTGTGTATATTCTTATCTGCATACTCACTAATGAACAATTATCCTAATACTTCCCTTTCCTAGCTGTACAGAGGTTTGAATTTGGTCTTGTGATTGCCAGTCAAGTGCAGTATCACTTGAGCTAGGTCCCAGGCCTTTTTATTTTGGGGCATATTTATGCTTCCTATGTTGCTAGGGTGACAGGCATACATATCACCATGCCCAGCTTTTTACTGATTGAGAAAGGAGTCTCAAAGCTTTTGCATGGGTGGGCCTGGAACTGTGACCCAGTGACCTCACAATTTCAGTCTCTTAAATAGCTAGGAATTATTGGCTGGGCCAATGAACTTGACTTACTTAGATTAATAGTTGGCACTCATTTTTAGTTTTTTATGTTGGGGTCTTACATTTTTTTGTTTTTTAAAAATTTAAGTAGTTATACAAAGGAACTGCCATTCAACAATGCAGTTTATGAATACAGTGCCAGTGTCAACTCTTTCAACATTCTCACTCCCCCTTCACTCCCTTTTCTTAATTATTAGGTTATGTATTGACATTTTTGCCAATTAATAAAGTAACTTATGTGTACAATGCATTTTCATCTGTCATCTCCTCAATATCTTCACCCCCCCCAACTCATTTTTTCCCTTATTTTTCTCAATTCTATGGTATATACAATGCATTTTTGCCTGCATTCTACTCCCTTCCTGCATTCATTCTTCTACTCCTGTTCCCTTGTTTCCCCCTTCATCCACTTCCTGGTACTTAACTTTGTTGGGTTTGACTTAGTCTTTCTGAAGAATTATACTATTTGCACTATCCATAGAATCTGTCGTACTTCAGTCAATTCACTTATAACCACTTACATACCACCCAATGTTTTGCTCATAGATTTACAGGCACATTCCCACAAATGAGGGAAACCATGTAACCCATATTTCTCTAGGTCTAGCTTTCTTCACTTAATATAGTTTTTTGTTTTTTTTTGGGTCTGGTCGTGGGCCTGAACTCTGGGCTGGGGCGCTGTCCCTTAGCTGAAGGCTAGCGCTCTACCACTTGAGCCACAGCGCCACTTCCGGCTTTTCTTTTTTCTGCTTATGTGGTGCTGAGGAATCGAACCCAGGGCCTCATGCATGCAAGGCAAGCGATCTACCACTGAGCCACCTTCCCAGCCCCATATAATTTTTTCCAAGTCTTTCCATGGCACAATATCACTTTCTTATGGATGAGTAGAATTCACTGAAAATACACACACACACACACACACACACACACACACACACACACACACACACACACACACACACACACACACACACACACACACACCACCCCACATTTTCTTTTTTTGGGGGCGGAGGGTCTGGTCGTGGGGCCTGAACTCTGGGCCTGGGTGCTGTCCCTTGAGCTCTTCAGCTCAAGGCTAGTGCTCTAGCACTTGAGCCAAAGCACCACTTTCGGGTTTTTCTGCTTATGTGGTACTGAGGAATTGAATCCAGGGCCTCATGCATACAAGGCAAGCACTCTACTACTGAGCCACCTTCTCAGCCCTGGGGTAGGACTCTCTTTTATAGAGACTATGGTTGATACCTTACTGTACTAAGGGAAGATTTGGTAATGTTCAAGGGGAAAGTCAACTCATCTGTGGTTGTATTTCAAAACCTAAGAGTAAAATGATATGGGTGGAGAAGAAAAAAATTTTCATTTCTCTTAAACTTTTTTCTTTGTTTTTGTAAACAAACAAAAAAAGAACAAAAAACACCAAGAAACAGCTTCAATCAAACTCCACTTAGTCACTCTGCATGAAGGCTGGATTTTCCTTGGATAGTGTACATAGCCTTTTCTGTTTATGTGGTACTGAGGAATGGAACCCAGGGATTCATGCATGCTAGGCAATCACTCTACCACTGAGTCACATTCTTAGCCCTCATCTTGCGATTTTTGATTAGGCCTTTATCTCCTCTTGCTATCAGTCTTTCAAAGTAAAATTGTATAATAAATCTTTTTTTTTAAATTTTATTTTATTTTATTTGAGAACATACTGTACAGAGGGGTTACAATTACATGGGCAGGATAATGCATACATTTCTTACTAAGCATTGCAGCCTCCTCCTTTGTTTACCCTTCACCTCCCTTCCCAGCCTCCCCCCTCCCCCCCACCCAATCCTTCCCCCCCTCCCCCCAATAAATCTTTTTTGTTGTTGGTGGTGGTGATGGTAGTCCTGGGGCTTGAACTCTGGGCTTGGACACTGTCCCTGCACATTTCAGCTCAAGGTGAGCACACTACCACTTGAGCCACAATGCCACTTCCAGTTTTCTAGTGGTTTATTAGAGATAAGAGCCTCACAGACTTTCCTGCTCTGGTTGGCTTTGAACCGTGATCCTCAGATCTCAGCCTCCTCAGTAGCTAGGATTATAGGCATAAGCCACTGGCGCCTGGCTATTAAGTTATATTTGATAGAGCTATTTCAAGACAATTATTCTTAGACAACACACCATACTGACAAGGTAAGCTACAAACTTAATACTTTGTGCATTCAATAAGATTAAATATTACTGATGTATATATACAAAAACTATGAGAGAGGAAATACTTATGTCCTAAGAGAATCCTTTAAAACCTATGTGCACGTATGGGCTAGGAAGTAATGTGACTCAGTAGTAGAGTGCTTTCCTAGTATATGAAGCCCCGAGTTCAATACCTTAGTACCTCATAAACAGAAATAGCCAGAAATGGTGCTGTGGCTCAAAGTGGTAGAGTCCTAGCCTTGGGCAAAAAGCAGCTCAGGGATAGTTCTCAGGCCTTGAATTCAAGCCTCATGACTGGCAAAAATAAAATAAAAATTTATATACATATCTATCTATATATATATGTGCACATATACTTTATCCTTTCTCCAGGGTCTTTTTTGTTGTTGGTGGTGGTTGTGGGGCTTGAACTCTTGGCTTCGGCACTGTTCCTGCTCTCTTCAGCTCAAGGTGAGCACTCTACCACTTGAGCTACAGTGCCACTTCTACAGGGGCTTTACCTGTGGCCTAGTATGGCCTGAAACTGAGATCTTCCTGGCTTAGCCTCCTATGTGCTAGGATTGCAAATGTATACCACCACATCTGTCTAGGAATTCTTTTTTTCTTTTTGGGGGTCCGGTCGTGGGACCTGAACTCTGGGCCTGGGCTCTGTCCCTCAGCTCTTCAGCTCAAGGCTAGCACTCTACCACTTGAGCCACAGCGCCAATTCCGGCTTTTTTCTTATGTGGTGCTGAGGAATCGAACCCAGGGCCTCGAGCATACAAGGCAAGTGCTCTACCACTGAGCCACCTTCCCAGCCCTGTCTAGGAATTCTTAATGGAAAACTATCAGAAGTGCCCAACTTTTCTTTTCAAATAATTTTATTATCATTAAGTTGTTGTAAGAGGGATTAGTAATTTTTATTATTGGCACACATTAGTTATACAAGTTTCAATGTGACATTTCTGTTCTTGCATTTTCAACCCCTAAGTCATTTTTCCTTTCTTCCCTACTTCTTGAAAGAATTTCAACAGGTTTAGTATTCATTTTTCATACATGCAAAGAAAATAGGTGTATAACTTTATATTGGGTATTGGGTATTGTGACTCATACCTGTAATCCCACTGCTTGGGAAGTGGAGACTGGAAAGATTATGGTTGTAGGGAAAAGTTAGCAAGAGCCCATTTAATCAATAAAAAGTTTGGCATGCCTCCCTGGTGGCTGATGCCTGTAATCCTAGCTGTAAACCATGATCTAAGAATCATGTTTGAAGCCAGCCAACAGATAACTCTGAGACTCTATCTTAAATAAACTGTCAGAAAAAGCTGGATATGGTGGTATGGCACAAGTGGTAGAGCACTGACCTTGAGCAAAAGAAGCTCAAAGAATGTTCTCAGATCCTGAGTTCAACTTCTAGGACAAGCACAAAACGACAATAAAAAGTTGGGCCTGGCTGGGAATGTGGCTTAGAGGTAGAGTGCTTGCCTAGCATGCATGAAGCCCTGGGTTTGATTCCTCAGTCCCACATAAACAGAAAAAGCCAGAAGTGTTGCTGTGTCTCAAGTGGTAGAGTGCTAGCCTTGAGCAAAAGAAGCTCAGGGACAGTTCAAAAGAAGCTCAGGGACAGTTCTCAGGCCCTGAGTTCAAGCCCCAGGACTGGCCAAGAAAAAAAAAAGTTTGGTCTGATACTCAGAAAGTACAAATAGGAGCATCCCAGGCCAGCTTAGCCCAGCTCAGCCCAGCTCAGCCCAGCCTAGTTTGGCATAAGCCTGACCCTTGTGGGAAAACGAAAGTGGGCTGGGGAATGGATCTTTTTAAAAATCTTTTTTCCCTTGGGTTAGAACATAAAATAGATTTAGGAATTTTAAAAATTAGGGCTGGAAGCTCTATCTAAATACAACTGGGCTCTGTTTATATACAAACAAACTGATTAAAGGAGAATATCCTTAGGGGAGGAACCTAGAGTGGCAACTCCTGAACATTATTAAAATGAATTCCAGGAAATGGAAACATGGGGCGGCGCCATGGGGCTTTAACTCTGGGCATGCGCACTGTCCCTAAGTCATGGGGCTTTAACTCTGGGCCTGCACACTGTCCCTAAGCTCTGGAGCTCAAGGTAGTTAGTGCCTCTACCACTTGAGCCACAGTGCCACTTCCAGTTTTCTGGTGGTTAAGTGGAGGTAAGAGTCTTGAGGACTTTACTGCCCAGGCTGGCTTTGTACATTAAACCTCAGCTCTCAGCCTCCTGAGTATCTAGGATTACAGGCTTTAGCTACTGGTGACTTGGGGCAACATGTTTTTCTACATGTTTTTGTGGGATTTGGCAAAGGAATGGAGGGAAAGGTGAGCAAAACACAGTCATGTATTTTGTATACATTGTATATCCTATGTAAAAAATGAACTACACAATTTGTGGGCAGGGATAAGAGGGGAACATAGGAGAAAGAAAGAAAGGGTAAATTGTCCAAGAAACATCTTACTCATTTCCTGATTATGGAATTGTAACCTTTGGTACACCTTTTTTTCTTTTTCCTGCCAGTTCTGGGGCTTTTTGGCTTGGGCACTGTCTCTGAGCTTCTTTTGTTTAGGGCTAGCACTCTATCAATTGAGCCCGCTTTTTCTGTTTATGTGGTATTGAGGACCCAGAGCTTCATGCATGTGAAGCAAGCCCTCCACCAGTAAGCTACATTCCCCCTCCCCACTTCCCCTCCTTTTTAAAAAGTATTTGCATTTTCTTTTTTTTTCTTTTTTGGGTCCGGTCATGGGGCTTGAACTCTGGGCCTGGACACTGTCCCTCAGCTCTTCAGCTCAAGGCAAGCGCTCTACCACTGAGCCACCTTCCCAGCCGGCCCTCCCCTTTTTTTTAAGGCAGGGCTTTGCTTTATAATCCATCCTCCAGGGGCTGGGAAGATTGTCTCAGCAGTAGAGTGCTTGCCTCACATGCATGAGGCCCTGGGGTTCGATTCCTCAGCACCACATAAGCAGAAAAAGCCACAAGTGGTATTGTGGCTCAAGTGCACTGTAGAGTGCTAGCTGTGAGCTGAAGAGCTCAGGGACAGGGCCCAGGCCTAGAGTTAAAGCCCCAGGACCAACAAAAGAAAAAAGAAAAGAGTTTATCCTCCTATTCAGTCTCCTTAGTGCTGGAATTATGGGTATCTAGGCTCTGGGTTAGCATTTTGTGCATGTGTGCTGGTCCTGGGGCTTAAACTCAGGGCTTGGGTGCTGTTTGAGTTTTTTTGCTCAATGCCGAATCATTTGAGCTACAGTTCCATTTACAGCTTTTTGGTGGTTAACTGGAGATAAGTCTCACAGGTTTTCCTACTTGGGCTGGCTTCAAACTTATTACAGGTATGAGTCACTGGTGCAGGGATTCCTAAATTCTTCCTCCCGCCCCCCTCAGTCTTGGGGTTTGAACTCAGGGCCTGGGCACTGTCCCTGAGCTTTTGCTCAAAGCTAGCACCCTACCACGAGTTAAGCCACAGCAGCACTTCAGGCTTTTTCTGTTTATGTGGTACTGAGGAATCTAACAGAGGGTTTCATGCAGGCCAGGCGAGCAAGCAGTAAGCCACATTCCCAACTACCTCAGTAAGTTTTGATTCAGAAGTTGCCTGGGTTTCTTCTTATAAATTGCACCATTAAAAACACTGAGGGCTCGCCTTGCATGCTTAAGGTCCTGGGTTCGATTCCTCAGCACCACATAAGCAAAAAGAAAAAAGCCGGAAGTGGCGCTGTGGCTCAAGTGGTAGAGCGTTAGCCTTGAGCTGAAGAGCTGAGGGACAGCACCCAGGCCCAGAATTCAGGCCCCACGACTGGACCCCCCCCACCCCCCCCCAAAAAAGAACTAACCTTGGTGCTGGTCTCCTATTGAGAATGGTGTTCACTAATGATTCAATTCTCTCCCACTGCTCTCCACAAACTTTGGCATTTTAGATGGCAAAGAATGCTTCATCATTATCTCTAGACCGTTCCCCCTAAGCTACACTTTTGATGTCTTGCATGTAAAAGAAATGAATGCCAATTGTATAAGATGGTATATTCCTGAACCACTGGTAAAACATGCTCAGATTCCAGTGGCATCAAAATTTGAAAAACTGTTAAATCAAGTGGGCTTAATTCCTTTATACATGCTTTTTTAAAGCAGAATTTTAGTGGATGTATTTAATTATACAGATGTGCCACACATTAGTGTTGTGACTCTAGAAAAGGAATTAGCTTTGTCTCTTTGGAGATATTACATGTTCAGAGATGGCTTTGGTTGTCATAACTAGGGATGCAACTGGCATCCTGTGAATAGAAGCCAGAATCTTAGAGCAGACCCCAAGAATTAACCGGCCCCAAAGCCAAATGTGTAGAGACTGAGAAACTTTGTAAACCTGCTAAACTTTAGGCCTTCACCTTTTCACCCATTTCAATTGAACCGATACTAAGTTAAGGGCCAGCATAGTGTTTAAGGAATTAGATTATCCCCTATAACATCTGGCCCTGACAGTATTTAAGGAACATTTCCAGAAGTAAAGTACACTGACTTAGCAGTGTAAATACTTCAGAAATCAGTTCCTTACCTCTAAAACAAAATTTTGAAAAACAGGATAGGTAAGGCAACTAAATAGTTTTCTAAATGTAAATTTTACTTCTGGCATGTAAGACAGACCCAAAAGTCAGGTTATTTTGTCCCAGTACTGGAGCTTGAACTCAGGACCTTGTGTACTACCACTTCAGCCGTATTTCTATTCCCTTCCCCCCACCCACTTCATATTTCTGTGGTTGATTAAAGAGCCCTAGGAACTTCTTAGATCTTAGCTTTCTGAATAGCTAGTATTTTAGGTGTGAGTCACTAGTACCTGGCAGGTTCATTTTTGAGCTTGTTCAAGGGCATGAACTCAGGGTGAGGGGCACTATCTCTGAGCTTTTGTGCTCAAAGCTAGTATTCTACCATTTTAGCCACAGCTTCATGTCTGGCTTTGTGGTAGGTAGCTGAAGAGTCACAAGGACTTCACAGCCCAGGCTGTTTTCCAACTATGATGATCAGATCTCAGATCCTGAGTAGCTGAGATCACATTCTGTGATCTCAAACTTGGTTATTTAAAAAAATATCTCAAACTTACTATTTTTTTTTTTTTTTGTCGGTCATGGGGCTTGAACTCTGGGCCTGGGCACTGTCCCTCAGCTCTTCAGCTCAAGGCTAGTGCTCTACCACTTGAGCTACAGTGCCACTTCCAGTTCTGTAGTGGTTTATTGGAGATAGGAGTCTCACGGTCTTTCCTGCCCGGGCTGGCTTTGAACCGCGATCCTCAGATCTCAGCCTCCTGAGTAGCTAGGATTATAGGCATGAGCCACCAGCGCCCGGCTCAAACTTACTATTGATATAGCAAGACACTACTAGCAAAATTCAAAGAAAAGTATCTCAAGATATGGGATTCTGTTATGGAATCAAATATCTTTAAAACCATCAAATCATTAGTAAGTCAGTACTGAGGAAGAAAGGAAAGAAAATATGCTGGGATAACAGGTGTGAAGTACCTCTCTCTGGTGTATTTATTATTTATTTGCAGTACTCCAATGGTAGTCCTTTCAGACAAGTGCCGCAGTTTGTGTGTGTGTGTGTGTGTGTGTGTGTGTTTGCATGTTTGCCATTCCTGCGGCTTGAACTCAAAGCCTGGGAACTGTCCCTGAGCTTCTTCTCAAAGGTAGCATTCTACCACGTAAGCCAACACGCCACGTGGATTTTTCTGTTTTATGTGGTACTGAGGAATCAAACCCAGGACTTCATGCATGTTAGGCAAGCACTCTACCACTAACCCATATTCCCAGCCGTGTGTGTGTGTGTGTGTGTGTGTGTGTGTGTGTGTGTGTGTGTGTGTGTGTGTGTGTGTGTGTGTGTGTGTGTGTTTCAAATCCCTTTTGGAGTACTGGAGTTTGAACACAGGGACTGAAGTTGGTAGGCAGGTTACTGCTTGAGCCATATAAGTGAGTTACTTTGCCTCTCAGCTCTTCAGCTCAAGGCTAGTGCTCTACCACTTCCCACTTCCGGTTTTCTGAGTAGTTTATTGGAGATAAGTCTCATGGACTTTCCTGCCCTGTCAGGCTTTGAACCGCAATCCTCAGATCTCAGCCTCCTGAGTAGCTAGGATTACAGGCAGTTTGTGTGTGTGTGTGTGTGTGTGTGTTTGCATGTTTGCCATTCCTGCGGCTTGAACTCAAAGCCTGGGAACTGTCCCTGAGCTTCTTCTCAAAGGTAGCATTCTACCACGTAAGCCAACACGCCACGTGGATTTTTCTGTTTTATGTGGTACTGAGGAATCAAACCCAGGACTTCATGCATGTTAGGCAAGCACTCTACCACTAACCCATATTCCCAGCCGTGTGTGTGTGTGTGTGTGTGTGTGTGTGTGTGTGTGTGTGTGTGTGTGTGTGTGTGTGTGTGTGTGTGTGTGTGTTTCAAATCCCTTTTGGAGTACTGGAGTTTGAACACAGGGACTGAAGTTGGTAGGCAGGTTACTGCTTGAGCCATATAAGTGAGTTACTTTGCCTCTCAGCTCTTCAGCTCAAGGCTAGTGCTCTACCACTTCCCACTTCCGGTTTTCTGAGTAGTTTATTGGAGATAAGTCTCATGGACTTTCCTGCCCTGTCAGGCTTTGAACCGCAATCCTCAGATCTCAGCCTCCTGAGTAGCTAGGATTACAGGCGTGAGCCTGGCTCACTGCCTTTTAATACTCTTGTGGCTTGAACTCAGGGCCTGGACACTGTCCATAAGCTTTTGTGCTCAGGGATAGAACTCTTATCATTTGTACCACAGCTGCACTTGTGGCTTTTTTGGTAGTTAATTGGAGATAAAGAGTTTCATGGAGTTTCCTGCCTATGCTGATTTAGAACTGTGATCCTCAGATCTCAGCTTCCACAGTACCTAGTATTATAGCTTTAATCACTTGCACCTTTCTTCATATTCTTTTTTTTTTTTTTTTGAAGTATATTTTAATGGGGACTAAAGAAGTTTAATGACCACTACCACTGGACATGAGTCAATACTAGATCTATCTATATGAATTAGGGCATGCCAGGGATAGTTTCAGCTCTACTTTTGGACATTTTGGTGATATCTTCAAAACAATTAAATACAAGAGCCTAATATACTAAAGAGTTGTTATCTCATTCATTATGAAAATTGATCACAAATGTTTATTTCATTTTATTAAAAAGTGTGCGGACAGTATTTTTTTTTTCTAGCACTGGGTACTTACTATCTTTGATCTTTATTGCTCTAGTACTTAAGCCACAGCTCCACTTTTGGCTTTTTTGTTGTTTAGCTACCAGCACCAGCCTAACACTTCTTTGCACGCATTTTGTAGCATTAGAAACATTGTTCATGAGCTCTTCAAGTTCATTAGCTTTGCAGACAGCCATTTATAAGTTAACTATCATCATTATCATTAATACTGAGTACCAACACATTAACTGCAGGACAGCTTTTAGGTATGTTAATAGTACTGAGAACATTAATCACAGTGCCTATATTCTCTAAAGAATGTATGACCACACATGTCAAATTAGTGAAGATTTTAAAAACAAAGTTCCCAACAGTGCATTTTATAACCCTGTAAAAATGGACAATTCTAATTTATTTTTTAAGAAAGCCCACATTTTTTTTTAAGATTTGGATGAGATTTATTGATCTGATTGTTATAGAAAATCAACAGCAAAACACTGACAAGGTACATTAATACAGATTGGACATTTCAGGGGAAATTCACTATATTTTCCTACTTGCTTGTAGGAAATCAGGGGAGGTGGAAAAGCTGTCCTGATCATATGGCATGCACACCAGACTGCAAAAAGACTTCCACACTATTTAATAAGACTGTGGCAAATACTTTTAAGTAAGGCAAGCATTGTGTATGGCCCCAACTTACTCTGCAGGAAAAGTAAAGCCTAATCCCACCCTCAGAGGCTATGTTCCAGAGAGAGGCTTTCTTGCCTAATTCTTCCAATGATGAATTGGTGGCAGGTGCCTTTACAGGAAGATGCTTGTGTTCTCCATGCAATAGACTTTGCACAGGAAGTGAAAGCCCACATTTATATATGCTATGATTGCTGGCTACTTAAACATTTAAGTTTAAAAAAATTAGGCAAAGCTGGGCGGTGGTGGCTCACACCTCTAATCCTAGCTACTCAGGAGGCTAAGATCTGAGGATCTGGTTCAAAGCCAGCCCAGGCAGAAAAGTCTATGAGACTCTTATCTCCAATTAACTACCAGAAAACTGGAAGTGGTGCCGTGGCTGAAGTGGTAGAGCACTAGCCTTCAGCTGAAGAGCTGAGGGACAGTGCCCAGGCCCAGAGTTCAAGCCCCATGACCAACAAAAACAAAAAACAATAAAAATGTAGGCTAATTAAACTAAGTTGCTTGAGAAGTATCTAGTGTATGTCCTGAATGAAGACCCATCAGGTAAAGTGGGCAAAACTAAGATGATATGATTTCCCAATATTTCAAGTATATTTTTGTAGATGATTCATGCTATTCAAACTCGTTTCATAGACTTAGATATAAATTTACAGTTGGCATATGGAGCAGTGAGTGATCAAAGGGTTTATGACCTCCAGGCTGTTTCTAAGCTGGAAACTGCTAACATCCAAACTTCTTTTAAAAGTTTTAGAACAGTTGAATTGGGTGCATTCTCCAATGTTAGAACTCACAAAATACATTTATAATAGTGGAAGGTGTTGTGTGAGATGTATAATCTTATTCTTAGGAGGTGGAGGATGAAAAGACCAATTTAAGACCCGTCTGGGTTACATGAGATCTTGTCTCAAACCCAAAAACAAAAATAACTCAGGCACCAAAGGATCATGCCTACCTCGCTACTCAGGAGGCTGAAGTTTGAGGATCTTGGTTTGAAGCAAGCCTGGGCAGGAATATCTATGAGACTCATCTCCAATTAACCACCAAAATGCTGGGGGTGTGACTATGGTTCAAGTGGTAGAGAGCTAACTTTCAGCAAAGGACAGCTCCCTGGCCTTGAGATCAAGCCAGGAGTCACACTCTCTCTGTCTCTGTGTCTGTCTCTGTCTCACACACACACAGTGTTGGGGTAAAGGGAAGTGTTACCTCAGAAAGTGAGAGATGGGGGGCTGGGAAGGTGGCTCAGTGGTAGAACGCTTGTCTTGCATGCATGAGGCCCTGGGTTCGATTCCTCAGCACCACATAAGCAAAAAGAAAAAAAGCTGAAGTGGCGCTGTGGCTCAAGTGATAGAGTGCTAGCCTTGAGCTGAAGAGCTGAGAGACAGCGCCCAGGCCCAGAGTTCAGGCCCCACAACCGGACCCAAAAAAAAAAAAAAGTGAGAGATGGCTTGGCATCTAATCATAGAGGGTTTTTTTGGTTGTTGTTGCTGCTGTTGTTTTATCTTGATATTTAAATTTTATCTAGTATACAAAAACAAAACCACTAAAGGGAAGGAAACATGACCAAACTGGCCTTTGAAAGAGTAAATAATGCGACTTGTAGGAAATTCATCCAAGCCAAAATTGAGGGTACCAACAACAAATGTTTTCTGAATGTATACTGTAGAACAAAGAGGGAAGGTTAGATGAAATGCTAAAAAACAAACAGAAAAATAAGTAACATGAAGATTTGGAAGAAATACAGGGAATTGTCAGGGAAACTCTCAAGAGACAGTAAAGTTGAAACTTGAGAGGAAAAGCACTTTTACAGACCTTTACTGATTTAAAGTACTGTCAGTAGTTTCCTGGGTAACTGTTCTGCTTCTTCTGTCACGGAAATCTATGAAAACATCTAAAAGGGCAAAAAAAAAAAAACAAAAAAAAACCAGAAAGGAGAATGGAAAAAAAGATAGAAATATTAAAATGTCAAGGGTTGCCAGCTATCGTGGCACATAATTGAGTGCCAGCACTCAGGAAGCTGAGGCAGGAGGATCTTGGTTCTAGGCTAGCTGGAGGACACAGTGAGTTCCAGACCAGTCTGGACTATATATATATATATATATATATATATATATATATATATAGTGACAATTAGAAGGGAAAAAATACACCCAAAGGCTTTTGAAAATTCAAAGAAAGTGAAAGTGTCAGCACTGCCCACTTAACAATGATTTGGAAGGCTTTGTTAATCTATTTAGTTTCAGTGAGAAAAGGCTAGAAGGCTAAAAATGATATTGAATTAAGAACTTGTAATCAGGAAGCAATTTTGGTGAGGTGATGCTGTACTTGTTTTTACTATGGAGGGTACAAGGATATTCAATACAAATGGTATGAAAGGAAATAACTTGCAACAAATTTATTACTATGGATACTTGTACAAATTTAACTTTTATTTCTACCAGATTTTTGCATGTATCTGACAGAACTGTTAACATTTTCACTTAGTGCTCTAAGGAAAGAATTTCAGATTGATGCAGACCTCAAATATTTACATTGGAATGTAAGGTGGGAATCAATCCTTTTTTTCCCCCAGCCTATGATTTCTGAGAGAGATTAGGACTTAATTTTTATTTTTATTTAATGTGGTCGTGGAGCTTGAACTCTGGGGTCTGGACGCTATCCATGACCTCTTTAGCACAAGGGGAGTGCTCAACCACTTGAGCCACAGCACCATTTCTGGTTTTCTCGTGGTTAATTGGAGATAAGAGTCTCACTGACTTTCCTTGCCTGGGCTGGCCTTGAACCACGATCCTCAGATCTTAGCCTCCTGAGTAGCCAGGATTAGAGGCATAAGTCACTGGCGCCTGGCTAGGACTGAATTTTTTTTAAAGAAGTTAGAGACCAGTAAAACATTTTATTTAGTAGATATATCACACATAAATGAAATGTTTTAATTCTAAACTGGAATGTATTTATAATGCTGCATGGCATTAAACTGTAAAGACAGATAGCAATATTGTGTGTGCCAATATTGGGGTTTGAATCACGGCCTGGGCCCTGTACCCTAGCTTCTTCACTCAAGCCTGGTGCTCTACCACTTGGGCCAAAGCTCCACTTGCAGGCCCTGCCCCCCTCCTGCGTCTTTAACTCTGGGCCTGGGCACTGTCCCTGTGCTTTTGCTCAAGGTGAGTGCACTGTGCCCAGCATCCCTTCCAGCTTTTTTGAGTTTATTGGAACATTTCATGGAGCTTTCTGCCTGAACTGCACAGATTCAAACATCGATACTTAGATCTCAGCCTCCTGAAGCTAGGATTTACAGGTGTGAGACATCGGGGGTCCAGCTGCAGCCGTTTTTAATGGTTAGAGATAACAGTCTCATGGACTTTCCTGGGCTGTCTGGCTTATGAACCCTGATTCTCAGATTACAGGATCGAGCCACAACACCTTGCCATTATTATGTTCTTTAAGGATTTCATACTGTGGTCTTTCATAGTCAGTTTCTAGGCAAACCTCTCCTTACAGTGTATATTCTGAGAGCGTTTTCTAACCCACTTATTTCTCCAGTCTTTCCAATTCATACCTTTTAAGTCAGATTAAACTTAGTGCTTTTTTCCTGTAACAAAACTGGTTAAAATACTGAACATGACAAGTCAAAAGTAACAGACAAGATGCAGTATCCTAATACTGTTTTGAAAACAAAATGGCATAAACAAGATAGAAATGGAAGCTGAAAATCGTTGCTTACTAGTCAAACGTTTATCAGTCCTCATTGAAACAAAGCGATGGCAAACTTGGTTCAGTTTGGTGTCCTTTTGCTCTTTTGCAAAAAACAAAATAAACAACCCCAAAACAAAAACCTCACGTATCTCTGAACTTTAGCTTCTAGTCACTGCCAGAAACTGATGGCTTCATAAATGCGGATTCCCCCCCAACCCCTCTCCTATTTATGAGTGTTCACGCTGTTAACCCGCTATGGAATTCAGGTTTTTAAATGGCGATGATCGCATAATAATGCAACAGGGCTGCTTGAGTTCTCTTTGGGATGCTTTCTTTGCTTTACCTGGTCTGACTACCTGTGCCGCCGTGGCACCCCTGAAAACCACCACCAGGGCCAGCAGTCCTAGCAGCCTGTGCATGCGCGTCCCAGCCGGCACGACTGGGGTCTCCGGCACGGCCTTCCAGTCTCCTCCCGTCACAGATCTCCGTCTGTCCGGCGGTCGACCCCAGACACCAGGGAGGAGGGCTCAATTCTCGGTGGGCCCGAGTTCTTCGGCGATGGGCTGCGAGGGGAGAGCTGTCGGCCCGAGGGCAGCAGTCAACATCCGGCAGGGTCAGCTTAAGGCAGGCCAGACTAGCTGTAGCTGGGAAGGTCAAGCTCACCTTTGGGAGGTCCGCGCCGGGCACGCGACGAGCCCCAGCACTAGCGGAAGGTAGCTGGGTCAGAGGAGGGTAGCCCGGTCACCCGCCAGGCCCAGCGCCACAAGAAGAGGAGCCGCCCCTTTCCCGGCGGCCCCCCGACTTCCGGACCTGCGCACCAGCCTCTCCACTGCCCTTCCCCCTCCCGCCGGCAGCTTCCCGGCGTGCTTCGCGGTGGGAGAGCCGGAGTCGACAATAACAAACCCAGCCGCGGCCGTGCTCCCGGCCCTGCCAAGCCCTCGGAGCTGCGTTGGGGTCCCCCGGCCGCCCGGGCCCCTCGGCTCTGCCCGCCCAAGATCCCCGTCCTCACCGCAGTCTCCGATTCCCGGCCCTCCGACAGAGCCGAGGGGCCTGGCCGCGTCCTTCTCTCCCTTGACCCCTCCCTTGCGCTCGGGGTTCGGGGCAGCCGCGGGCGGACGGGCGCCCGGGACGCCGACGGTTGTGTCGGTTGGCGGCGCCGAATGGGCAGTTGGTAGCCGCCGCCGAGGACGAGGCGGCGGCAGAAGATGGTGCTGGGGGTCACCGGCTCTGCTGCTGCCGCCGGCGGAGGAGGAGGCGCTGCCGGGTAAGTGCAGCCGCCGCCCGCATCCCCTTCCCCCATTCGGGCTCGGCGGCCGCGCGGCCCGGCACGACCTGTCCGTGCGCCCCAGGGGCCCGGGCCGCCCGCGCGCAGGTGGCTGCTCCCGCCGCAGGTGTTAGCCAGCGCCCGCTTTCCCTGAGCATCAGCCTCCGGTGGGAACAAAAGCGGTTCGAGTATTTGGCCCACTGGGCTGGGGAGGGGTGGCGGGGGGACGGGTGGCGCTGCCTGCGGCTTCCTTTCCGCGGTCAGCCCCGGCGGTTCTTCCCCGAGCTCGCCTCTGATCCGCACCTGACAGAATTGCGGGAGCGGCCGGGCTTGGGAGACGCCCGTGCCCACCGGGACGCGTCCTCACCGGCTGTCAGGGCTGCCAGGGTTCAGCCCTTACGGAGTGTCGGGCTCCCGAAACCGGAGAGAGGGATTGGGCCAAGGCCGGACGAACGCCTACCGAGTGGGAGGGACAGAGAGATGATGTCTTTGTCCCGACCCCAGACGGCGAGAATCGGTGTAAAGTTACTCCGAGGAATGACTCAGCCTCCACCGCCCCACAGATTTGGTATGGGGTGTGCACGCGGATTTCACAACTAACTTGGTAGGAACAAAAATTCACTAACCAGCAGAAGAAATGGCAGCTTCTGAGAGGACTACCTCTGTCCACAGCCTAGTGGATGTGTGTGTGCTCTGTTTAGTGTTGATGGTTTCGTAATCGAGGCTTTTCCGTGATGACTTGAAACCGTGGTCATAGCCTGGGTGCTAAGGAACATGATTGTGTGCATTGCTTTTAAAGTTAGTACAAGATATTTAGGTAGATGCCAAACTCGTCCCTATAACCCATAAAGATATTGCTGGTTTGCTAATCGTTTTTGTGTAAGGGTTTGTGTTAAATGAAACTTGTATCGTGAAGGTTTGGAAAATTGGCAATTTGGAAAACTGGGCTGAAGAATGTTGTCATTGTATCTCAACAGATAATAACAGATCTCAGATCAGCTACTACTGTGAGAAGGAAGGTGACTTCTGAAGGAAATGTGTGATTTAATTTTGGATTTTTGCGTCTGTGAGTAGTTACTAGGATTGTGAGAAAGTTTTCTTTTTGTATTTGTAACAAAGTATGACCTAAGTATCATAGCCAGTGAGGTTTATACAAGGTGCGATTATTGCTAATTCAAAACTTTTTCTAAAATATGGCCTAAATTAACATTTTCCTCACTAACAATCCTATCTTGTTCCTTGTCTTTATGGTTGTGTTCAAAACCTAAAAGATATGTCATGGATATTTTGGGTGCTTAATACTTACATCAGTAAATCTCGGTTGATGGAAGTTGTATATGAATTCATGTCATGTCTTAAAAGTAATTTGAATCAAATTATAATATATATATATGGGCCTAGTTCTTTTTTTTTTTTTTTTTTTTTTTGGTCGGTCGTGGGGCTTGAACTCTGGGCCTGGGCGCTGTCCTTCAGCTCTTCAGCTCAAGGCGAGCACTCTACCACTTGAGCTACAGCGCCACTTCCGGTTTTCTGGTGGTTTATTGGAGATCGGAGTCTCACAGTCTTTCTTGCCCGGGCTGTCTTTGAACCGTGATCCTCAGATCTCAGCCTCCTGAGTAGCTAGGATTACAGGCGTGAGCCACCAGCGCCCAGCGGGCCTAATTCTTTCTATGCTGTTACTGGACTTCAGAAAAGATAATGAGTAGTTTTGGCCATGAGAAGTTCTATCTGGCCCTTCCTGGCACTACTGGACCAGGATACATAACAGATTGAATTTGCAAGATAGAATCTTTCCTGCCTGTTCTGCCTTGGAATCATAATCTTTAGAATATAGCCTCCTGAATAGGTAGGACTACAGGCATTAGCCACTGGTCCTCAGTACTAGTTACTAAGGCCAAAAAGGCAGAGAACACAAGACCTGTTTTTTTTTTTGTTGTTGTTTGTTTGTTTGTTTGTTTTTCCAGTGCTGGGGATCAAACCAAGAGCTTTGCACATGCTGGGAAAGTATATTTTTAAAAACTTGTTTTAAAATTGTTATTATAAAGGTGATGTACAGAAGGGTTACAGTTACATAACTCTGGTAGAGTGGTTTCTGTTTGGACGATGTCACCCCTTCCTGCTCTCCCAGTTTTGCCCTCCTGTGTGCACTCACAGGTTACGTAGTTCATTTTCAGCCTAGTTTTGGGTGATTACGACTGCTGTATTTGGTCACCCCTTTGTCCCTCCATTTCTGTGCTCACCCTTGCCTGAACAAAGACACACAAAATGAACAAACAAGACAGAAAAGAAAAACAACAAAGAAACAACAGCAAGGAAAAAAGCTCTTGTTTCCATATCCAGGAGTTCATTTCAGTAAATATTACTTTAGATGATTAGAGGTACATAGGCATTGTGCCTTTGTGTAAGGATCTATTTTTTGTTTTTTTAATTTTTTGGTTGGTCGTGGTGCATGAACTCTAGGCCTGGGCGCTGTTCCTGAGCTCTTTAGTTCAAGGCTAGTGCTCTACCACTTGAGCCACAATGCCACTTTGGCCTTTTCTGTTTATGTGGTGCTGAAGAATTGATCCCAGGGCCTCATGCATGAGAGGCAAGCACTCTACTGCTGAGCCACCTTCCCAGCCCAAGGATCTGTTTCTGAAACACACACTGTTAAAATTAAAATTTTATTTTAACTTGAAAAGGCTTTTATTTGTCCTCTTAATTTGAGATTATCTTTAAATTGTTACTCATATTTAGTTAATATTCAGGTTAATATATGTTTTTGTAGCTGTCCAAGGGGTGAGGGTTTCTTAGTGATATTTGTGTGCGTGTATATAATGTATCCCAGTATATCTTACTCCTTTCATCATTGTTTGTTATTCCTTTCCTTTTCCTAAACAATTCAACAGAAGGGCCCATATGCTTCACTTTGAGATGTGTGTCACAAGTGTGTGAGTGAATGCACATTTTCTACCACTTTTAGCCACAGCTCCATTTCCAGATAAGAGTCTCATGGGTTGGGAAGGTGGCTCAGTGGTAGAGTGCTTGCCTTGCATGCATGAGGCCCTGGGTTCGATTCCTCAGCACCACATAAGCAGAAAAAGCCGAAAGTGGCTAGTCTTAAGCTTAAGAGCGAGGGACAGCACCCAGGCCCAGAGTCTGAACTGAAATCTGGGCTGGCTTCGAACTATAACCCCCAGATCTCAGCCTCCTGTGTAGGTAGGGTTACAGGTGTAAGCCACTGGTATCAGCTCAGGAGTTGCATTTTTAAAATTTGTTTGTCAGTCATGAGGCTTGAACTCTGGACCTGGGCGCTGTCCCTGAGCTCTTCAGCTCAAAGCTAGCTCTCTATTACTTGAGCCACAGTTCCACTTGGGTTTTCTGATGGTTAATTGGAGATAAGAGTCTCACGGATGGTCCTGCCCAGGCTGATTTTGAACCAAGATCCTCAGCTCTCAGCCTCCTGAGTAGCTAAGACTACAGGCATGAGCCACCAACGCCCAGTTTGGCTTTATTTTATTTTAAAGAAATGCAACCAAAATTACTTCATTCAGATAATGATATTCTCTTACCCATTTTGCACTTGTAGTAATTAATGGCCCAAGGAACTCAAGTGAAAATCTAGCATTCCCTTTCCATATTTATTAATGATCCTTTTCTTATCAAGTTGGTTTAAAGGAAAATTGGAGTCGTGCAAACAAAGTGGGCATTATCACAAGTTGATGTGAAGGGTTTGCATCTTTACAGGATGTAAAAGGTAATTTGAGGAGAAGAAAAAGTTACTGCTTGTATAAAAATGCCCTCTGATAGGTATTTATTGTGTACTTACCAGATACCATAAATTAGGAATTTAGGAGTGAGCAAGCTAGTAGGAAAAAAAAAAGGAAGAACTTAATTGCTAAGGAAAAAAATTAAGGAAAATATAAAACTTAGCTTTTATTAACACAATTGACTTTTTGTTGTTGTCATTGTTGTTGTCTTTAGTCGTTGGGGCTTGAACTGTGGGCCTGGGCACTGTCCAT
This sequence comes from Dipodomys spectabilis, assembly GCF_019054845.1. Classification (NCBI taxonomy): domain Eukaryota; kingdom Metazoa; phylum Chordata; class Mammalia; order Rodentia; family Heteromyidae; genus Dipodomys; species Dipodomys spectabilis. The sequence continues at coordinate 3,455,938 of NW_024870876.1, forward strand.
GAGCTAAAGGCCAGTCCTCTATAACTTGAGCCTCAGATACTTCTGGTTTTCTGGTGGTTAAGTGTAGATAAGAGTCTCAGGGCTTTTCAGGGCTTTTCTGCCCACGCTGGCTTTGGACCACGATCCTGAGATCCCAGCCTCCTGAATAGCTAGGAATTCAAGCGTGAGCCACCTGGGCCCAGAACTTGAATGACTGTGGATAAAGTTCCAAGAGAAAGAAAAGAGCTTGGGCTTGTCTGACAAAAGGAAATTTTTTTTTTTGGGTCGGTGGTGGGGCTTGAACTCTGGGCTTGGGCTCTATCCCTGCACTCTTCAGCTCAAGGTGAACGCTCTACCACTTGAGCCACAGAGCCACTTCCGGTTTTCTAGTGGTTTAGAGTCTCACAGACTTTCCTGCCCGGGCTGGCTTTGAACCGCCATCCTCAGATCTCAGCCTCCTGAATAGCTAGGATTACAGGCGTGAGCCACCAGCGCCCGGCTTGAAAGACATTTTTGTCAGAGTTCATCTAGCAAATCTGAGAAGCAATTGGAGCAAAATTTATTAATTTTCTGAAATGTTAGTTGAAGTTGCACCCCAATAGCCTGCAGTGCAGTTAACTTCAGTAGTGTGCTACTGAAAAGAACAGGTAGGTTAGAGAAGTCAGCTGTGGAATTCTAGATTGATGAATTTGTTTTCTTAGGTAAAAGGAATAATCACTTTTTTCTTAACTGCTTTCATTAGTGCCCTGAATGTATGGTATTGGTGTGTGTGTGTGTGTGTGTGTGTGTGTGTGTGTGTGTGTGTGTGTGTGTGTGTGTGTGTGTGTGTGTGTGTGTGTGTGTGTGTGTGTGTGTGTGTGTGTGCATGCACAGGGGTACATGCACCAATATTAGGGCTTGAGATTAGTTGCTCTTTTTCTCTTGCTTAGTACCCCCCAAAAAGCTGTTGTTACTCTGCCACTTGAACCATACCTTTCTGGCTTTCTGCTCGGTAAGTGGAGATAAAAATAAAAGTCCATTGGATTTGTCTTCCCTGGGTTGACTTCAAACAGAGATTCTCAGATCCCCACCTCCTGAGTAATAGCTAGGGATTATAGATGTGAGCTACTGAGGCTCCTGGCATTTCTTTTAATCTCTCTGTAAAGTTAAGGTTCTAATTAATTTTGCACTTATAAGTAGGACTTCAGTGTGTGTATAAGCACTGTTTTTGCTGTTGGACTTGGTTTTGCTTTCATAATAGTTTATGGGTGCCCCAAAGATTCTGGAAGAACACTTACGACATTGCTCTATTGCTCTTTGGAATTCTCATACCTTATCTGCTTGTAATTATGCTGAGTGGCACGGAAATAAGGGATTTTGTTTTACTTTATATTTTCTTTTTTTTAAACTGTTTTGGAGTTATGTGTAACAGTTTTTAAAAATTTATTATAGAGGTGATATACAGAGGCGTTACATTTACATGTGCAGCTAATAAGTACATTTCCTTTCCTACAGTGTCTTCTGGTCCCTTACTATCAGTTTTTCCTTCCTGTTGCACTTATTGGTCAGTTACTGTTCAGTATATGTTGAACTATTCAGTACCATACTGTTGTGGCCATATCCATGGCCTTTGGTGGTTGTTTTATTGCAGCTGTTAGATTTGTACATAGTTTAAAATTCTTTATATTGGTTTAATAGAATAAAGCTGATTTGATATGTGTTATGCACATAGTCTGGTTTAATTTTATGAACTAAATTGATTTTACATTTTTAATTTTCTATTATCTTTAAATAGTTGTACAGAGGGGTTCCAATTTAACATGAACGTACTGCATCTTGATCAATGTTAGACCTTCTACCATCACTCCCCTTCTATCTCAGTCCTCCTCATCCAAGTTTACCTAAATATGTTATATTACAAAAATATGTTATTTACAGAATCACATTTCAGTCACGTTGAGTTGAATGCATTTTTTTAACTATGTAGACGTTTGTATTTACTGTCTTGTTGTTCGTCGTTGTCCCCCCCACAAAAAATCAGTGGAAAGTAGACTATGCTACCTGACAAAGAGTACTTTGACTTTCATCTTTATTAAAAAATTAATTTTTTAAGTAGATACAAAAAGGGGTTTTAGTGTAGCACAAATAAGTGATTTTTGAATAAAGGAGCGTGTAGCTTGTCTGTTTGACAAAAGGACATTTTTGGCAGAGGAAGCAGTAACTCTTGAGATTCATAGTATATCGGAGAAAAGATTACTGAAGATGGACTGATACGATTGAAGGGTACAATAGCCAGAAAATTGGATGTGGGTGAAAATCTATAGGTATGCAATAATCTTAGTACTGAAATTCCAGTATTCATGATGAAAGTGCTTTCCTATTTTGGGGTTCTTCCTATATAAATGCAAAAGCTTTTTGTGGATTCGGTATGTTGCTTGTCCTAGCATCATCAGGTCACAACATTAAGAAACAAGATGAGGTGCTCTATGGACAAAGGACATTTGTATTTTTATTAGTATACATTATAAACTAAAACATGAAGCTAGAATATATTCCTTAAGCTCATGGATTTTCTTTTTATTAAGGTTTACAACATAAATGGTTAATGTGTTTATATATACTAAAGAAAATTTCTACATTATATCATCTAATCAAGGTACATAGTAATATGCATATCTCCTCATTTTTATAAAATAAGATTGTACATATACATATATCTCATAACTATAGAATAGATCTGTAGGATCTATTTCAGACTTGTTCATTTTTTTTGTTGTTGTTCTTATCTTGTTCACTGTGTTTGGGCACTAGTTTTTCAGATATTATTACTATTGTAATAATATCTGGACTCTGGACCTCTGTAAAAGGTTTTCTTCTGGAATGTGTGAGGATGATGCCCAACTCCTTTTTCCTTTTTTTTTTTTTAATTGTTTTTATTTTACTTTTTTGTTGTTCATGGGGCATGAACTCCGGGCCTGGACACTGTCTCTGAGTGTTTTCGCTTGAGGCTAGCACTCTACCACTTTGAGCAACAGCACTACTTCTGGTTTCCTGGAGGTTAATTAAAGATGAGTGTCACTGACGTTCACCTGGGACTGGCTTTCAATGGCTGTGCTGAGATCTCAGCCTTCTGAGTAGGTAGGATTATAGGCGTGAGCCACCAGTGCCTGGCTTCCTCTTGCCTTTTTTTCTTCTGGGAAGAATAAGGATTTTGTCAACTGGTAGAAACTAACATTCAGATTCACACTCTGTGAACTGTGACACATTATTTGTGGCAGAAATAATTTTCTTTGCAGGAACCATTCAGTTCTCAATAAGGTAGAATTAGAATTATAGTTACTGTGTAGAGGCCAGGAAAAAATATCCGTAACTGTATTTTCTCCATGAAACATCTAGTAGTTTGTCTTACCAAGTCTTATCCAGATCTTATGTGTTCTATCAACTTTGAAAGCAACTTGAAAGGATTTATATTCCTAGTGCCAAGTACATAGAATCTAGCTTGATGTCTCGTAAATTTTAGGGGGAATAGTGAATTAGTATGCATAGTTTTAGAGCTTGTCTTTGTTGAGTTTCTCTTATAATGAAGCTAATTCTGAGCTAATATTTAGTATATTAGAATAGTTAACTGTAAAGTTGGAATACCTGTCTGAGTCATTCTGATGGTAATCTCTTCAGAGGAAAACTTAATATCTGGTTAGTAAACTTAAATATACAGCTTTTGTTGTTGTTGTTGTTGTTTTTTTTGTTTTGGTTGTGGGTTTTGAACTCTGGGCTGGGTGCTGTCCCTCAGCTCTTCAGCTCAAGAATAGCACTCTACCACTTGAGCCTCAGCACCACTTCTGGCTTTTTCTGCTTATGTGGTGCCAAGGAATCGAACCTAGGGCTTCATGCAAGCACTCTACCACTGAGCTACCTTCCCAGCCCTTTTTTTTTTTTTTTAAATTAGATTCTTTCCTGTTCCTTTATGCATAGTCCTGGAAATCCAATTGTTAGCTGTACGTGTGTACAGAGCTTTTTCTTTTCCTCCTTACACACATTCCCTTTTCACCATATTTATAGCTGACTATATATGTGAGAAAGACCTATCAATAACAAATAGTCTATATTACCTTATTGACAATACTTGAGTTGCCTGTGGCTAGAGAAGATTTCTCAAGAAGACCACATTTAGATTTTCAAATTCAGATAAGCAGAGGTGGGAGGAAGTTGTCATGGTAAGGATATGTAAAATGTTGGTATAGGTTTCATGTAGAGGATCAGTTGGTGATACTTGTAACTTGTAGGAGGGTAAACCAGAGTTAATTAGGAAGCTTTGACTGCTGTAGTTTAGTCATACATGATAGCCATCTTTTTTTTTGTTTTACTAAAATCCTTGTAAAGAAATCTGAAGTACATTATTGCTTTGCTTCTCATCTTCTCTGTAAAAGGTATCCTTTCGGTTTACAGGTCATATATACTGTGTTGTATTTATCTGAGCCTTTGCAAGATAGATGGGATTCAAATATAGGCAAATCTTGTTCCAAAGACTACCAATTTTATATTAATTATACTTACGTTAATTAGATTTGGCAGGTTCATATACTGAAGAGGGTTGGCAGCTAACCAAAAGAAGTGAAAGCTAGCTGTGAAGAAACAACAAAATGTTGGACTATTGGTTTATTCCGTTCAGTAGGCAACAGTAGGCTCTAGCAAAGATAGTTGAGGAGGAAAGCTCTCTAAGTTCAGGTATTTTTTGTAAAATATTCATTTTGTTTTGTTTTGTTTTGGGGCCTGAACTCTTGAGCCTGGGCGCTGTCCCTCAGCTCTTCAGTTCAAGGCTAGCACTCTACCACTTGAGCCACAGTACCACTTCTGGCTTTTTCTGCTTATGTGGTACTGAGGAATCGAACTCAGGACCTCATGCATCAAGGCAAGTATTCCACCACTGAACCACCTTCCCAGCCCTCAACTATTTTTTGTAAAAGTGTTTGTGGAGGCTGGGCGCTAGTGGGTCGTGCCTACAATCCTGTCTATGCAGTAGGTTGACATCTGAGGATCAGGGTTTGAAGCCAGCTTGGACAGAAAAGTCCTCAGCAGACTAATCTACAGTTAACCACTCAAAAACCAGAAGTATTGCCGTGGCTCAAAATGGTAGAGCACTAGCCTTGAGCAAAAGAGCTCTGGGACAGTGCCTGGGCCCTATGAAGAATTCATGGAGGATGAGAGTAGAGATTGCAAAGGCAGTGCTGGGATGTAGCTTTAGACTGGGGTATTGCAGAAAAGGAGAAGGTAGGAGTGGAAGAGAAATAAGGGAAGAGAAGGAAAGGATAGATATGGGATGGGAAGGGAGAGGATATATTTAAAAAGCAGAAATTGTAAGTTCTAAAGTAAGGGTTATACTATGAGTAGGATTTGGACAGACACAAGTTTTGGCTAGTAGGAGAATGATAGTTTTGCTACAGTGAATTTAGGGAACAGTTTTAAAAGGAAAATCACTATTGTATAGCTCAGTGGTAGTGCTCTTGTCAGATAATCTTGTTATCTAGCTCAGGTTGACTTCCTTGTTGCAATTATGTTTAATCCTTTTCATGCAGGAATTGTACTTTTGCACCACCATTCCTGGCTTAGTCCACCTAGGTTGGCACTAAGAAAATAACTAGGATAATAGTGGTGGCACATGTCTATAATCACAGCTACTCAGGAGGGCCACAGTTCTTGGCAATCCTAGAAAAGTCAGGTGAGACCCTTTCCTAAAAGCAAACTGTTTTAATTCCCACTGTGTGGAAGGTCAAGTATGGAGGGTCACAGTGTACGGTTTTCCTTGGGTAGAAACTTTGAGACCCTATCTCTTTCAATCCCCAAGCCTCCACCCCACAGGTGACATTTTGAATTAGTAATATTCGGTTATCAGCTAGTGTTCTCACCTTAGGGCAGAGTTGGTTCATAACATTAACTGAACAATTCTTTCATATATGATTATTCTTTAAATCCTTAAAACCACTCTAGAACTTAGGTCATTTCTTTCCTTTAATGTGTGTGTGTGTGGGAGGGGCAGTTATGGGACTTTTGAACTAAGGACTTGGGCACTGTCCCTGAGTTCTTTTGATCACGGTTTGCACTTTACACTTTAGGCCACAGTTCCACTTCCTGTTTTTTTGTTTGTTTGTTACCACTTGAGCCACAGTGCCACTTCTGGCTTTTTCTGTTTATGTGGTTGTGAGTAATTGAACCCCCAGGGCTTTGTGCATCCTAGGCAAGCACTCTACCACTAAGCCACATTCCTAGTCCCCACTTCTGGTTTTTGAATAGTTAATTGGTTATAGGAATCTCACTAGGACTTCTGTGCCCCGAAGGACTTAGAACCAAGAACCTCAGATCTCAGCCTCCTGAGGAGTTAGGATTACAGGCTTATCGGCACCCAGTACATTTTTTTTTTTTGTCCGTTGTGGGGCTTGAAATCTGGGCTTGGGCGCTGTCCCTCAGCTCTTCAGCTGAAGGCTAGCGCTCTACCTACTTGAGCTACAGCGCCACTTCCACACCCAGTACATTTTGTAATCAAATGAAACAAACATTGTTAGAAGAAGTCAGTCTAAGTTACAGAGTCAGTGGGAATATGGCTTTTAATATAAGCCTTCTGATTATACATTTCAGTTATTTCACAGTTCCATTCTACCTCTTACCTGAAGGTAACAATTGGAGCAATATATGAATAAGTGACCAGCATGTGCTAGAGGCTCACACCTGTAGTCCTAGCTACTCAGGAGGCTGGGATCTTAGGATGCCAGGCTGGGCAGGAAAATCCATGAGACTCTTACCTGCAGTTAATCAGCAAAACTCCAGAAGTAAAGCTATGGCTCAAGTGGTAGAACAGTAACCTTGAACGAAAAGGTAAGGGACAGTGCTCTGTCCCTGAGTTCAAGACTCTGTCTGTCTCTTTTTCTCTCTTTCTCTTTTTCTTTTTTCCCCCCTCCCCTCTCTCCTTTTTCTCTCCTTTCACCTCTTTCTATATAGGGAAAACTGTTTAGAATGGTATGGGGCAGAACTCTACTGGGTTGTCAAATAGGAGGCTGAAATAGGAAAGAGGTGGGGATTTTTGTCTTGGTCTCTTGATCATACCCACTCTTTTTTATTTTTTATTTGCTGGTCCTGTAGCTTGAACTCAGGGCCTGAGCACTGTCCTTGAGCTTCTCTGTGCTCAAGTACCACAGAGGTACTTATGGCTTTTTCTGCTTTTTCTGTTTATGGTACTGAGGAATTGAACCCAGGGCTTCATGTGTGCTAGGCAAGTACTCTCTACCACCAAGCTACATTCCCAGCCCCATACTCACTCTTCTATGGCAAAATAATGATGGTTCTAAGGGAGTAAGGGCATGGCTCAAGTGATTAAGCACTTACCTAGCAAGCACAAGGCTCTGCATTCAAACTTTAGTAATCTCATTCAGGTTTTTAATTTCTTTTTAACACACAAAGCAGTATTTCCTTGTTCGTGTTGTGTTGACCCCTGAGATTTCTTTTTTTTTTTTTGTCGGTCATGGGGCTTGAACTCTGGGCCTGGCGCTGTCCCTGCACTCTTCAGCTCAAGGTGAGTGCTCTACCACTTGAGCCACAGCGCCACTTCCGATTTTCTGGTGGTTTTATTGGAGATGAGTCTCATGGACTTTCCTGCACGAGCTGGCTTTGAACCATGATCCTCAGATCCCAGCCTCCTGAGTAGCTAGGATTACATGCGTGAGCCAGTGGCACCTAGCCCTCTGAGATTTCTTGACTGTTCCCTATCTCTTGGTACTATGTTAGGTACTGTAGTGTTTCTCTGGTCATTTACAGTACAATTTGTGCACTGTAAGGTATTTGGCAAGTGGAAAAAAAAGGTATAGAATTGGTTTAATATTTTATGGCGACAAATGGAATTAAAGAATGGACTGTGTTTAAGAAATCATTGACAGTCAATAAGTTGGAGATAACTATCAGAAAATATGTGAATTCTTGTCTATCAAATGGAAGCCCTGAAGTGACATGAGTAAAAGGCCTGAGGAACCAAAGTTTATTTATCTCATGTCAAGGTATCAGTTCAGCTGTCATTGACTGTCATGTAGGAAACCATAAAAGGACGAGGCTGAAATGTCAGTCTAAGGAGTTTGAAATGGAAAGATGTTATAAAATGCTCTTAGTTCTGGAAGAAGACACAGTAAAAGGCAGGCCTAAGGAAAGGGAGGTGTGGCTCAAGTCTTAAGTGAAAAAGCTTCAGAAAGTGTCCTAGTGTTGAGTTCAAGTCCCCAATACAGGCCATTACAACAACAAAAGGTCCTAAGATTGGTTCGTGGGAATTGTCCTCCAGTGTTATTTTTAATTGTTAGAGCATAAGGTTGTAGTAAATGCAGATTAGATAGCTTCCTGGTAATAAAGTGGAAGGAATGGTTCACAGACTTAGTGACTATAAGATGAGGGATTTCAGTGTATTTAATCACATGATAGTTTCAAATACATTAGGGGGAAAATCCTGACAAAACCTGCCTACAGTTAGCTACTGGGATTTGATTTTTTTTCTCATTTTTTTTTTTTTTTTTTTAATGATGGTAGGCATTGAAACCAGGGCCGAGTGTATACTGGGCAAGACAAATGTTCTTATCACAATTTTTCGCCACGTCTCTTATTTTTGAGCTTTACTTTCCTCCTTGTAGAGACTGCTAGTTGTATCCTCTGGAGTGTTACAGTTGCCTGTTCCTCAACAGATGCTTTTGAGCACTTTGTGTTATGTCATAGTTACTTCCTGCCCTTGCATAACATTTTTGGAATATTCACTTTGAAGCTGGTGTTGTGCTAAAAAAGCTCTTTGACATGGATTCCTGTACTTGTTTTCTGCAACACCCAAATGAAGTGGGTATTTTAATACATCTCCATTTATAGATGAAGGAATGGAAATTTATCCTTTTGCTTTTACTATATCTATCTTTCGATCTACTGATGCATCGATAGATTGATTGAGAGTTTGGGCTATGTAGCATCAAATGGTCTAGAACCCCAATTGTAGGCTAGACTAGTCTTGACATTCGGATCCTTTTATCTCAAGTCTCTCTTTGTCAGTTGTGAGGCTTGAACTCAGAGCCTGGGTGCTGTCCCTGAGCTCTTTTGCTCAAGGCTAGTAGTGTTCTATCACTTGGAGCCACCATGTCATTTTTGGTTATCTGAGGTTAATTGAAGATGAGAGTCTCATAGCCTGGGCTGGCTGGGAACAACCTTCTGAGTAGGTAGGATTACGGGCATGAGCCACCAGTACCCGGTTTATTTCAGTCTCTTCAGTTAGAATTGCAAATCTGCGCTACCATGCCTGGCACAGAATGAAAATTTAAGCAAATACAGGTCCAGTTTTGTCTATTTTCCTAAATAACTATCTTAGGAGCCTTGTTAGTAAAATTTACCTTATAAAATCTCAAGGAGAGCTTGGGCGCCAGTGGCTCATGCCTGTAATCCTAGCTATGTAGGAGGCTGAGATCTTAGGGTTGCGGTTCAAAGCCAGCCCTGGCCAGTAAAGTCTGTGAGACTAATCTCCAATTAACCACCAGAAAACCAGAAGTGGCACTGTGGCTCAATTGGTAGAGCACTGGCATTGAGAGCTGAAGAGCTCAAGGACAGTGCCCAGGCCCAGAGTTCAAGCCCCACAACCAACAACAACATGTCATTTTGGCTAGTTGTCCTCTTGATGTAATAATAGACCCAGGAAAACATGGTAAACATTTTATTTTTTTCATGCCTATGGTAGTTTTTGTTGAACAATAGTATGTAGTCAACAAAACCTAGAATATCTATCTATTCTTTGTTGATTAGAGATTGGTTTTACAAGAGAAGTTTATTCTGGTTGCTTATGTATGTACTTATGTGAAACTGATTTTTTTTTCAATTTATTTTCACTTGTTCCTGTTTGCTATTTAGTGAAGAATTTATTGCTTATATCTTGCCATGAATACAAGGTGGTCACAAAGCCCCTATGTAGTAGACAGTTACTTCTCTGAGCTATTTGTATATTACATATATGGTTTGGTACAGATAATATTCTAGGAACTGACATGATATGCTTAGTCCAGATATGAAAATCTTTGTTTCGCTTTTGAGATACTGGGAAAGAAAATTTCTTAGCTTAGAGACGAGAAAGATTGCTTTTAGTCTTCTATTTATGTCAGGATGAGAAAGAAAGGATATCCAGTAGCTACAGGGAAAAATTAATTACGTTTTTTTAATCTAGTATAAATTATGAGAAGGGATTATACAGACAATATTTGGTTTCTATTCAGCTCGTGTTTAGGCACTGTGCCAGTAAGTAGTATCAGAGTAGACACAGTTCTTTCTAGCAGTCTTTTTTTTTTTTTTTTTGTAAAATGGACTTGCTTTTGTGAACTAACTCTTGACATTCAAACACTAAAGAATAAAGCCTGCCTATATCATTTATATCTCATTCTAGGTAGTAGAGAACCTCTCGAATTGTTCTATAAGTTTTGTTTTTGTATTTTTAAAAAAATTTTTGTTGGTTATCAGCCTGAACTCTGGGTCTGGACACTGTACCTTAGCTCTTCACCTCAAGGCTAGTGCTCTACTGCATGAGCCACAGTGCCACTTCCATCTTTTTCTGCTGAGGAATTGAACCCACAGCCTCATGCATGCAAGGCAAGCATTCTACCACTGAGCCACCTTCCCAGCCCTGTTTTTGTATTTTTATAATTATTTCTTACAGAAATTGAAACAAAATAGTTAATAGAATGAGTCATGGGTCTTATAAATTTTATCTCAATTGCTTTGTTTTTTTTTTTCCCCTTTCTAATTTTTTATTTTTTTTTTTGGCCAGTCATGAGGCCTGGACTCTGGGCCTGGGTGCTGTCCCTCAGCTCTTCAGCTCAAGGCTAGCGCTCTACCACTTGAGCCACAGCGCCACTTCTGGCTTTTTCTGCTTATGTGGTGCTGGAGAAATTGAACCCAGGGCCTCATGCATGCAAGGCAAGCACTCTACCACTGAGCCATCTTTCCAGCCCAATTGCTTTGTTTTAACTACATTTTCTCAACCTCCCATTCTCTCATTAATTTCTTTGGTCCTTCAGGGATGATGTTATTTCTACTTTTGAGATGAAAAGGTTCTTAGATCAGCTCTTCTCAAATCATTCAGTTTGTAAGTGGCAGGATGAGAATTTTAATCGCATCTTTTAATCTTTTTCTTTATGATTAATTGTTTTTCTTTCTGCGTAAGTCAGATTATGACCAGAGAGGTGGTGTTTTCTAGCAGCACCTCTGTTTTTCTGAATATTACTGATCAGGTATCTGTATGTACTTGTCATTTCTGTATCCCCTCCACCCCCCAACTTTTTTGGTTGTCTGCATTCTTTCTACATATTTCTACATCAGGTAGTATGTATTGCTTTTCTGTGACATTGTGAACTTTACTATAGATTGTTCCATAATGGATCAAATTGTGAATAAAAGAATGGTCAAAAGCTATTATTCATAAAAGTCATAAAATATCTTGTATGTGCTTTACACTATTAAGACATTTTTGTATAGCTACTAGATTAAGAGAGTAGAGTTTATAAATTGTTTGTTTACCTGTCGTAACAAATACTACTAGTTGCTTTCCAGAGAGTTCATACTATAGTACATTCCCACCTATAATAGAGAAGTTGAATATCATTAAAATAATGTGATAATTTTTATTATGCCTTTTATGGAAAATTGCAAACAATAGTGAGCCTAATTTATTCTTCCTACTTGTAGGGTACACATTTTGATGAATATAGCAACTGCCCAGCCAAATTTGTTATTTCAGTGCTTTTGCCAGTCTTCATTGGACCAATTTAAAACAAGTATCATTTTATACATTAGTTTTTTTTTTTTTTTTTGCTTATGTGGTGCTGAGGAATCGAACCAAGGGCCTCAGGCATGCAAGGCAAGCGCTCTACCACTGAGCCACCTCCCCAGCCCATACATTAGTTTTTTTAAGTTCATTTTGTCATAACTACAATATGATTATGATTCAAACAAGGAATTTTTTTTTTTTGGCTCCGGTCGTGGGGCCTGAACTCTGGGCCTGGGCGCTGTCCCTCAGCTTTTCAGTTCAAGGCTAGTGCTCTACTACTTGAGCCACAGAGCCACTTCCGGCTTTTGTCTTTTTGCTTATGTGGTGCTGGGGAATCGAACCCAGGGCCTCATGCTTGCAAGGCAAGCGCTCTACCACTGAGCCACCTTCCCAGCCCCAGGAATTTTGTTTTTTGATTGGTCATGGGGCTTGAACTCTGGGTTTGAGCGCTGTCCCTCTGCTCTACAGCTCAAGGCTAGCACTCTACCACTTGAGCCACTCTACCACCAGTTTTCTGGTGGCTTATTGGAGATAAGAGTTTCATGGCCCCTGTCCTGCCCGGGCTGGCTTTAAACTGTGCTCCTCAGATTTCAGCCTCATCTGAATAGGTAGGATTACAGGCGTGAGCCACCAGCGCCTGGCTAAAGAGATTATTTTTGTTGTTGGTGCCTGATGTATCCTTGTGCATGCTAATGCTAAGTCCTCTATATGATGGAGCACACTTCACAGCATGTCATTCTCTATATAATCTTCCACTCAGTCCATTTGTGAATTTTCACTTTTATCTGAAAAGTATTTTTTAAAAATATAGTTGTTTTGAGTTTTTACCATATAGGTTCATATATGCATTTGCTTATTATATCTTTTATATTTCTTTTTTTTTGGGTCCGGTCGTGGGGCCTGAACTCTGGGTCTGGGCGCTGTCCCTCAGCTCTTCAGCTCAAGGCTAGCACTCTACCACTTTTGCCATAGAGCCACTTCTGGCTTTTTTTCTTTTTTGATTATGTGGTGCTGGGGAATCGAACCCAGGGCCTCATACATGCAAGGCAAGCTCTCTACCACTGAGCCACCTTCCCAGCCCCTCTTTTATATTTCTTTGGTAATCATATTCCCTGTTCTTTTCGAAGCCATTATTTGTTAAAGTAGGCGTAGTTCTGTGGAGTGGTCATCATTCTGTATTTAGCAGTGTTTTTTTTTTCTTACAATTATTAGTTTTTTCCTCTGTACTCCAATTTTCCTTTAAACTGCAAGTTGCATGCAGCTTGATTAATTTTGGAACACTGACAAGAAAGCATTACAATTGGACTGTGTCTAGTTGAATCACAGAAGGAGATACTTACCATTGCCTGCTTAGAGGGAGTGACAGTGCTCAAGGTTTTGGTTTTTTTAACTTAGTTTGTGTTTAGTTTCATTATTTCAGTTCAGACCAATTTGTATTTCATCAGCTTTCTTAGCAAAAGTTTTTCAATAGAATTCGCTGTGCCTCACCAACTATTTGCATGTCTTGAAGTACATTTTTTATAAGAAAGGCAGGTGATTAATATTTTCCCTCTTTCTAGTTTTTATTTATTTATTTATTTTTTGGGTCCAGTCGTAGGGCCTGAACTCTGGGCCTGGGCACTGTCCCTCAGCTCTTCAGCTCAAGGCTAGCGCTCTACCACTTGAGCTACAGCACCACTTCTGGATTTTTTCTTTTTGCTTATGTGGTGCTGAGGAATCGAACCCAGGGCCTCAGGCATGCAAGACAAGCGCTCTACCATTGAGCCACCTTCCCAGCCCCTCTTTCTAGTTTTTATAACTTTCTCTTTCTCTCTCTATATATATTTATTTTTTCCTTATTTATTTTTTTGTTGGTTGTGGGGCTTGAACTCTGGGCCTTTGGCACTGTCCCTCAGCTATTCAGCTGAAGGCTAGCACTCTGCCACTTGAGTCACAGCCCCACTTCCGGCTTGCTGGTGGTTAATTGGAGATAAGACTCTCATGGACTTTTCTGCCTGGGCTGGCTTTGAACCACGATCCTCAGATCTTAGTCTCCTCAGTTGCTAGGATTACAGGCGTGAGCCACTGGCACCCGGCCATTTGAACTTTTTAAAAAAGCTATTAATGTCTATCAACCAGTTTTGAGAAAGTCAAGTCACAATGTTGCATGTCCAAATAAAACAGTGGGGTTGGGTAATGGGAAAAAACTTCGTTTCCCCTTTTTCTTTTTTGCTACCCTTTCTCCTCCTTCATAAGCCTATCTAGCAAAAAGAAAATGGTACTGTGCCCTAAGAGATTACATTGTTGTTGCTGTCACATATTTTGTGTTACTTTGCGGATGGTGTGGTTACCTGGGGCCTTCATCTTTTGATTATAAGATGCCTGGTAATAACTGTTTTGCACAACTTTCCTAAGGCATTAAAACTAGGATTGCCCTGTTTCTCTGTAAACGTTTTAGTTTTTGCTAAGAGGCCAACATACTCTGAGGTAGAAATTTGTATAAGAGACTGGTCTTATTATTGGTCTGGATGAACCACCCGTTGAGGCCAGCATACTCTGTCTCTTGCCAGTACTTAAGACTTTGATCTAAAGGAGATGATTCTGGAAGCCTGGGAGTCAAAGATGCTATATGATGTAAGTGGTTATTTCCTAGGTTATCGTGTTCGATGCCTGGTCCCTTTTAATGGCATTAAGGTAGCAGAACCTTAAGAGGTAGAATCTAGTGGGAGATCATTGAGAGTACTTGCCACAGAAGTAATTAAGGTAGCCTTTATAGGAACCCTGGTTAAACTCTCAAGAGGGCTTTCAGGAAAGAATAAGCTGGGGTCTTTCTCTTTGTTCTGACTCTTACCATTACTATATAATTTCTCTGTCCCATGGCTCATTTGATATGATACCATGTGCCATGAAACTTTAGAGCTGAGCTAATGGCACCTAATGCACCAGAAGTAATGAACTACATAAACCTTTTTTTCCCTGAATAAAAAGCCAGTCTTGGGCTGAGAAGGTGGCTCAGTGGTAGAGCGCTTGCCTTGCATGCATGAGGCCCTGGGTTCCATTCCTCAGCACCGCATAAGCAAAAAGAAAAAAGCCGGAAGTGGCGCTGTGGCTCAAGTGGTAGAGCGCTAGCCTTGAGCTGAAGAGCTGAGGGACCGCGCCCAGACCCAGAGTTCAGGCCCCAAGACCCCGCCCCCCCCCCACAAAAAAAAAAAAGCCAGTCTTAAGTATTGCATTGTTGTAATAGAAAGCGGCCCAATACAATGACCACCACTGTTTTATTTTCTTAACCAGACACCAGATCCAAAGCCATACTAATAGGTATTTCTCTTTAGTATTTAATTGGAGATAAAGCAGACTTTCCTGCCTCTACTGGGTTTGTACACCAGCCTCCTGAGTTACAGGCATGAATTACTGACGCTGAACTTCAGCTTATATCTATATGGTTTTTCCAGTTCTAAGGCCTGGGCCCTGTCCCTAAACCTCTTGTTCAATGCTAGTACTCATCCACTTGAGCCACAGCACCACTTCCAGCCGTTTTTGTTTATGTGGTACTGGGGAATCAAACCCAGGGCTTTATATATGTTAGGCAAGCACGCTTATCATAAGCCATATTCACAGCCCCAGCTTTATATTCTTGAATATGACATTCATATTCTTTTTTTTTCCTCATTGATTTAGTTGTGAATAGTTAGTATAGTACTCTCTTGATATGTGACTTTGGGTTCTTTGAGCCATTCTTTTGTCCTTTGAAAAAAGGGATAAGGGCTGGGAAGGTGGCTCAGTGGTAGAGTGTTTGCCTTGCATGCATGAAGCCCTGGGTTTGATTCCTCAGCACCACATAAGCAAAAAGAAAAAAGCCGGAAGTGGTGCTGTGGCTCAAGTGGAAGAGTGCTAGCCTTGAGCTGAAGAGCTGAGGGACAGCGCCCAGACCCAGAGATCAGGCCCCACAACCAGACCCAGGAAAAAAAAAAAAAAGGGATAAGAGTAATCTACAGTATATGTGTGTTTTAATTTTTTTTTTTTTTCCGGTTGTGGGTCTTGAACTCTGGGCCTGGGCACTGTCCCTGAACTCTTCAGCTCAAGGTGAGTGCTCTGCCACTTGAGCCACAGTGCCACTTCTGGTTTGCTGGTGTTTAATTGGAGATAAGAGGCAGATGGAAAAAAAAAAGTCAGATGGACTCTCCTGCCTGGGCTGGCTTTGAACCTAGATCCTCAGATCTCAGTCTCCTGAGTTGCTAGGATTACTTACAGGCGTGAACCACAGGTGCTAGGTTAGACACATTCCTTTTAGACAGTGTTGCCCTGCCCCTCGGGTTCTCCCAAGCTTTCCCTCACATTCCCACCCTCAAGTAGTATATTCATTTTTTCTTTTTCTTTTTTTTTCTTTTTGGGTCCCGTTGTGGGGCCTGAACTCTGGGCCTGGGCGCTGTCCCTCAGCTCTTCAGCTCAAGGCTAGCGCTCTACCACTTGAGCCACAGTGCCACTTTCGGCCTTTTTTTTTTTCCTGCTTATTTGGTGCTGTGGAATGGAACCCAGGGCCTCATGCATGCAAGGCAAGCGCTCTACCACTGAGCCACCTTCCCAGCCATATATATATAAAAATATATATATGTAGTGTCTGGTGAGTACCACTGCTTCATTTCTAGTGTGTTTTATTTGTTTAAGCATACTTAGGATAAATTCCTAAAAGAGGAATCACTGTACCAAATGATGATAGTTATTTATGAGTGAGCCATCAGCAACTGGCTGAATCTGATTTTTTTAATGTAAAGTTTTGGGTTTTTTTTTTTTTTTTGGGAGGGGGTGAATGAGATTATTTCAGATTGAATGTTTGCTTTTTTTTTTTTTTTTTTTTGAGACAGGGTTTTGCTGTATAACTATCATTGTGCTACATCACCTAAAATCTCTGTCTTCTTGCCTCTGAATCCTGTGTGCTATGATTACACTAGATTACAGTCTTGTGTACCATATATCTGGCTAAATTAAATACTTCTAAATAACCTTTTCTCGAGGTAGATATCATTTATGTAAATATATACGAACCTTTCATTATACTCAGACAGACTTCAAGAGCAGGCAGCTTTACTTTCTGCTTTATTAATAAATCTAAGAACATGCCTACTGTATCTCTAGGTTCCTAAATTCTACTCTTTTTGAGACCAAGTCTTGCTGTGTAGTCTAGGTTGAGCTTGGACCCTATGTATCCCACAGTGGGATACATAGCCTTGTAAGTGCTAGGATTACGGAGATACACCATTATGCCCAGCCCCCAGTTGCTTCCCCCCCCCCCCCCCAATGTTGCAAACTGAAAATCCCTAATTTTTTTTATTTTATAAAGTATCTTCCTTTAGTCAGGTTATATAACTTGTGAATATTTTCCATCTTCAAATGAAAGCAGCAGTAGTGTTGTGTTACATGTGATAAATGAAGTAATACATAAAGCTGTTTAGCTCTATAATGAATCACTTAATATATGTTAGCAATGATTATAAATTTTATGTGTGGTAGGTTTGGATATATGAAGTATAAATAAATTTGTGACCATAAAAGCCATGTACCTGACATTTAGTTACAGATTACCAATGTTCATAGACCATCAGGGAATGATGCCTGATTGTACTGTGTTGTCTGATTTTTCTTTATGATATTCTTGGCTAGATTTTAAGTGGTAGCTAGCAATTAATGAAGATGTAGATAATGAAGATTCAGAAGGGAGCTTCTGACTAAAGCTGCAAGTCTTTTTTCCTAGGCATTGTGTTTGAGTGTACACACACCTTTACCTGCCTAATCTTAAAGCTAATTATGCAAAGTAAGCTTGTTTCTCCTCCTCCCCCCTGTTGTTTTTTTGTTGGTCATGTGGCTTGAACTCTGGACTTGGGCGCTGTCCTACAGCTCTAAACCTCAAGGCAAGCGCTCTACCACTTGAGCCACAGTGCCACTTCTGGTTTTCTGGTGGTTTATTGGAGATAAGAGTCTCATGGCCTTTCCTGCCCCAGCTGTCTTTGAATGTTGATCTCAGATCTCAACAGCTCTAGTAGCTAGGATTACAGGTGTGAGCCACCAGCACCCAGCTCTTTTCTTTCTTTTTTGAATATAGTGATTGGGCTATTTATTTTATTCACTGTTACAATTTGTAGCATAGTGCCTGAGGCATTAATAGGCAATCTATGAATGAAAATCAAACTCATTAGTAAGTAAAGTTGACCTATAAATACAAAATAGTGAAATACTACTGGCAAGTAAAAACATTACACTTACATAAGTATGGTGTTCTTGCTGACATGGTATATTGCCTAAGGACTTACAAAGAAACAATTTTGTAGTATACTTATTTTAAAATGTTTGAATGTTTTGAGGGAGGTATGATGTTGCATGATTGCACCCTCCCATACTAAGGTATTGAAGCAGGAGGATCTGGAATTCAAAGCCAGCATGCTTGCATGACTGCATGGAAAGACCCCCAAAATAGGAATATTGGCCTAGCAGTTTGTACTTCGGAGATTCTCTTAGGAAAAACAATCCAGGTTCAAGCCAAGAGTGACTATGCATTTCTATAATCTTAGTAGTAAATGGGATTGAGAGAATTGTGGTTTGAATCGAGCTCAGACTAAAAGACAGACCCTATCTCAATCAAAAGCTAGACATGGTAACACGTGCTTGTGGGATTCCAGTTATTTGGGAGGTATAGGTAGGAGGATTGTGGTCCAAAGTTGATGCTTCAAAAAAAAAAAAAATGTAAGACTTTTTCTGGGAAATAACTAAAGCAAAAAAGCATTGGGGTGTGGCTTTAATGGTAGAGCACTTGCCTAGTAGGCGCAAGCCAAGTTCAGACCTCAGTACCACAAAAGAAAGAAAAAAACTCCCAAACACATTAAATAAATGTATACTTGTGAGATTAAAGCCTGGGAGTTAATAAGCAAACAAATTACATTAAATTCACAAGTTGGGATGCTTTTTTATCCACTAACAGTGATTATGACACGTGATATGAAAATTTGTAGTATAGGGAAAGTAATTATATAGTAGACTTAATATTGCTATGGCATAAACTCCCCCATCTTTTAACCTTTTAATGTCTTCTCTTTCATGTGATGGCCTGGCTTATAGGAGTTATTAGAGGACCTTGCTTATTGTTAACTTAGGAACACATTTTTGTAATTCACAGTTCTGTCAGCTGTTTATCATTTATTAAAAATGTAGTTTACATTAATTACATAGAGGTGATTTTCTTGTTATATTTCCATATATGTTTATAAAATGTCCAGTCAGTCTCACTGTCCCTCCCAAAAGTATTTCAACATTTCCTGTTTGTATTTTATCTTGATTATATTTATTTTCTTTCAAAATGTAATTTAAAATTATTCACTATTGTTTTTCCAGTCACCCATTCCCATCTCCTAAGTAGTCTATAGTTTCATTTTCTGTGTTTCTCCATATATGTAGTTAGGCATATGAATGTATATGTGTGTATGTCTGGATATTTATACCTTTTAGGTGTAGCTTCCTTATATAGTTGAAGACATAATATTTCATTTTTTGATTTAGCTTGTCTTGCTTAGTGTAATGGTCTAAAATTACATTCATTTACCTGTAAATGATGTGATTTCATTTTTTTCTTTATTGCTGTGTAATATGCCACAGTGTATGTTTAACTGTATACATAGTTTTTTACATACATTCATTTTTCTAAAAGGAATATTTTTAAATTACAGAAATGATAACATTTAAGATATAGGAAAATATAATAGGTCAAGCCATTATCATATATACCTTTTCTTTTCTCTCTCTCTTTTTTTTTTTGGCCTTTTCACTGTCCCTGAGCTTCTTTTGCACAAGGCTAGCATTCTACCACTTGAGCCACAGTAACACCTTGGGATTTTTCTGTTTATGTGGTGCTGAGGAATTGAGCCCGGGGCTTCATACATGCTATGCAAGCACTTGAGCTAACTTCCCAGCTGCCCCCTCCCTTTTTTTTTTCTTTTTATTGTGAAAATATCATACAGAGGGGTTACAATTACATGGGCAAGGTAATGAGTACATTTCTTATCAAGCATTGTTGCTTCCTCCTTTGTTTCCCCTTCCCATCTCCCCCCACACCCCTTCTTTTTTTTTTGTCAGTCCTGGGGCTTGAACTAAGGGCATGGGCACTGCCCCTGAGTTTATTTTGCTCCAGACTAGCATTCTACCACTTGAGCCACAGCAACACATCTGGCCTTTTCTGTTTATGTGGTACTGAGGAATTGAATCCAGTGCATCATACATGCTAGGCTGTCACTCTACCATTAAGCCACATTCCTATCCCCACATTTTCTTTATCTGCTCATTTGGTGTTGAACACCTCCAGTCATTTCCATCCTTTGGCTATTGTGAACAGTGAAGCAATAAACACAGTTTTGCAGGTATCTTTCTGGTATATTGCTTTACTCTCCTCAGATATATGCCTAATAGTGGTGTGGAGAGTTATAAGGAATGTCTAGTTTTAGTCTTTGAGGAATCTGCATACTGATTTCTGCAATGAGGAATCTGCATACTGATTTCTGCAATGGTTATGCTAGTTTACATTCTCACCAATATTATATGATGTTCCCCTCCCCTTTAAGCATTTGTGTTTTCTGTGTGTGTGTGTCTGTGTGTGTGTGTCTGCTTATGTAGTGCTGAGTAATCGAACCTAGGGCCTCATACATGCAAGGCAAGCACAGTGAGCCACCTTCCCAGCCCTGTTGTTGTATTCTTGATGTCTGACATTGCTAGTCTGACCAGGGTGAAATGAAACCTTAGTGTAGTTTTTATTTTCATTTCCTTTATGACTAAGAATGTTGAACATATGTCAGCCATTTGTATTTCTTGTGAGAACATGTCTGGTTCACTTGCCTATTTATTAATTGGATTGTTACTTTTTCCTGGAGCAAGTTCTTTTCACATTCTGTATATTAGTTCTTTATCTGTTGAATGCTTGCAGTGATTTTCTCCCATTCTTTGAGTTGTCTCTTGGTTCTTTTGTTTTTTGTTTCTGTTTTTGCTGTGTATAACCTTATTTTTTGTATGTTTTTTTTTGGGTCCGGTTGTGGGGTCTGAACTCTGGGCCTGGGTGCTGTCCCTCAGCTCTTCAGCTCAAGGCTAGCGCTCTACCACTTGAGCCACAGCGCCATTTCAGGCTTTTTTCTTTTTGCTTATGTGGTGCTGGGGAATCGAACCCAGGGCCTCATGCATTGCAAGGCAAGCGCTCTACCACTGAGCCACCTTCCCAGCCCTTTTGTATGTTTTTTATTGTGAAAATGTTCAGAGGAGTTACAGTTACATAAGCAAGTTACATTTCCTATTGAGCATTGTTGCCTCCTCCTTTGTTTTCCCCCTACCATCCCTACCACCCCCCCAAGGTTGTAAAGTTCATTTTCAATAGTGTTTTGTACATCTCAGTGTTACAATGGGTCAACCTGTATCCTTATTTAAGCATTTTGTTTTTTTTAACTTCCCTTCCCCAAATTAGTAGAAGTGTATATACAAGATGCAGAGAGCCTTTTTTTCCCAAGACAAAGTATACCTTTTTATTTTATATGGTTAAAATAAAAAATATCCCTACTTCCCTTGAGAAATAGTATAATATCTAGAACACACTTTGATGAACACTGAATATTAAGACACTGACATTATGCAAATGGACTGAATAAGATGAACTAATACATAGTCTAAGAACGTGTCACTGCATCAATATCAGGAAGGAAAAGATTGGACTGATTTTCCTGGTTATTCTCCACTAAGTGGCCTTAGAGAAGAAAAGGTAGTGAGGTTACCACCAAGAGAAATGTGTCTGGCATGTTCTTGATGTCTGTTCTATTTGATGTAGTCTCATTTGTCAATTCTTGCTCCCACCCTCTGAGCATTTGGAGAATTATTCAGAAAAATAATACCTGTGTGTATATCTTAAAAGTTTTTGTATGTTGTGCTATAGTACATTTAAACTTTCAGATCTTTGAGATTTTGATCCAAATGGAATAGTTTTGTTTGTTTGTTGTCAGTGGTGGTGCCTGAACTCTTGGCTTGGGCGCTGTCCCCCAGTTCTTCAGCTCAAGGCTAGTGCTCTACCACTTGAGCCACAGCGCCACTTCTGGCTTTTTCTCCTTATGTGGTGCTGAAGAATCAAACCTAAGGCCTCATGCGTGTAAGGCAAGCACTCTACCACTGAGCCACCTTCCCAGCCTAAGTTACAGTTCTTTCAGTCTTTGTCTGAGAGATGGCCAGTTTCTCAGCACTTTGGTTGAAGAGGCTTTTTTCACACTGTATGAAAAGTTTTTTTTACTTCTTAGTAAAAAATTAGCTGTGTAGTTTTTTTCCTGCTTGTTTATCACTTTAATCTATTCTGTCATCTATTTATAGACTTGGTACTGTAACATAACAGGAAATATTTTAGTTTTTGTTAGATGAATAGAGAGCTGTTTATTTTGGGCCACACTATGGAGGTTCTGTTGCATCCCTTGTAAATGGTAATGCTTGAGGTGAGTGGGTTGGAGTTGGGTGAGCTAGAGCCATAAATTCATGGAGATGATGTTGGAAAATCTTGGGGTAGATAGCGAGCATGTAATTGTTTAGGAGTTGCCACAAGATGTGGGATAATAATACTTCATCAGTAATGAGTTTTTTTTTTTTTTTATCTTACTGGATTTGGTTAGGGACCATCTTAAATTTCTTATTAAGTATAACTTGAGGTGGCTACTTACTTGTCAAATATAGGCAAGGACGGAATCAGCTGTCAAGATGGAAGTTATATAATACTGAATAACAATCATATAACATCCCATCACTTTTGCTGTATTTTATTGATTAGATACATTTCCAGCCTTAAGTATACTGTGGGTAGAAGTGGTAAGCACATTTCACATTTAAGTAGAGATAGTACAGATATCTGGTATCACATATAAGGTACAGTTTTTATTCCTGTTTATTAGGAGAGTAAACTAAAATCAATGAATAACTTGTCAAAGATTATATAGTTAATGAGGCCAGGACACCCCCCAGATGGTCTGACTTTATACCCTGGGCTATAGTTCAGGTTGGCCTGGAACTTGCTATCCTTCTGCCTCAGCCTCCTGACTGTTGGGATTACAGATTGTTGTATCACCAAAAGTTACATTTTAAGGACTTAGAAACAGCCCTTTGGTCTTTTAGTACAGTAGGCCTGAGTGCTGTGAGTGTATGTGCAGGTAGGAAAAGGAAAAACTATTCTTAGAGATGATAATTTTAATTTTTAAGGTCGCAAACACCTTTTAATCTTCACATTGATAGTCATCATTTAAAGATGATAATTTTAGAGGGAAAAAGAGAAAATGGCTTGGCACCCAGAGGCAGTTTCTCATGCCTTTAATCCTAGGTACTGAAAAAGCTAAGATTTGGATGATTGAGGCTTGAAGCCAGCTCAGACAGAAAAGTCTCCAAGACTCCATCTTCAAAATAGCAAAAATCTGTGCTGGAAGATGGCTTAAGTACCAGGGATAGTATCATCTGAGCAAGAGCAAGGCACTAAGCCCAAATCCTGGTACCAATGACCAAAAATGGGGAAAGATAATGAAAATGACTGTACTGTTACTGCATATGTTATTATTTCTTTGTATAATAATTCAGAAATTTTTCTTTTCTAGTTCTCTGAGTTTAACCAATAATGCCATCCAGTTGCCAATATCAAGCACAGCAAACATAAGCCAGTTTTAGTCTTTTAAGAAAAGTGGTAGTGCTTTTTCATAGTGCCTGACGGTAAGTCACAGTTCAACCTTCCTCTTTTGTCCTTTCCTTCTGTTAACTTATTCTCTAATAGTCATATGGAAAGAACATAAGGAAACATAAGTAGCAGTTTCTCAGATTGGTGTTATAATTTTCATTTGTCTCTGTCATTTTTATGTATTGGTTAAAAATTCTAAACCTTTAAATTCATTCTTTTTAAATGTTCCCATGTCTTTTATAGCTGAAGTGTAGTTTTATAAACGTTTAAATTAAAGAATTTAAAATGTTTTCAGCTCTAGACTTGTCCACTTTTATCTATTTAAATAAAGTAATATTTCTATTAGGACTAGAGGTTGCTTTTTGAAGGCACAAGTTTCAGCGATTCTTTTTTTTTTTTTTTTTGGGTCCAGTCGTGGGGCCTGTACTCCGGGCCTGGGCGCTGTCCCTTAGCTTTTCAGCTCAAGGCTAGCGCTCTACCACTTGAGCCACAGCGCCACTTCCGGCTTTTTTCTTTTTGCTTATGTGGTGCTGAGTAATCAAACCCAGGGACTCAGGCATGCAAGGCAAGCGCTCTACCACTGAGCAACCTTCCCAGCCCCAAGTTTCAGCGATTCTTGCAAAGAATTCTAGCTCCATGTGGAGGTAGGAACACAGGTTAAGAGAGGACCCTGAATGGAAGGAATTGCCATTAATTATTTCACACAATTTGAAAGTGATGACTTATTTGCTGTTTAGCACGAATCTGTTTTTAGTTTTTTTTGGGGGGGTGCTTTTAGGAATAAGAAAATACTTATTTATTTAATTGGTGGATGCTGAATATGGAATCCAGCCTCACTTATGCTAGGCAAACACCTGCCTGAAAACAAACACTTTTTTCAAGTTTTTCCCCTTTTACTTATCTCATTACTATTTACTTTTTTAGCATAAAGTTTACAAAATTTGGGGCTGGGAAGGTGGCTCAGTGGTAGAGCTCTTGCCTTGCATGCATGAGGCCCTGGGTTCGATTCCTTAGCACCACATAAGCAGAGAAAAGAAAAAAGCCGGCAGTGGCGCTGTGGCTCAAGTGGTAGAGCGCTAGCCTTAAGCTGAAGAGCTGAGGGACAGCGCCCAGGCCCAGAGTTCAGGCCCTATGACCGGACCCCAAAAAAAACCCAAAAAAACCAAAAAAAGTTTACAAAATTTCCTGGCTAATTATCTTAAACATTGGAACCTGTTGTTATTTACCTGTTTTTTTTTTTTTTTGCCGGTCATGAAGCTTGAACTCTGGGCCTGGGCCCTGTCCCTCAGCTCTTCAGCTCAAGGGTATTCTACCACTTGAGCCACAGCACCATTAGGTTTTCTGGTGGTTTATTGGAGAAAAGAGTCTTTGTCTTTCCTGCCTAGGCTGGCTTTGAACCACAATCCTCAGTTATCAGCCTCTTGATTTGCTAGGATTACAGGCATGAGCCATTGATGCCCAGCCTGCTATGCCTTAATGACCCTTTTTGAACTTGTTTGCAATACTGACTACTTCTCATGTTTCATTTAAGAACTGTATCTGAGCAGAGGGTGAGGTATAAACTCACAGAATCCAGAGAAACCATCATGAAGTTATATGTGTTTTTGGTCAACACTGGAACAACTCTGACATTTGATACTGAACTTACAGTGCAGACGTGAGTTGTATTCCATTTACTTTCACTTTTTAGATCTGTGTATATGGGAAGAGTTAAAGAAATTTGAAAAAACTATGGCAAATTTTAAATCTTTTATCTCAACATACATATCCATTCTGCTTTTTGGTCATTTGTTTTTATTTGCTTATTTGATTAAAGTCTTCAGCCTGTTAATGGGAAAATGATTATGAGTTTCATATGTCTAACCATCTTCTAACTTTTCAGGGATTTCAAATATTTAACCAATGCCTACCTATACTTAGTTTTTAACTTTTAGAGGAAGGCAAAAATGAATGAATGCATGAATATACAAAGTACCTCTTTCTAATCAGTGGCAATTGCAAACAAGTTTTTTTTTTTTTTTAATTCATGAAAAGTGTGGCAGACCTTAAGTATGCTATTCAAAGCAAATACAAGATTGCTATTCAGCACCAGGTGCTGGTGGTCAATGGAGGAGAGTGCATGGCTGCAGATCGAAGAGTATGTACCTACAGCGCTGGGACAGTAAGTATCAAAAGCCTACTTTTTTTTTTTGGCAGTTGTGGTCCTTGAACTCTGGGCCTGGGTGCTGTCCCTGAGCTCTTCAGCTCAAGGCGAGTACTCTAGCACTTGAGCCACAGGGCCACTTCTGGTTTTCTGGTGGTTTATTGGAGATAGCAGTCTCATGGATGTTCCTGGCTGGGCTGGCATGATCCTCAGCTCTCAGCCTCCTGAGTAGCTAGAATTATAGGCATGAGCCACTGGTGCCCAGTGGGCATACTTTTTTTTTTAACCCTATTTTCCACTTTACCTTAAAGAGGGAGCTGGGAGTAAGTATTCAAAAGTTACCTTAAAGAGGGAGCTGGGAGTAAGTATTCAAAAGTTATTTTTATCTGTTTCATGTATTGAGGGCAATGTACATATTCAAAAGTTACCTTAATCTACTTCATATATTGAGGGAAATGTGCATGTTCAGTATTTGTAACATTTGTATTTATATTCTGCATTTTTTTATATAGGACACAAATCCAATTTTTCTTTTTAACAAAGAAATGATCTTATGTGAACGTGCACCTGCTATTCCTAAAACTACGTTTTCAACAGAAAATGACATGGAAATAAAAGTTGAAGAGTCTCTTATGATGCCTGCAGTTTTTCACACTGTTGCTTCAAGAACACAACTTGCAGTGGTAAGATAGAAACTTTCCTTAATTTACTAATTAACTCTTCTAGAAAGGATTCAAGTCTAAATAACACAATAATCTAAAAATTACATATGAAACATGTAAAAAAAAAATCTTCAGATCTGAGCCTCCTGAGTAGTTAGGATTACAGGTATGAGCCACTGGTGCCCAGTGAGAATATGATTTTCTACAAAGCACAATTATGTTCAAGTTAAACCATTTTTTTTTTAAATTGAGATTAAGTGATTACATAAATTTCACAAATTACACAGTACTATGAGATAGTGATACTTAGGTAAAGGTCACAAACACATTTTAATCTTAACAGGCAAATTGTCATTAGGAGATATGTAAATTGCTTTCTTTTTGCTTAGTGTTAGCAGTTTCCCTCTATCCCTCTCATTCCCTCCCTCCCATCACTGCCCTTGAGTTGCTTAGTTCATTTTCATCAATGTCCAGTGCAGCTGATGGGCCCTTCTGATGTATATTTTCCCATTTCCCTCTGATTGTGTACCCTCCTTCTAGCTTCCCTCAGATGTGCACATATTTATACCAGATATCTGGTCAAGAACATGGAGTCATTTAGAAATAATACAAACAAATTGAGTGGAGATACTTTGTTTCTCGTATCCTGTTTACTTTGTCATATCTCCTTGCATTTTGGATTTAACATCCACATATCAGGGAGACCATGTGCCGGTTATCTCTCTGATCTTGGCTTACCTCCCTCAAAATGTTCCAGCTCCATCCATTTCCTTGTGTGAATGCCATTATTTTGTCTTTTCTAATGACTATATAATATTGTATTGTATATAGGTACCACAATTTTTGGATCCATTCATGTGCAGTGGGGCATCTGGGTTGTTTCCATATTTGGCTATTGTGAACAGTGCTGCAATGAACTTGGAGGTGCATGTGTCATTGTATCCTGGTTCCTGTTGCTCAGGGTAGATGCCCAGGAGTGGTATGGCTGGGTCATAGGGGAGGTCTGTATTTAACTTTCTGAGGCATCTCCAGACTGTTTTCCAAAGTGGTTGTATTAGTGTACATTCCTGCTAGTGTGCATTCCTGCTGGCAGGAATGTACACTTTCTCCACATCCACACCAAATGCGCATTTGTCATTGGCTGAATTTAGGATATGGGTCATTCTGAATGGGATAAGGTAGGATCTCTTATTTTTATTTGCATTTCCTTTATGGCCAGAGATGAAGAACATTTCCTCATGTGTTTCTTTGCCATTTTTATCTCCTCTGAGAAGTCTCTCTTTAGTTCCCTTGCCCATTTAATGATTGGGTTGTTAGATTTGGGAGAGATTAGTTTTTTGAGTTTCCTGTATATAATAGATATTAGACCTTTGTCTGATATATTGCCAGTAAATATGTTTTCCCAACTAGTTGGCTGTCTTTCTAATTGGGCGGCTATTTCTTTAGCTGTGCAGAAACTTTTTATTTTAAGGTAGTCTCATTTGTGGAGTCTCTCTCCAATTTTTTGTGACCCTGGGATTGTGTTCAGGAAGTTCCTGCCTGTGCCTATAAGTTCAAGTGTCTCTCTTACTCTGTACTGCAGTAGTTTCAGAGTTTCAGGTTTGATGTTAAGGTCTTTAATCTATTTTGAGTTGATGTTAGTGCATGGTGACAGGCTGGGGTCCACTTTTAGTTTTCTGCATGCGGCCACCCAGTTTTCCTAATACCAACAGTTGAAGAGGCTATATACTTCTTCAACTGTATGTCTTTGGCTCCTTTGTCAAATATCAGCTGACTATAGGTATGGGATTTTATTTCTGGATCTTCTAATCTGTTCCATTGGTCTTTGTTTCTGTTTTTGTGCCAATACCAAGCTGTCTTTGTTATTATGGCTCTATAGTAGAGCTTGAAATCTGGATTCGTGATCCCTCCTGTGTTTTTTCTTTTGCCTAGAATTACTTTGGCTGTTCTAGATCTTTTGTTGTTCCATACGAGTTTTTGTATTGTTTTCTCTATTTTAGTAAAGTATGTCTTTGGGATTTTTATGAGAATTGCATTGAATTTGTATATCATTTTTGGCAGTATGGCCATTTTCAGTTTATAAATTCTGCCTATCCAAATCAAACAAATGTATATACAAGATGCAGGGTACCAAAAACAAGTACAGACACAACAAGGGATATACCATAGAGGGAAGATCATACAAAGAAAACAAAATAAAATTACATAGTAGATTTAAAAACAACACAACAAAGAAAGACCTCATGTCCATATCTTGGGGTTCATTTCACTTAACTTCATCTTATGTGGTCTATGTACATACTTTTTGGGTTTTTCTCATCTGATAAAATTGTCCTAGACATATACTGATTGTTGCAAATGAGGGAAACCATGAGTCTTATATTTCTTTGAGTCTGATTGCTTCACTTAATATGATTTTTTCGAAGTTATTCCATTTCAAAATAGGCACTGTCATTCTTTCTGATGGAAGCATAGAATTCCATTGTATGTATTTACCACATGTTCTTGATCCATTCATCTACTGAGGGGCCATGTGAGTTGGTTCTATATCTTAGCTATGGTGAATAGTGCTGTGATAAGATAGTTGTGCTTGTCCTTTAGTATGGCCTTGTTTGTGGTCATTTGGGTAAATGCCCAGAAGTAGGATTGTGGGATCATAGGAGAGCTCTATGTGGAGTCTTTAGGAGCCACCATACTGCTTTCCACAGTGGTTGATTACACTCCCACCAACAGTGCAGTAGGGTTTCTTTTTTGACCACATCTCCTCTAGCATCTGTCATTACTAGATTTCTTGATTTTAGCCATTCTAACTGGGGTGAGGTGGAATCTTAATGTTTTGATTTGCATTTCTTTTATGGTCAAACATTTGTTTTTGAAGACTAGGCCTCCTCTTCTTCCCCCCCCCTCCCCCCCCCCCCCACCCCCGGGTGGGGTGGGCGGGCCTTGAACTCAAGGCCTGAGTCTTGAGCCTTCCTGTGCCTTTGAGCCATGATTTTAAGATCTTATGTTCTTGAGTAGCTAGGATTACAGGCATGAGCCACCAGTGCATGGCCTAAACCTATTTTTAAAAAGATTTTCTGTACAGGATGGGGGTTATTGAGACATTTCCAAAGGTATATACAAAACAGTTTCATCAAACTTGTCCCTTCTGTCTCTCTCCATCCATCCCCTCCCCCCAGTTAAACTTCACAGGAAAAAAACATTTTTATTTTTAAAAGAAATATCTCTATGTAGTTGTACCAATAGGGTTCAAATGAGAAAAATATTATTTTTCTTAATATATCTATCTTTTAAATTTCAGGCCCATACTTAAAACCATTACTGCATTTTGGGAAAGGATAATAATACAAATAATTACAAAGGCTTGCTTGCTTGCTTGCTTGCTTGCCTGCTTGTTTACTCAAGGCTAGCACTCTACCACTTGAGCCACAGAGCTGCCTTTTTCTGTTTATGTGGTATTGAGGAATCAAACTCAGGGCTTCATGCATGCTAGGCAAATACTCTACCACTCAGCCATATTCCTAGCCCTCTTTTTTTTTTTTTTTAAGCCTCTTATAAGGTTTGAACTCAAGAGTCTGGGTGCTATCCCTGAGCTTTTTTGCTCAAGGCTAGCACTCTACAGTTGAGTCACAGTGCCACTTGTGGCCTTTTCTATTTATGTGGTACTGAAGAACCAGCATTCCCCAGATCTCAGTCTCCGGAATAGCTAGGATTACAGGTGTGAGCCACTGGTGCCCAGCCCTAAAAAGGTTTTGGTTGATATAGTTCTCACATTACTGTAGACATAATCTTCTCCCCTTTTCTGTGTTTAGTTCCCGGAGAAGGAATGAATATTTTTCCTACTATATATATTATACACTGACACTTACCTCCACAGATTATCTGCTGTTCAGTTTATTTGGTCTTTTTTTGTTGTTTGCTTCTTACTGTTTTGTTTTGTTTTGTTGTTGTTTTGGGGGGTCCAGTCATGGGGCCTGAACTCTGGGCCTGGGCACTGTCCCTCAGCTCTTCAGCTGAAGGCTAGTGCTCTACCACTTGAGCTACAGCACCACTTCTGGATTTTTTATTTTTGCTTATGTGGTGCTGAGGAATCGAACCCAGGGCCTCAGGCATGCAAGGCAAGCGCTCTACCACTGAGCCTTTCCAGCCCCCGCTTCTTACTGTTTTTGATGGTTTCTCATATACATTCCAGACTGACCTCCATATCAAACTTTTATTTTTTTGGCCAGTCCTGGGGCTTGAACTCAAGGTCCTTGGGCTTCTTTTGCTCAAGGCTAAAACTCTACCACTTGAACTACAATGCCACTTCAATGCCACTTCTGGCCTTTTCTGTTTATGCAGTACTGAGGAATTGAACTTAGGGCTTCATGCATGCTAGGCAATTACTTTACCACTAAGCCACATTCCCAGCCCAATAGGAAACTTTTCTGAGACAGGGTCTTAACAGAGTAGCTAGCTTCAAATTTGCTGTATTCCTTTGTTCCCCTCTGTAGAGATGGATTACCTGTTGGGGGTCACCACACCCAGATTCTTGAATTGCCATTTACCTTTAATATTATTAATTCTAAGTCTTTTAATAGTAGTAAGCTTTCATTTGCATTATCTACGTAAAAAATGTCCTAGAAACCAGTGAATTAATAGTATTTATATTAAATAAAAACGTAACTTAATAAACGCTGGTTTTGATTAGTAAAATCCTTAGGACTTTGTTTTATGTATATGATGGGATCTATGCATTCAAATAATGGAAATGAGATCACATTACTTAATTGGAACAGGATGAAAAAGATGTTCTTCGTTGTGAGCAGAAGAGGGTATTAACATGGATGCAAGAGGTGATCGGGCACCTTAGCTTAACTGAGGAAGCAGTAGGCTTTTGTTTGACTTTCTTGTGATGGGCCAAAATTTGGTAATTGTCTACCAATCATGGGCACACTTTCAGAAGATGTTTTCTTTCCTATGTGTTAAGTATTTTATCCTTGTTGGTCAAATAGAAGGTAGTGACTTAACCCATAAATTGATCCTGTTGCTGATATCATAATCCTAGATAACGAACTTATTTTAAGGCTCTAGCCAAAAACTGTTGAGTTCCTCCTGTTGCTGACATTATCATCTTAAATCTTTTCTCATAATTTAGTCTGGGCCTTAGGATGAGGACTAAAAACTGATACTCAGTGCTTGAGTTTATGAGAGTAATTTGTGAAAGTCCTGTTAATCAAACAACATGGAAGGTAAATAACTTCCTAAAAATGCATTTAATAAACCTTAAAAACAATCTTAAAGTGCCTTTTTGTTGGTAGTTTTGGTATTTTTTTTGAAGTCCTAGGGATTGAATTTAGGGCCTTGGACATGCTAGGCCAGTGATCTATGACTTGAGTTATTCTTCTAGCCCCCATTTACATTATTTTCAAGGTAGGGTCTTGATTTATGCCCAGGCAGTCCTTGGCTGTATTTCTTCTATTTTTGCTTTTTCAAATGAGCCCATAAATAGCTGGCTTAACAGTTATACACTGTTGTGCCCATGGTTGGTTGAGATGGAGTCTCTTGAACTTTTCTTCCCCATCAGTCCTGAAACCACGGTTCTGGAGTCTCTGCTGCCCAGCTAGCTAGCATTAGAGGTTTGAGCAA
This sequence comes from Dipodomys spectabilis, assembly GCF_019054845.1. Lineage (NCBI taxonomy): Eukaryota > Metazoa > Chordata > Mammalia > Rodentia > Heteromyidae > Dipodomys > Dipodomys spectabilis. Next base: position 3,487,830 of record NW_024870876.1, read on the forward strand.
CTGCATCCAGCCCTAAAGTTTTGAGATGACAGAATTTTAAAAGAGCCATCTGTCTGCCTGCAAAATTTCTTGTACCCCAAAATGATGAAAATATCAATTGTCTAATGAATTCATGCTCCAGGGAAACACTATATACTATAATGTGGATAACATGATACTTTGTAAGAAGTGACATTGCAAATTCTAAGAAATAATAAAGAAATATCCTGACATCTGGTAGTTCAAGGTGACAAGGGAAAAAGCCAGGCTTGTGCCTCAGTTTTAACTTTGCCTTCTGCTTCTGTTTTTTTTTTTTTTTTTGGTCCAGTCATGGGGCCTGAACTCTGGGTCTGGGCACTGTCCCTCAGCTCTTCAGTTCAAGGCTAGCGCTCTACCACTTGAGCCACAGCACCACTTCCGGCTTTTTTCTTTTTGCTATATATGGTGCTGAGGAATCGAACCCAGGGCCTCAGGCATGCAAGGCAAGCGCTCTACCACTGAGCCAACTTTCCAGCCCCTGCTTCTGTTTTTGTTGTAGTTTTAATGTGGTTGTATTTAATTCTACTTCCATCAACAATGTGTTTTCTACTTGCTCAACAGACTCACTGATAATTGGTTTATTTGATACTTTTAATTTTAGCTATTCTGCTGGATATGTAGGGAGTGATCTATTATTTTAGTCTAGTTCATTTCTTTTTTTGTATGTGTGTTGGTCCCGGGGCCTGAACTCTGGGCCTGGGCACTGTCCCTTAGCTCTTCAGCTGAAGGCTAGTGCTCTACCACTTGAGCCTCAACCCCACTTCTGGCTTTTTCTGCATATGTGGTGCTGAGGAATCGAACCCAGGGCCTCATGCATGCAAAGCAAGCACTCTACCACTGAGCCACTAGTTCATTTCTAGGTTACTGAGCATGAGAATTTTTTTTAATATATGAATCCTTTGGATATCCTTTTTTTTTTTTTCTTTTTTTTTTTTTCCACCTGTTGGATATCCTTTTTGTGAGCTTATTGTCAGGTTTCTCAACTTATCATTTGGATTAATCATTTTCTAACTGTTTTATATACACTTATATAATCCTTGGTTATATATATTGAGAATATTGTATCATTTCATACTTCTCTACTTGACTAATGATGTTCTGTGATTAATAGAAATCCCAAATTTAATGTCCAATTAGTATTTAATGTCCATTAGTATTGCTTTCTGGGGTCTTAACTTATCCTGAAGCCATGCATGGAATAGTCACTGTAAAGAAAGTAGAATATATAGTGTATCTAGTTTGTTATTTCCTATAGCTGCCTTGTCTTTTACACTTTTATACCTATAAAGTTATCTATATTTGGAAACTTCCCTACTCTCTAACCAGGGCTGGAACTCAGTCTCTTGATTAGTTTTATGTCTCATTTGATCCATGCCTCCAGCTCCCTTTCCCTCCTCTTTCCCCTCTCTTTTTTGTATTATTAATTTATACAGAGGCTTGAGGTTATTTCTACTTCGTTTTTGTTTTTGTTTATTGGGTCCAGTCGCGGGCCTTAACTCTGGGCCTGGGTGCTGTCCCTCAGCTCTTCAGCTCAAGGCTAGCGCTCTACCTTGAACCACAGTGCCACTTCCGGCTTTTTTTTTTTCTGCTTATATGGTGCTGAGGAATCGAACTCAGGGCCTCAGGCATGCAAGGCAAACACTCTACCACTGAGCCACCTTCCCAGCCCTCTACTTTGTTTTATACAAGAACCTTCTAGTGGTTTTTTTTTTTTTTTTGCTATTTAAAAATGTATTTATATTTATTGTTATTATAAAAGTGATGTACAAAAGGGTTGCGTTTACATAAGTCAGATAAGTTAGGTACATTTCTTTTTTGTTGTTGTTGAACTCTGGCCCTGGGTACTGTCTGTCCCTGAGCATTTCAGCTCAACGTGAACCACTTGACACAGTGCAGCTTCTGGTTTTCTGGTGTTTAATTGTAGATAAGAATCTCAGGGAATTTTCTGCAGTGCCTTGCTTTGAACCACAATCCTAAGACCTCAGCCTCCTGAGAGCTAGGATTACAGGCATGAGCCACCAGCCACCTGGCTAGGCACATTCCCTTTAGACAGTGTTGCCCCATCCCTTGGGCTCTCCCAGTCTTTTCTCACATCCCCACCCTCAAGTTGTGTAGTTCATTTTCTTGAGTACCACTGTTTCATTTCTAGTATGTTTTATTTGTTTTAAGCATACTTACGATAAATTCCAAAAGAGGAATCATTATACCAAATGATATAAAAGGTAGTTAATTCTGAGTTGCCCTCTACAAATAGTTCTATCATCATATACTTCCCACATGCAATGAATAAATATTTGTCTTCCTACTCTCCCACAGAGGATACTAACAAACTCAGTGATAGTTTATTGTAATTTATTTTTGCTTGATATCTTCTCAGAGGCTTATTCACATTATATTTCTAGTTGTTGTCAGTCTGTCTTTTCCTATTCTTAGTTTTCTTTTATTAAAAATGTTCTGCATTTTCCCTGTCTGATTTGTAGAAATTTCATATTCCAGAGGAAGCTAAGACCCTGTATTCATCAATTTCCTTGACCATTTCCATTTGTGTTGTGTTTTGTTCATGTGGGAATATATTTTTTATTTTCTATTTCTCAAACTTCTTTTCTTGTGGTGCCAAAGATTGAACTAAGGACCTATTAAAATGATTCAAATATTCTAGTACATGCAGCTCCCTCCTCCCCTGCCTCTTTTTTGCGGTAGTTCTAGGGTTTGCATTCATCTCCTAGTCACTGTCTCTTAGCTTTTTTACTCAAAGCTAGCTCTTTACCACTTGAGGCACATCTCTACTTCCAACTTTTTGGTGTTTTCTTGGAGATGAGTCTCACAGGCTTCTGCCGGACCTGTTTTCTAGTCAATTCCCAGATCTCAGTTTCCTGTGTAGCTGGGATTACAGGTGTAAGCCACCAGGTCCCCCCACCCCCACCCCCACCCCTGCAGCTCATTAACCCATTTTTTCCCTCCTTATGTTTTATCTCAAACTTAGACTTCTTAAAAATCAAAAATGTCCCCCTTCATTTATGCACTGTTGTTATAGTTTTTATATAACTTAAATTTTGATACCTCTATTTTTATTCAGCTTGCCATAATCTTATATTTACCACTTAATTGATAACCACTTATTAAATAATGTATCTTTTTTCTACCCAAAATACTAACATATCCTGTAGTAAATTTCAGTATGTATATAGTATCATATTTGTGTCTTCAGTAGCAAACTGTTTTGCCACTTCAGTGTTTGTTGTACTGTTAAAACAATTTATCTTCATTTCATGGTATTTTGACATTTTAGGTTCTCTACATTTATTTTCCATTTAAAAGTATGACACTTCATTTTTTTAAGTTTTCAAAATTTTGTCATTAACCAAATTTTGTTAATAACAAAGGAGTTCCAATTCTAGAAGTCAGGTTAATGCAGTTTGATCAGTGTTACATCTTCTATCATTCTCCTCCATCTGAAATTACTTTTTTAAATTGAAGCTGTTATTTTTGTTTGTTTGTTTAATGTACTGGTACAGGGACTTGAACTCAGGGTCTCCAGCTCTTGCTAGGCCTTTGCTGCTTCAGGCTGGCTTTTCCCACTTGAACCACACCTCCACTTCCAGCTTTTTATTGTTTGAATCCTCAGATCTCAGCTTCTTGAATAAGAAGGATTACATGTGTGAGCTGCTTAGCACTCTAGCACTTGAGTCACAGGACCATTTCCAGCCTTTTCTGTTTATGTGGTACTGAGGTATTGAACCTAGGGCTTCATGCGTGCTAGGCAAGCACTCTACCACTAAGCTGCATTCCCAGCCCATTCTTGTGTTTTTAACTTTATATATAGGAAAACTGTTGACTTGTACATTTATACATATGTATACTCATTCTTTTTTTATTTTAACCAGACCTGGGCCTCAAATTCAGGGCTGAGTGGCTTTAAAAGCTCAAGGCTATTATCATTCTGTCACTTGAGTCACACCTCCACTGTGGCTTTTTTGTGGTTTATTGGAAAATAGTCTCCTGGACTTTGCTGCCTGGGCTGGCTTCCAATTGTGACCCTCAGATCTCAGCATCATAAATAGCTATGGTTACAGGCCACTGTTCACCTGGCCTAATTTTTGCTTTTTTAAATGAAAAGTACATGTTCTGAACCTTTGCATTATCTATAATTATATTTTGGTAAAGTTTTGGTAGCATGAAAATTTCAGGTACAGCGTTGCTGCTCTGGAAAGAAGAATTGGGCTTGTTTTGGGAGACAAATGATGTAAAATGGGCTAAATAGTCAAGGGAAATTTTATGTGGGTTTTTGCATGGAAGACTTATAAGAATATGTCTACTACCATCTTGTCCTGCTCACCTAGTATTCTTATTTAGGATAGAGTTTTTCTTTTGAAACCTCTTGATTGTTTGGGGCCTGTTGTGCTTTTAGCGGAGGGAGATGCTGTAATATTGAAGTTAGACTGCATTTGGTGGCACAGGTCTGCAATCTTAGCACTCAAGGAGATTCTTGAGTTTGTGGCCAAAACAGGCTAGATCTTCTCTCTCCCTGCCCTGGTTTAAAGAAGGATTATTGTAATGTTAGAAACTCTGTAACAATCTTAGTAACTTCCCTTTAATAAGCAAATTTGTCAGTGGTTTAATTCTTACTTGTCATAGAATGGAGTTGAAAATCTCAAGTTAGTTAATAATATTACCATTTAAATTTCCTGTCATTTGAATATTTAATTTTTTTAAAAATTAGCGTACATTAATTATATTAGGGGATTTTAAGGTATTTCCATACAAGCATACAATGTACCTCATCAGCCTTATCTATTGTTTCTTTTTTCATGTATGTGTTTTCAAATAGTGTCTACATTGCTTTCTAATAGTTTATGCTTCATAAATACTTTATTCTTTGGAGTGAATTTCAAACATCTCTTCTGAAGATATTGCAGTTTACATAAAATATTTTCAAGAATTTGATAGTTTCTAGGAATTCATAGTTTCTGGGATAATATGTTTTAATAATTGATAATGTTTTAAGTTCTTAGTTTTCACCTCTTGATTTTTATTTTTTTAATTTTAATTTTTATTGTAAAAATACTGTACAGAGGGGTTACAATTACATGGGGTCACCTCTTGTTAAAATACGTTTTTGTTGCTCTGGTGTTCATTGTTTTTTGTGAGACAGGGTCTTAGGCTATCTTCTGACTCAGAATCCTCTTGTCTTCGCCTTCCTTGTGCTGGCATTACAGGTGTGATTCACTGAAGCCCATCTCTAAAGATTGTGTGTGTGTGTGTGTGTGTGTGTGTGTGCGCACGTGTGTGTAAGATTGTTTTTAATAACTATGTCTACCTTAAGGTATTTCTGTGTAGGATGGTAGCCTTTAGTACAGCATATAATAGTTATTATTCAAATTATTGACATCATCTACTGTTTTCCACAAGTAACAGCTAGTATCCTTCTATTGATCTTTCCATAAGATACCTGTTCGGACTTATCAGTGTTTAAATCTGTTATATTTATATTTTAGGCTTTTCTTTTTTTTTTTAAGTTGGTCATGGGGCTTGAACTAAGGGCTTGGGTGCTATCCTGGTGTTTTAGTGCTCAAGGCTAGCACTCTAGCACAAGAACAACTCTACTTTGACATTTTATTTTGTGCTTAATTGGAGATTATAGTCTCACAGGCTTTCTTTCCTGGGATGGCGTCCAATTGTGATCCTCAGATCTCAGCCTCATGAGTAATCAGGATTTATGTGTGAGCCACTGACACTGGCTATCTTTAGGCTTTTTTTAACAATAAAAATGAAACTCTTACTGAGCTATAACTTAGGAGTAGAGTGCTTGCTTGATTAGCATGCATTGCTCTCCAGTACTGCAAAAATACCAAAAGCAACACTTTATTTAAAATGTGCTTAGAATTCATGCTGACAATAGATTTTATGTATACTTATGCACATGTGCATAAAAGCCATTGCTTTTGTTTGTTTTTCTTTTTTCAATATAGGAAATGTATGAAGTTGCCAAGAAACTTTGTTCTTTTTGTGAAGGTCTTGTCCATGATGAACATCTTCAACATCAAGGCTGGGCAGCAATCATGGCCAATCTGGAAGACTGCTCAAATTCATACCAGAAGCTACTTTTCAAGTTTGAAAGTATTTATTCAGATTATTTGCAATCCATAGAAGACATCAAGCTAAAACTTACTCAGTATGTTTCTCATTAAATGGATAATCTTTGTTTGAAATAGTTTTGGTCCTTATATCCTTAAATGTTAGTTTCTTAGAGATTATATATTTGCTTAAGTCACCTTTTTTGAGTCTTAGGATCATGCTTTATTGGTTGTAGTTATTAAAAGTACATGATTGTTGGGCTAGAAATGTGGCTTAGTGGTAGGGTGCTTGCCTAGCATGCTTGAAACCCTGGGTTCAGTTCCTCAGTACCATGTACACAGAAAGTCAGAAGTACCATTGTGGCTCAAGTGGTAGAGTGCTAGCCTTGAGCAAAAGAAGCTCAGGGACAGTGCCCAGGGCCTGAGTTCAAGCCCCAGGAATGACAAAAAAAAAATACATGTTTGTACATTTATAATTTATACGCTTCATTTATAATTTATAGCTTCATTTTAACATATATTATGTCTATATTCCTATATTTGAGTTATTTTATGAACAATATTCATTGTACTTTTAGAGGATCAAACTCAGAGTCTTGTACATTGCTAGGCAAAATACTGGATCACTAAGCTATCTACCTAGCCCTGAACTCATTTATAAAACTTTTTGTTTCTCACTTAATATAGAAAAGGTAAACATAAAAATAAGACATCTAATCAGAGTGGCAAAATTATCAGACAGCAAGCAAAAAAAGATGTAATTTTTTTTATTAGCTTACATTAGTTACACAGAATGGCACTTCATTTTTACATTCGCATATAGGTTTACAGTATATTCCAATCAGTCTTACCCTATATATCTTTCTCTCTTTCCTTCTTCCCCACTTCCCAAAAGAAAGTGATTTTTAAAATATTGTCAATCTAGTAAAGAAAATGGAATGACTTTAGCTTTCCCTTATGGTAGCTTTTTGTTTTGGTTTTTGTTTGTTTGTTTGTTTTTGTGGTATTAAGGTTTGAACAGAAAGCCTTATGGATTGCTAGGCAGACACTATTAGCAGAGCTGTTTTTCAAGCTCAGGATTTATTATATAGTAGTAAATGTAATGTCACATTTGTAGAAAAAAGGATTGTAATGTAAAAACACAGCAATAATATCCTTCCCTAGGTTTTATTAAAATTTTTCCATTTTTGGTATTCTTGTTATTATTTGTACTGCTAAAGGTCAAACCTGGGATTTCATGCATGCTACTAGGCAAGCACTGAACCTCTGAACTATACTCCTTCCCTCAGTACCTCTCTCTCCACTTCCCTCTCCCTCTCCTTCTCTTCATTTTGTTCCTCCCTCCCTTTGAATTTTCTCTCCTTTGTCATGTAACTATTTAGATAGATTTTGGCCTTAAGGTGTCAATGAAAGACATTGAGAGGAAAGATAATGAATAATTAAGACTAGAAGGATCTTTTTAAGTTTATTATAATAACCTTTTCAAGTAGTGGTTTTTTGTAGTTACTAATTATGCTAATTTGTACTGTTTTATGTATGATTTCATAAAAGTCCTACTATGTCTTTTTTTAAAACTATGTTTGAGATGTAATGAATCTAAGAATTACCTTAACATAATAATCACTAATTTTGGGGATCTGTTGTAGTTTAAATGGTACCAAGCATGAAATCCTAAACAATAATTGGTATAGCTTATGAAAAACTTAGAAAAAAAATCTTATCTGAGTGACTACTATGGTAAATGTTTATAAATGTGAATTTTTCTTTTTTTCTTACTTTTTTTCCCCCCCGGTTGTTCGTGGGGCTTGAACTCTGGGCCTGGACACTGTCCCTCAGCTCTTCAGCTCAAGGCTAGCACTCTACCACTTGAGCCATAGCACCACTTCTGGTTTTCTGAGTGGTTTATTGGAGATAAGAATCTCATGGACTTTCTTGCCCGTGCTGGCTTTGAACCTTGATTCTTACATCTGAGCCTCCTGAGTAGCTCGGATTACAGGCGTGAGCCATTAGTGCTTGGCTAAATTTGAATTTTTCTGTATTTTTGTGCCCATTCTGAGGCACAAAATTTAGGGACTAAGTGCTGTCCCTGAACTTTCTTGCTCAAGTCTAACCCTGACACTTAAACCACACCTCCACTTCTGGTTCTTTAGTGGTTAATTTGATATGAAAGTCTTATAGACTTTCCTGCCCAGGCTGGTTTCGAACCAGAATCCTGAAGTATTACCCTTCTGAGTACCTAGGATTGCAGGCATGAGCCCCTGGTACCCAGCTTGAATTTATTTTGATAAAATATTTTATAAGCTGGGTGCTAGGGGCTTATACCTGTAATTCTGTCTCCTCAGAGGCCAAGCACTAAGGATTGTGGTTTGAAGCCAGTGTGTTCAGAAAGGTCTATGAGACTCTTTTTTTTTTTTTATTGTAAATATGAGACTGTTAATAACTACCAAAAAAGCTGGAAGTAGAGCTGTAGCTCAAGTGATAGAGCACGTTATCCTTAAGCACAAAAGCTCAGGTATGTTACCGAGGGGTTTAAGCACTAGGACACTCTCTCTCTCTCTCTACCTCTCTATACACACACACACACACACACGCACGCACGCACGCACGCACGCACGCACGAGAAAGGTATTTTTGGTCAGTTGTGGGCCTGAACTCCAGGCCTGGGCGCTGTCCCTCAGCTCTTCAGCTCAAGGCTAGCGCTCTACCACTGGAGCCACAGCACCACTTCCGGCTTTTTTCTTTTTGCTTATGTGGTGCTGGGGAATCGAACCCAGAGCCTCATGCATGCAAGGCAAGCGCTCTACCATTGAGCCACCTTCCAGCCCCCACTAAAGGGTTTTTTCTGCAGTGGTTTTTTTTTTTTTTGCTGTTGTTGTTGTTGTTGCTGGCTTGTTTGGTTTTTGCTAGTCTTGGGGCTTGAACTTAGGGCCTAGCTTGGGCACTGTCCTTTGAACTGATTTTACTCAAGTTTATCACTCTACCACTTGAGCCATAGCACCACTTCAGCTTTTTCTGTTTATATGGTACTGAGGAATCCTAGGGCTTCATGCATGGTTGGCAAGTCCTTTACCACTAAGCGCACAATTCCATCCTGCAAATGTTTGATTAATGCATATTATCCTAGTCTGGCATAAAATAGCTAGCTTATTACTAATGAGTGTTTCAATTTGGTAGTGATAACCTGTCCACTTAGCAGCTAGCTCATGAATTGGTTTAAGTATGATAATAAATGTGCTAAGGTTTGTGTGTGTAATAATGAGAGTTCATTCAAAGATGACCAGAGAGGTCTTACTGTTTTACTGACAGATCTTTTATATTTTAAGTTTAGGAACTGCAGTTTCAGTAATGGCCAAGATTCCACTGTTGGAGTGTCTAACCAGACATAGTTACAGGGAATGTTTGGGAAGACTGGATTCTTTAAATGAACATGAAGGCTCAGAAAAGGCTGAGATGAAAAGATCTGCTGAATTGGTGCTCTCTCCTGATATGCCTAGAACAACTAACACATCCTTGTTAACCTCATTTCACAAGTCATTGGAACATGTAGCTTCAGATGCCACAGATGCTGAAAGTGATAGAGAAATTAAGGAATCTTGTCAAAGTACGATCCAGCAAGATGAACCTTCAGTAGCTGCTAAAGACAGTGATTTGCCCTTTTTTAATGTTTCTTTGTTAGATTGGATAAATGTTCAAGATAGACCTAATGATGTAGAATCTTTGGTTAGGAAATGCTTTGATTCCATGAGCAGGGTAAGTAATACTAATATATTAATGCTAGCATTTATTTAATGAAAACTGTTCTTTGCATTGGGACTTTATAGGTTCAATTAGATTTATTTAACTATTAACCCAATTCAGTAACGAAAATTATTGAAGATTATTTGAGATATAAGCCTAATTTTTATTGCAATGAGGATTTACGTAGTAAATTGCAGTGAAGTACTTTTAAATACTCCGTATCATTTAAAAGGTAAGGCACTTTGATCTTATTCAATTTTATAATTAAATCAGCTCCATAAGTAGGTACAAAATGAAGTCAGAAAGGAAATTGATGACGGTATATGTTTTAATGCTATGTAATATTAATATCTTGAAGATTTCTCTTGTCAGAATATAATGGCTAAAATAGTTTGACTTTTATTGAGTGATAGATAAGAGGTTTATCTTTAATTCATTATTCTTTTTTTTTTAATTTAATTCATTATTCTTTAATCATTATTTAGAGAAAGCAAACTCATTGTCTAGAATAGCTAGAAAAAGCACATACTTGATTTAAGTTTATAAGACACAGATGTAAAATCTTTAAAAATATGTTTCTTTTTATTTATTTTTTTAATTGTGAAAATACTATACAGAGGGGTTACACTTACATGGGCAAGATAAAAGTTTCTTTTTAGTATCTACTTACTGATGACATCCAAAAAAGGGAAGGTATTTCATTGTACTAAGATGGTTGGAAGGGCATGGAATATATTAGAGAAATATTATTGCCAAATTGGTGAAAGGTAGGCTAATATTACCACTTGAATAACCTAAATATTCCATTTCTGGTTCTGGATAATCAGCTGTATCAGTGAGACCAGCATAACTGTGGTATGGCTCAAGTGGTAGGAAGAGTTCCTGCTACTAAGCAAGCAAGTGGCCCTGAGTTCAGACACCTTCACTCCAAACATGAAATTGGCTTTGAGTTTTCATATTTAAAGTGAAAATCTAGCAAAAATCATTGGTTTTATTTTGCTTATTTTTTTTTGGCGGGGAGGGGTGTTCCAGTTGTGGGGCCTGAACTCTGGGCCTGGGTGCTGTCCCTCAGCACTTCAGCTCAAGGCTAGCGCTCTACCACTTGAGCCACTTGCGGCTTTTTTTTTTCTGCTTATGTGGTACTGAGGAATTGAACCCAGGGCCTCATGCATGCAAGGCAAGTGCTCTACCACTGAGCCACCTTCCCAGCCCTTACTTTGCTTTTATATGACAGGAGGAAGGAAAAAAAAATAATCCTCTTTTGGTTTCATGATGAATATTTAAAACCAATTATACCTATTGAAAACAAAAGTTAGCTAAACTGTTTCAACTAAGTATTTTTTTTTTTTTTGGTCGGTCGTGGGGCTTGAACTCTAGGCCTGGGTGCTGTCCCTCAGCTCTTCAGTTCAAGGCGAGCACTCTACCACTTGAGCCACTTCCGGTTTTCTGGTGGTTTATTGGAGATAGGAGTCTCACAGTCTCTCCTGCCGGGGTTGGCTTTGAACCAGGATCCTTAGACCTTAGCCTTCTGAGTAGCTAGGATTACAGGTGTGAGCCACCAGTGTCTGGTGATGAGCTGGTTTTGAACTGTGAGCCACCAGCACCCAATGTATATTCTTAAATTTTGTGCAATTCTCTAGTGTTTTCTTTATTAGCATATTTACCATACTCTTGATTTTTCCTTTAAAGTATAACTTAGGTATTTCATGTATTTTTCTTTTCTTTTTTTCTTTTTTTTTTTGGGGGGGGGGTCCAGTCCTGGGGCCTGAACTCTGGGCCTGGGCGCTGTCCTTCAGTTCTTCAGCTCAAGGCTAGCGCTCTACCACTTGAGCCACAGCGCCACTTCCGGCTTTTTTCTTTTTGCATATGTGGTGCTGAGGAATCGAACCCAGGGCCTTATGCATGCAAGGCAACCACTTTACCACTGAGCCACCTTCCCAGCCCTCATGTATTTTTCTTTTAGGTCTTTATCACTTCTGTATCTGAGTTTTCATATCAAAATAATATGAAATATAACTTAAACTCTTTCCTGAAATTTTTGTTTATATGTATTTGCTTGTCGTTTAGCTTGATCCAAAGATTATTCAACCTTTTATAAAGGAATGCCGTCAAACTATTGTCAAACTTGATAATCAGAGTATGAAAGCTATTAAAGGGCTTGAAGATCGACTGTATGCCTTAGACCAGATGATTGCTAGCTGTGGCCGGCTGGTGAATGAACAGAAAGAGCTTGCTCAGGTACCTATTTCTGATCTCTTTCAATAAAACTTTAAATACTTGTATTTGCCTTTATAAGTACTGAATTTACTATGTCCATTTGTTATGTTCCATGTTTTAATGAATAAATACTTGTTCTTTTCTCTCTCTCTTTTTTTTTGGGGGGGGGTTAGTTGTGGGGGCTGAACTCTGGGCCTGGATGCTGTCTGTCCCTCAGCCCTTCAGCTCAAGGCTAGTGCCCTACCACTTAAGCTACAGCACCACTTCTGGCTTTTTTCTGTTTATGTGGTACTGAGGAATCAAACCTTGGGCCTCATGCATGCGAGGCAAGCACTCTGCCACTGAGCCAACTTCCCAGCCCCAAAATACTTGTTCTTCCTGGTTGAATTTGATGAGGTATAGTGAGCTTAGAATATTTTAGATAAACGTTGAAATATAAATCATGAATGTGTTTACTGGGAATCCTTCTAACCTTAAATGGAGTGAATTAAACATGTTTATGTAAATAACTATATTTCTTTTTGTGGTTATTTGGGTTGATGCATCTTTCTTTACATATGTAGACCAGTATTTGATTAGGAACACCAGTAAATAGTGAGAAGAACAATTTTCTCTTTATTGTAATATACTTTCCCTGGCTTGTCATACACCTGATTTTTTTGTTGTTGTTCAATTTTTTTTTTTTTTAATTGGTTGTAGTGTTTGAACCCTGGGTCTTGGCACTGTCCCTCAGCTCTTCAGCTTAAGGCTAGCGCTCTACCACTTGAGGCACAGTGCAACTTCTAATTTTCTGGTGTTTAATTGGAGATAAGAGTCTCAGGTCCAGGTGCTGGTGGCTTACACCTGTAGTCCTAGCTACTCAGGAAGCTGAGATCTGAGCATCACAGTTCAAAGCCAGCCTGGGCAGGAAAGTCTGTGAGACTCTTATCTCCAATAAACCACCAGAAAAGCAGAAGTGGCACAGTGGCTCAAGCGGTAGTGCACTCACCTTGAGCTGAAGAGCTGAGGGATAGCACTCAAGCCCAGAGTTCAAGCCCCATGACTGACAAAAAAAAAGAGAGAGAGAGAGAGTCTCAGGGACTTTCCTGCCCAGGCTAGCTTTGAACTGTGATTCTAAGATCTCAGTCTCCTGAGTAGATAGGATTACACTTACGAGCCACCAGTGCCAGGCTTCTGAAACTCATTTTGATAAATGTTAATTTTATATTGTTAGAGGGACAGAGGGACAGAGGCGGCATTTCACATTTGTATTCCCCCCCTCTAAAGTATCCTCTTTTGGTTCTTTGAATGCTTAGAGTTCAGTATAATTTATCTTGTCCCTGTGTATTTTAGCCTCTGAATATGAGAGAAAACACATGCCATTTGTGTCTCTGAGCTAGGCTTACCTCACTTAATTCTTCTAGGTCTATCATTTCCCTGCAATTGATTGACATAATATTCTTTCTATTGGCTGTGTAAAATTCCATTGTGTATAGGTTCCACATTTTTTTGTACCCACTAATCTATTGTAGGTCTTCTGTGTTGTTTTCATAACTTCGCTATTGTGGGTTCAAGGAATTTTTTTGTTTGTTTGTTTGGCATTGTTAGGAATCATGATAGATAAGTGCTCTACCACTGAGCTACATGTTTAGTTATAAGGGGAATTTAAAAATCTTATTTGAAAGTAGAATAATTCATTTAACCAATAATTTTCTCATAACTATATGTCCATGTCATTCATGAAAGACAATTACATGTTAAAATTTTTTTCTGAAGGGATTTTTAGCTAATCAGATGAGAGCTGAAAATTTGAAGGATGCATCTGTATTACCTGATTTGTGCCTGAGTCATGCAAATCAGTTGATGATTATGTTGCAGAATCATAGAAAATTGTTGGACATTAAACAGAAGTGTACCACTGCCAAACAAGAACTAGCAAATAATCTGCATGTCAGACTAAAGTAAGTGATCCTGTCATATAATTTAGGATCTTTATAGTTACTGCTTATTTTTCAGTAGTATTATTTTTTCCCTACTACAGTATTAAAATTTTGATTACCTGGGGGTAAAAAGCCATAGAACTTTTACATCTTACTTTCCATAGCTTAACTAATAAATTATTTTTCACAAACTTTTGAGTCTGCTGAAAATAATGAATTTTGTTCTGTAGGTGGTGTTGCTTTGTGATGCTTCATGCTGATCAGGATGGAGAGAAATTGCAAGCATTGCTCCGCCTTGTAATAGAACTGTTAGAAAGAGTCAAAATTGTTGAAGCTCTTAGTACAGTTCCTCAAATGTATTGCCTAGCTGTTGTTGAAGTTGTAAGGAGAAAAATGTTCATTAAACACTACAGAGAGGTATGCAGTATGAATTGTTTTAACTCACTATGTACATTAATGATTTGTATTGCTATTAATATACACTTTTCTGCTCTTAGTGGGCTGGTGCTTTAGTTAAAGATGGAAAGCAGTTGTATGAAGCTGAAAAGTCCAAAAGGGAATCCTTTGGGAAATTATTTAGTAAGTCTTTTCCAGTAATATCTATTCATTATTTATCTATTTATTTGTTGTGGGGCTTGAACTTGAGGTATGGGTGCTGCCCCTGGGCTTTTTTTACTCATGGCTAGAACTCTACCACTTTGAGGTACAGTCTACTTTTTAAGTGGTTAACTGAAATAAAAGCTTTGTGTACCTGCCTGGATTGACTTTGAACCATGATCCTTAACAACGAATCCTTCTGAATAGGATTACATGTGTGAGCCACCAACACCAGACTTTGTTTACAATTTTTTTTTGGTCCTTTGCGGGGATTGAACTCTGGGCCTAGGTGCTGACCCTCAGCTCTTCAGCTCAAGGCGAGCGCTCTACCACTTGAGCTACAGCGCCACTTCCGGTTTTCTGGTGGTTTATTGGAGATAGGAGTCTCAAGGTCTCTCCTGCCCGGGCTGGCTTTGAACTGCGATCCTCAGATCTCAGCCTCTTGAGTAGCTAGGATTACAGGCGTGAGCCACTAGCACCCGGCTTGTTCACAATTTTTAATGAAACAATTTTTATTGCATAAATGTGAATTACTTACAGAATTGCACTATATGTATGCGATAGTAACTAGCATTGAAATTTAGAGAAACATTTGTTTTAAAACCTGTAGAGATGTTCAGTTTTAATTATGGAATGTGTTGTGTTTTGTAGTAGTTTGTCAACCCTGAGAAAATTGTTTATTTTCAAGTTCTAAAATAACTGTTGTTAATTTCTTTACACAGGGAAGTCTTTTTTAAGAAACCGTCTGTTTAGGGGACTGGACTCCTGGCCCCCTTCCTTTTGTGTATGTATATTCTATCTGTGGCTAAATTTGTATAATTTTTTTTTTTAGAAGTAGAGGCATAGGTGGGGAATGCGGCTTAGTGGTAGAGTGCTTGCCTAGCATGCATGAAGCCCTCGGTATGATTCCTCTGTACCATATAAACTTTTCCTGTTTAGGAAAAGCTTAAAGTGGTGCTATGGCTCAAGTGGTAGAGTGCTAGCCTTGAGCAAAAGAAGCTCAGGGACAGTGCTCATGCCCTGAGTTAAGCCCCAGGATTGGCCAAAAAAAAAAAAAAAGTAGAGGCACATAGCAGAAACAGAATTACTTGCAACTTTATTAAATCAGTGGAGAGATGTTTTTTGACTTCAGAAGTTAGCAGGAATGAGTTTTAAGATGTATTTCTAATTTTTTCAATCACAATTTTATATTAATAGCTCCTATTGTATGTTCTATTAAGATTGGTAGGATTAGTTGACCTTTTTTGCCCACCTACTTTCCATCTTCTCTTTCTTCATTCTTTCTTCCCAAGCTTTACCTCTTCTATACCATTTTGTCTCCTGTACCTTACTGGCTTGGCAAATCAGAATGGGATGACTCTTCAATAAGTCTTCATTGGAATTAAATAGTGGAAAATGAGTTTAATGTATTTATAAACTAGCTTTATCTGATTACATTTTTTTTTTAAATCAATTGAGAGGAAATATTTTGATGACTTTCTTTACTATAAAACAGGGAGGACCAAGCATGTTAATTGGCCACCAAAAACTCATTCCAGTCTGTTAAATGTCTTTTTAAAATTTTATTTCCTAGTTATTTTCTCTTGTAATCATGATTAGATAATTTGACACATTTTTCCCGTTCTTTGTATTTAACTATATATAATAAATAAGTCTTTTATATATTTTTTGCTCTATACAGACTCAGAAGCCTAGAAAGTTTGATTGTGAACTTCCGGATATTTCGTTAAAAGATTTACAGTTTCTGCAATCATTTTGTCCTTCAGAAGTTCAGCCATTCCTCAGGTAAATGCCCTTAGTATTTTTAACTTCATTTATAAAATTTTAATTTTTTCATTGTATAGAAAGTAGCACTAGTATTAAGAGTTACGAGGATTGACAAATATTTTACAATGGCCTGGCTCTTGTGATGTGACTGGTTTGGGAAGTTTTTGGGTAATGTTGACATTCAGAAAATGATAATGCTATTTATTCTTTATTTTTGGTGATCGTGGGCTTAAACTCTGGACCTGGCCCTTTCTGTGAGCTCTTCAGCTTAAAGCCAGAGTTCTACCACTTGAGCCACACCACCACTTCCTGTTTTCTGGTGGTTAATTGGAGATAAGTGTCTCACAGACTTTCCTGCCCAGGGTTGCCCTTCCCGCCCCCACCCCCCATTGTGGGGCTTGAACTCTGGGCTTGGGCACTGTCCCTGTGCTCTTCAGCTCAAGGCTAGTGCTTGAGCCACAGGGCCACTTCCGATTTTCTAGTGGTTTATTGGAAATAAGAATCTTACAGTGTTTACTGTCCAGGCTGGCTTTGAGCCCTGACCCTCAGATCTCAGCCTCCTGAGTAGCTAGGATTACAGGCTTGAGCCATCAGCACCCTGAACTCTTTACTAACAGTTACTGTGATGTGGCATACTGATGGAAAACATCTTTCTTAACACCTTACTGATTATGACTGGGACTTCTTCAAGTTTTCCTGATAATGATTAGAAAGGACTGCTTATGCTATGATTATTTTCGATGTAATGAATAATTTATAGTTGTCTATCTTCTGCTTACGAAACCAGAAATTAATTTACTTTTGTGGTTTTTTTTTTCCAGGATTCCTTTACTTTGTGACTTTGAACCTCTTCACCAGCATGTACTTGCCCTACACAATTTGGTAAAAGCAGCACAAAGTTTAGATGAAATGTCACAGACCATTACAGATCTGCTGAATGAACAAAAGGCAAACGAAGTTTTTTTTCCAGACAATTTACTTCATTAGTGTATGGTGTTTTATTGGTATAGCTCTTTAAGCCTTTTTCCTCTGTCTTCTAGGTGTCTGTCAGTCAGTCATCCCCACAATCGGCTTCTTCCCCAAGGATAGAAAGTGCAACAGGAATTACAACTACTACCTCACCAAGAACTCCTCCTCCACTCACTGTTCAGGATCCCTTATGTCCTGCAGTATGCCCCTTAGAAGAATTATCTCCAGATAGCATTGATGCACATACATTTGATTTTGAAACTATCCCCCATCCAAACATAGAACAAACTATTCACCAGGCTTCTTTAGACTTGGATTCATTAGCAGAGAGTCCTGAGTCAGATTTTATGTCTGCTGTGAATGAGTTTGTGATAGAAGAAAACTTATCATCTCCTAATCCTATAAGTGATCCACAGAGTCCAGAAATGATGGTGGAATCACTTTATTCATCAGTCATCAATGCAATAGATAGTAGACGAATGCAGGATACAAATACATGTGGTACAGAGGACTTTGCAGATCATTCTTCTCTGAATGTACAATTGGAAAAATGTAGAGTCGTTGCCCAAGAATCTAACTTCACTATACAGACTATCAAGGAAGATCTTTGCCACTTCAGAACATTTGTACAAAAAGAGCAGTGTGACTTCTCAAATTCTTTAAAATGTACAGCAATTGAAATAAAAAACATTATTGACAAAGTAAAATGCTCCTTGGAAATAACACTAAAAGAAAAGCATCAAAAAGAACTACAGACTCTAAAAAGTGAATATGAAGGGAAACTTGAAGCACTAGTAAAGGAGAGCGAAGAAAATGAAAAGAAAATTAAAAAACTGAAAGGAGACTTAATATGCCTTGAGGAGGTATTACAAAATAAAGATAATGAATTTGCTCTGATTAAGCATGAAAAAGAAGCTGTCATTTGTATGCAGAATGAGAAGGATCAGAAACTGTTGGAGATGGAAAATATTATGCACACTCAAGATTGTGAAATTAAAGAACTGAAACACTCACAAGAGATAGTGTTAGAAGACTTGAAAAAGCTCCATGCTGAAAATGATGAGAAAATAGAATTATTGAGGGCAGAACTTCAGTGCTTAGAGCAAAGCCACCTAAAGGAATTGGAGGACACACTGCATGTCAGGCACACACAAGAGTTTGAGAAAGTTATGACAGACCACCAAGTTTCCTTGGAAAAATTGAAACAGGAAAATCAAGAAAGAATCGATCAAATACAAGAGTTTCATGCCACAACTGTGCATGAAAAAGAGCAACAACTACAGGAGTTGAAACTCAAGGTTTCTGATTTGTCAGACATGAGATGCAAGTTAGAGGTTGAACTTGCATTGAAGGAAGCAGAAACTGATGAAATAAAAATTTTGTTGGAGGAAAGCAAAACACAGCAGAAAGAGACTTTAAAATCACTTCTTGAACAAGAAACAGAGGCTTTGAGAATAGAAATAAATAAACTAAACCAAAAAATTCAAGATAATAATGAAAATTATCAGGTGGGTCTAGCAGAGCTAAGAGCTTTAATGACTATTGAAAAAGATCAGTGCATTTCAGAGTTAATTAGTAGACATGAAGAAGAATCTAATCTACTTAAAACTGAATTAGACAAAGTAACATCTTTGCATAACCAAGCATTTGAAATAGAAAAAAACTTAAAAGAACAAATAGTTGAATTACAGATTAAATTGAACTCAGAATTGAGCATTCTTGAAAAACAAAAAGATGAAAAATTCACCCAACAAGAAGAAAAATACAAAGCTGTTATCCAGAGCCTTGAGAAAGACAAAGAGACATTGCTCACAAGCCATGAACAAGACAAAGAACAGTTAATCCAAAAGCTTAATTGTGAAAAAGATGAAGCTATTCAGACTGCACTGAAAGAATTTAAATTGGAGAGAGAAGTTGTGGAGAAAGAATTATTAGAAAAAATTAAACATCTTGAGAATCAAATAGCAAAAAGGTAAGAATTTAGTCTGTAATGCAAAATTAAATACTGATGATTCAAATGTGTGAATAATCACAGTACCTCTATTCTTTAGGGGAACTGCTAATTGGAATATTTTTTATAAATAAAAAGTTTTACTTTTTAGTAATATTTTCAATTTTTTCTTTTTTTGGTGGTACTGGGATTTGAACTCGCATTTGCTTAGCTGGCACTCGGCCACTTGTCATTATTTCTTAAAAGTAAGAGACTGTAAATCGTTTAGGGGCTTTAAAAATGAATATTTTTAGATATTTAAACAATGCTGTTTTGAAATTTTGAAATGTTTTGAGGATCTTTTTAAGCTCTTTCAATCCATTTTTTCACAGTTTTTACTAAAGTATTTGGTTTTATTATTAGTATGTATGTATGTATTAAAACCTGAACATTGTTTAGGAACCACTAAATCATAAATGGGGACCATACAGGGTGTTTTTGTTATTTCCTGATAGTATAATTTCATTAATTTTTTGTGTGGTTAGAGAGTTTTTAAAATCCAGGTGTGCTCTTGTGGTAGTAGTTTGTGGGGTTTTTGTTGTTTAAAAAAATATGTGTCATGTTATTTGGTCACAGAGGATAGTTTTTAGTGCTTATGCTTTTTAAAATTTGTCATGAGATTTTGTGACCCAATAAATAGTTTACAGCATATAATTGGCATCAATTAATTGTATCATTATTTGTAAAAGTGAACGTTTATTTACTATACTCTCCCCTCCTAATCTGTATTCTAAAGGGCACAATTTAGTAGAATGTACTTGAATGCATGTTTACAAACCTGAGCGAACAATGGTCCCTAAAGTCATTGCTAAGAAAAGCATATCAAAGAACCATAACTGAATGGTAGTTAAAAGGGTGAGAACTATTGCAATAGGAAAAAAAGAGACAACTGTATAGAACTGGTCTCAATCTGTTCATAACATGGACTATTAGAAGTTTACTTCAGGAAAAAGGGAGGAGGTTAGGGAATGAATACTAAGATAAAGGGAATTGTAGCCAAATTGCCCCATTTATAGATTCTTGCTGAAAGTATGCTGAAGTGATACCCAAGAGAAGAGAGAGTGAATTTGATCAGATATTGAGGGCCAGAGTCAGTTCTCTCCAGATTGACTTACAGAGCTTCTTGCTACAACTGGGTAATACAGATCCAACAAGAACAGATGCCAACATGGGAGCCTAGAGCACCTAGAAAATCCAACTAATATTTAGCCAGAGAGTCTGTTCATCTAAAAGTGATCTATCAGGAAGACAGACACTGAAGCACTTATGGAAGCCGAATGTTTTCTGTCTCCCGGGCACGCTGCTGCAACATTCAAGAATCTCTTCAAAGCAGCAATGTTCTGGTTTAACCTGCAGCATAAAATAGGTAGCTCTCAGTTGGCTTTCCAAGAAGCTCCTGTGAAACTGCATTTGGCTCCAAGCAGCTTGGGAGGATCAGCCTGTGCTTCTCTTCTACCTTCCAAACCTTGCAGGTGTACTTTTCATTGTTAAACTTGAAAATGAACAAAGGATTCTGGGCAATGTAGCATATTTGCATTGAAGTGTGAAAGCGTAAGGGCAATGCTGAGGTGAAAGCAGACTGTCCAACACTGTAAACTATATTTTAAACTCAGCAGTCTTTTTTCCCATATTGAAATTTTAATAAAGACACTTCAATATCCTATTTGTTTGATGTGATGCAACTTATGTTCTCCCAACTCAGGTCACTCTAGCTCTCCAAAGGTAAATAGTTGATTTTCACTTTCCTTTCTGCTATCATAATTTCTTGGAGAGGTTAATAGCTGAAATAAGGGGTAACTACCATTACTATACCGTATTTTATAACTTAGGTACTTGGAGAGAGGCTAAAAAAAAATGATACATGTAGGCTTAAGTACTAATGTTAATTTGTGTAGCCAGCCTTATACCACTGGCATAGCAATTGTTTCAACTGATTTTAGTTCTTTTCCTGATCAAATGTGGTGGGGTTTTTGTTGTTGTTGTTGTTGTTTGTTTGTTTGTTTTTGTTCGGTCATGGGGCGTGAACTCTGGGCCTGGGCACTGTCTCTCAGCTCTTCAGCTCAAGGCTAGCGCTGTACTACTTGAGCCACAGCGCCACTTCCTGCTTTTTCTGCTTATGTGGTGCTGAAGAATCAAACCCAGAGCCTCATGTATGCAAGGCAAGCACTCTACCACTGAGCCACCTTCCCAGCCCCTCAAATGTGTTTCTAAAGAGAGCACCACTTGTGATACTTCCTTTAATACAGTTGCTGTAGTTTTTCATTGTATTTTTCATCATCAGACATAGTAATATAATTATAAAGTGTTGCCCCCCAAAAACCCCTGGATTTCATTGGCATTCCTGTCTACACTTATTGTATAGAAGCAACCTATTTCTCAGTGGAACATCTATACATAGCAGCTTTAATGATAGATTCTTGGTTTAATATCAAGGAGCCCTTATTGTCCCAGTGGCAGAATAACGGTTCCTTTAAGTTAGGGAGACATTGGGTGTGTTTTTTTTTTTATTGTAGAATTGATTTTTATGGAATAAAATTACTTCTCTAAATCAGTACTATCCCAACTTGTTAATTTTTACTTATACTTCTTGGAGTAATATTTCAGTTATCAGTTCTGTTTTTTCCCAATGTATCCTGACTATTGGAGAATTATCACATAATGTGTGGTTTCTGGTTCAGAGCCCATATTACATTTAGATATTACCTTGGCCATATAAAATATCACGCATTGATTGGTCAACCTTTTTATCAGAACTGTTTCATATAGCAAGACCAGTGACTTACATGATCCTGAGGTCATGGCTACCCAGTGTTCACTAAGTATCCTTGTTTAGAAGTGATTTTAGTGATAGCCGGGCGCTGGTGGCTCACGCCTGTAATCCTAGCTACTCAGGAGCCTGAGATCTGAGGATCGCGGTTCAAAGCCAGCCCGGGCAGGAAAGACCGCGAGACTCCTATCTCCAATAAACCACTAAGTGGCGCTGTATCTCAAGTGGTAGAGCGCTCGCCTTGAGCTGAAGAGCTCAGGGACAGCGCCCAAGCCCAGAGTTCAAGCCCCATGACCGACCAAAAAAAAAAAAAAGAAGTTATTTTAGTGACTACAGTGTTTTTAAAAGAAATAATGGTTTTGTCAGAAATACTGTAAGCATGGAAGGCTTGACTATTTGGAGAACATCTAATCTTGTGAAGACAGATTGGTATTCCTTTCATGATGGTTGTGATCTAGTGTCATCAGCCTGCCATCAGATGCCTGCTGGACTCTTTCGGGAACACTGAAGCACCAGGAGGTGCTCGGGCTTGTTGTGTAGAAGTCCATGTTACTAAGCCCACTTCTGACCTTACTTGTGCTGCCAGGGAAACGTAAAACTGGAACACAGAGAAAAATTATTGATATCCATCAAAGAATTGAACTTGTTGCTTGAAATCAGGTTCCTTACAGGTAGACACAAAATCTCAAGAGGACTTTAATATTCTCAGGGTCCTCATTCCATTCCTGTTTTAAGATCTATAACTTAAAATTACACACATTTATTACAAACTTTCAACTCCTTCACCAGCTGGGCAACACTGTTTATGCAGTCTCCATAAGCCATTACATGGGTCATTGTAGCTGTTTACACTTTGCCATTTCTCTCTCTCTCTCTCTCTCTCTCTCTCTCTCTCTTTCGTGCCAGTCCTAGGGCTTGAAGTTAGGGCGCTTGTCTCTTTGCTTTTCTGCTCAAAGCTAGTGCCATTTGAATCACAGTTCCACTTCTGGCTTTTTGGTGGTTAAATTAGAGATAAGAGTGTCACAGGACTTTACTTCCCAAGATGGCTTTGAACTGCAATCATTATATCTAAGCCTTGTGAGTAATATAGGTGTGAGTCACTGGGACCTGGCCACCATTATTTCTTTTGAAGTGCACTGTGTGATATATTGCCAATGTGAAGATTTCACTAACATTCTTCTAGGTTCCATTAGCGTGGCTCTGATGCTTCACCTATGCTTTTGAAGAATGTTAGCATATTGTGTAGAATCACTAGGTTCCAGCCTTGCCAGGTTTTTTTCTACACAGTGTGCATGCCAGTTCTGCAGGAAAGAGACTGTGCAGCAGGAAACTGAAGCTGTTGTACCTTCCTTGTACCTTTAGTGTTTGAGCTCAATGCTATATATGCCACTTGATGAAACTATTGTATGCACACATTTCACTGTGATTTAATAGGTTATACAGGATTTAGTTTTATAACAGGAAGCTACTTTTCTCAGTATCTTATGGGGGCATTATCAATATTTCACTCTCTATATAGGGACCAGGTATTGAGCCAAAGCTATTTTGCAAAAGGCTAATAGTTTTCTACCCCAGATTCCTAAGGGTCTTAATTGTGATTACCCTAAATTAGAACCTGTCACAGGTTCCATGCACCGTCCATTTCTGCTACAGACACTAAGCATCTGCTAGAAAAGATGACCCACTTGGTAAAAACAGCATGTGTATCAGTATAGATCTATCAGAGAACAGTTTTACTCAGCCCTACACAGACTTCCAACTTTTTGGCTCAGGATGGTATGTCCAAATGAGGTGGAATTGGCTCCAAAATAAATGCTTATTTATTGGTCATTGGGGTTGCATTTCTAACTTAATCCTTTCTTTCTTGCCTGCCTGCCTGCGTCCCTGCCTCCCTCCCTCTCTCTCTCTCTCCCTCCCTCCCTCTCCTTTCTGTCTCCTCTCTTTATCTCCCTCTTTCTGTCACTCTTTTTCTCTTTCTTTCTCTTCCTCCCTCCCTCCCTCCCTCCCTCCCTCCCTCCCTCCCTCCCTCCCTCCCTCCCTTCCTTCCTTCCTCAGTTATGGAGCTTGAACTCCAAGTCTGGGCGCTATCCCTGAGCTCATTTGCTCAAGGCTCTACTATTTTGTAGTAGTAGTGCTCTACTACTTTGAGCCACAGTGCCACTTGAGCCAGGTTTTCTCTTAAAACAAAATCCAACCAACCAGTTTTTATTAGGACTGGAGAGTTAATATCTCAATTAATTCTGACAGTAAAAATGCACTGCTATCAATGTAGATAAAAGCAAACTTGCCTGTAATCTGAATCAAAGATTAACAAACTGAGTTTGTGAGATCTATCACTTAAATTTTATGAATACAATGGAGTATCATTACTCTCCCATGTCCCCCTTTAACTAGCCCTTATATATGGTTTCATTTACCAGTAGTCAGCCAGCACCATTATGCTTTGATCATCCTTCTGATGTAGGTCAGTGGTAGCCTGTTGCTATGTAAAAGAGGCTACCACATTTACCTCTCTTCATCTCAACATGTAGACATTATCATCTCTCATCATCACAAGAAGGGTGAGTATAGTAAATTAGGATATTTTCAGAGATCACATATAACTTGAGTATATTTAAGTGTTCTGTTTTATTGTCATTTTACTATGCCTAATTTTAATTAATTATAAAGATTTTGAAACTAAATATGTATAGGAAAATACATAGTATATTAAAGGTTTGTGCTAATTTCATGTATTTCTTGGAGGAATTTGAAATTCATATTCTACAGACAAGGCAAGCTGTGTTACAACTTTAATAGAACAACTGCCATCCTCATTCATTTATATGTTGCCTGTAACCCTCTTTGTCAAGAGTTGAATAGTTTCAATGGAGATCATTAGATACATATTGCTACTCATTTGCAACAGAAATTTTCAACTCCTGCTTTCAACTAATAGGAATTGGGGTGGGGAAGGAATGTCACCAGGCTAATAACTACATGTCAAATAGTAAAGGCCTTACTGATTTGATCCATCAAGAAGATGAATCACCAATGGTTGTTAGATAGCCCCTGATTTTATGATAATTGATTGCTAATCTCTGTCTTCTATATAGGACATATTTGTAGATTAAGCATATATTAAAAATCTGTGTAATGAGATGGGAAATTTCACCTTTCCTTTTCTGCCCTAACAGTTCTCATTCCATGAGTAAGAGAACTTACCTGTAGTATAAGCTGTTCCAGTACTGATTTTGGACATTTCTAACAGGTCTTAATGGAGAGACTCAGTGGATTCTTAATATTCAAATAATAAAAATGCTACCCTAGTAGGCCACCAAGTGTTCAAGATGAAGCAATGCATCATAGTCTTTCAGACTTCTGGAGGCCATAGATTCTTTGACAATGTGGTTGATTACTGGTTCAGATCTTGGATCTGGGTACAGAATATGATTCTTTTGACTTAATATTTCCTTTTGGATTTAGATTTAATCTGA
Source organism: Dipodomys spectabilis (assembly GCF_019054845.1). NCBI lineage: Eukaryota > Metazoa > Chordata > Mammalia > Rodentia > Heteromyidae > Dipodomys > Dipodomys spectabilis. The sequence goes on from NW_024870876.1 coordinate 3,513,362, forward strand.
AATAGATACTAGAGTTAATGGATTTATTTTAACAAGCTATACCTCCCCTTTCAGCTTTTTTTGCAGCTTATTTGGAGACAAGAGTCTCAAAGACTTTCCTGCCCTGGCTGCCTTTGAACTGTCATCCTCAGATCTTACTAAGCCTTCTGAGTAGTTAGGATTCCAGGGATGAGCCACTTCTGCACAGTGGCTCTTTAATTTCATATGCCAGTTTTCTCCTCAAGCAGGTAGCTTATTTGGAAATGCCATGAATGTCACATTGCTCACACATCTAGCAACAACCATCTGTGGATAATACTAGACCATTCCATATTATGTATGTGTATTTCTCACTGGATAATTTGAACCACGACATTCCTGAAAAGGGGATTTTGGATAAGCTCAGATTCTCTGCCATGCAGAAGAAACCTTTGAAATGAAATTGATTTAAGGACAGTCTACTTTTGTCAATGTTTCGAAACTTGATTGATTACTCTTATGCCAGAATTAACATGGAGTGCACAACAAACATGGAGGTACATTTGCAAGATGTAAATAAAAGACTATTAACTCTTATCTGTAGTGTCAAAAATCCTCAGTCAGAAAGGAAATGCACACAGGAAAATGGGAAAAGGGTTTGAAAAAAGAAATTGAAGATGGCTAATCATTCTGTTTGGGATTAAGGAAAGGTAAAAAAATCAAGAACTGCTAAATCAATTGTTTATATAGTAGTTTATATTTTTATATAGTTTACATTGTTTACATTGTTTACATAGGGTGAAGTGATGTCTTACATACCTGTGTGCAGACAAATGAGTGTAAATGTGCATAAAGTTGGTATACTCAGGTTCAGTGAAGTCTGCCTACTATACAGTTCATTGCCTTGCTTTTAGCAAGTAATGTTGTGTCTTTTGATGACTATGGGTGAGGATATTTTAAAAATTTCAATCTCCTTTTAATCTCCGAGTTTTAAAATTAGCATACACTAGTTGTACAAGCACGGTTTCATTGTGACATTTCCATGCATGCTTATTAGTATATCCTGATCAACCCCAGTCTTTCTCCCAAAACCACCTGTACAGGCTCTGTTTCCCACAGCCCTCCCACTCCTTCTAGTGCCTTGGTGCTCCTCAACAGACGCTCTCCTACTTTCCTGTCATTCCTTTCTTTTTTCTTTTTTTGCACCAATGTTTTCATCATGTAATTCAAATGCTCATATATTATATTTTAAGAAATACCCTCACTATTGCTTCTTTTTCCACCAACCTTTTATATGTATATATTTATATACAGTATATGATGTACATTATATACCATATATATTATATATAATATACATATATGTACATACTCATGTCTTTTAGGTCTAGCTTCCATATATGAGTGAAACATATTTCACTTTTATGTTTAGCTTATCTTGCTTAATGTGATGATCTCTAGTTCTGTCCATTTTCCTATAAATAATGTGATTTCTCTTTTTCTTGAGTAATATTCTTGGTACACTCATGCCATAGTTTATCCACTTATTGGTTGCTAAGGCACCTCTGCTGATTATTTGGTCCTCCTGAATAAAGTGCAATAATCATTGCATCTTTTCTTTATTGCATAGTACACCTTTTTTGCATAGTAAGTTACATTTTTTTAGAAATATATACACTAATGTCATAAAGCATATCTATTTTTAGATTTTTTCGAGGAATTTCCATGAAATGAAAGATTTTTTTGTTGTTGTTGTTGGTCATGAGGATTGAACTCTGTTCCTGGGTGCTCTCCCTGAGCTCTTCAGCTCAAGAGAGTTCTGCCATTTGAGCTACAGAGCCACTTTTGGTTTTCCAGTGGTTAATTGGAGATAAGAGTCTCACTGACTTTCCTGCCTAGGCTGGCTTTGAACCTCAATCCTCAGATCTCAGCCTCTTGAGTAGCTAGAATTATATGAGCCACCAGTGCCCAGTGTGAGAAATTTTTGGTGGAACTACTTTCTTAGTGAGATGAGGGAGTATCCTACTCACTGTCAAGTTTTAGATTGTGATATTAACAGATTCTGACGTAGTAAATGTATCTGCTTACTTGAACTCTGATTTCAAAGTCTGTGCTATTCATGTGTGCAAAGATAGTTTTATATGAGTTTTGGTTGACTATAAGAACAGCACAATTTTCATAGATAATTTTTTTCTTAGATTTTTGTGGTGGTTTTTTTGGGTTAAAATTTTAATTGGATTGTATAATATACTGTGTAATCTTTTCTGCCTATCCTTCCTTACCCACAAATTATATACAGCTCCTTGCATTTTTACAGAGCCAAGCAGTGGTATTAGAAAAATAAAACCTATTTCAACTGTTATGGCCTCATCACTAAGGTTAATCCTCATGATGTTAGGGTCATTTCAAGTCTATGGTTATTTAAAATAGAACAGGTTATATACTTGGCATCCTCTCCCCTCCCCTCCCCTCCCCTCCCCTCCCCTCCCCTCCCCTCCCCTCCCCTCCCCTCTTCTCTCCTCTCCTCTATCCTCTCTCTTCTCTCCCCTCGCCCCTGTCCCCTTTCCTCTCTCCTCTCCTCTCATGGTTGTGGGGCTTGAACTCTGGGCCTAGGCACTGTTCCTCAGCTCTTCAGCTCAAGACAAGAGCTCTACCATTTGTGCCACAGCACTACTTCTGGTTTACAGGTAGTTTATTGGAGATAAAAGTGTCACAGACTTTCCTGCCTAGGCTGGCTTTGAACTGTGATCCTCAGATCTCAGCCTCCTCAGGAGCTAGGCTTATAAGCCTGAGCCATCAGTGCCCGGCTTCTTTTATTTTCTTAATGATACTGCCATAATGATAGTACTATCTTAAGTCTTCAAAGTGACAATTGTGTCTGTATGCATTTATGCTTCTGGAACCATCTCTCAGCTGTCTTTTTTGGGGGGGAGGGGGTCCGGTCATGGGGCCTGAACTCTGGGCCTGAGTGCCGTCCCTCAGCTCTTCAGCTCAAGGCTAGCACTCTACCACTTGAGCCATAGCGCCGCTTCCGGCTTTTTTCTTTTTGTTTATGTGGTGCTGAGGAATCGAATCCAGGGCCTCAGGCATGCAAGGCAAGCGTTCTACCACCGGGCCACCTTCCTAGCCCATGTCAGCTGTCTTTTCAGCACATTAATCCAGCAATATTATCTACCAGGCAATCTGAAGAGGCAAGATACTTAGAAATTATAGGTACTTCCACCCCCTACATTCCATCCTTATACTCATTCACTACTTAAATTACTGTTTACTCCTTAAATTACTATTTTGTTCTCATTAATATAAACTCCTTCAGCCTTGTTTACTATACTATGTTCTGATTTCCTAATGGTATTCGTTTTCACGATAGGCTTTTTAAAACAAGCCTAAATTTGTACTTTGTCACTGTCTAGATTAAACTTCATTGACTTTACATTGTGTTTATAGTTAAGCTTGCTATTACTGTTAGCTATTCAAGATCTGTCTTGCCCTGCATTTCCTATGTCATTCCAATAATTCTTTGTTTATCTGAATCTGGCATTCATGTTTATCTGAATCATGGTAGGTCATTTACTTTGAATTGTAGAGATCATTCTTCACAAAGACACAGCTGTAATTGATTTTTTTTTTGTTTTTTGGGTAATTGATAGTTTAATCCTTGACTGTATCTAGTTTTACTCTGCACGTTTAAATGATAATAGCATGCCCTTTGTTAAGTCTCTTTGTTAACACTTTCATTTCTGCAGCCTGTAAGATTTTATTATTTATTTATTATTATTTTGGCTGGTCCTGGGGCTTGAATTCAGGTCTTGGGCTTTGTCCTTGAGCCTCTCTGTGCTCAAGGCTAGCACTCTACCACTTAAGTCACAGTGCCACTTCCAAAGTCACAGTGCCACTTCCAGCTTGTTCTGTCTATGTGGTACTGAGGAATCAAACCCAGGGCTTCATGCCTGCTAGACAATCACTCTACCACTAAGCCACATTCCCAGCCCACTCTGTCAGATTTTTATACCTGCTGTTGTGTTTCACTTATACATTCCCTCTCTCCCAACACTACACATGAAAGTTTGAAAACAATTTGCCTTAACTTTTAGATTAATTTTGTTACAGAAGAGGGAGTCTGACTCCCACCCATCCTGTAATTACGAAAAAATCTCAGACTTGGCTCTTAAAAGCTGTTTATCTCCTTCAAGGAAGATTTGTCTCATCATCATGCTTTAATTAGGAGTTTGTTTTGTTTATTGTTGCTTTTTTGTTTTTGAGCGAGTTCTGGGGCTTACACTCAGGACCTATTTGCTGTCCGTAAGCTTTATTGCTCAAAACAAGTACTCTAGGGCTTGTGCCACAGCTCTGTTTTGGGCTTTTTGATGGTTAATTGGAAATAAGTGTCTCCTGTGCTTTCTTGTCCAGGCTGACTTGGAATGATCCTCAGATCTCAGCTTCCCAAGTAGCTAGGATTACAGTAGTGAGCCACTGGCACCTGGTGAAATTAGTAGATTTTGGCTGTAATTTTAGAAATTTGACTAATGAATGATTATCACTTGTTAGTATTATACATCCTTGTCATGTAATTAGGCAATTACATAGGAGAAGGGCAAACATTTTAACTTAACATTGAAGTGCATGCTGATTCTAAAAACATTAAAGTATTTAAAAATCAAGTAAATGCATATTAAAAATATAAGCTACTTGGTAATGAAGGTAGACTGAAAAATTTTAGCCACACTACATCCTCTTTTGGCAGTGTGTTTTAATACTTTTAAAGGGATTTATTCACTTTTCAAACTTACTGCATAGATTTATTTTCAGAATTGGCTAAAGATTGAAAGTAAATAAGATTAATAATTAGTGTGTACAAAAAGTAAAAATAAGCATTGCTTGGTGTTTCTTCTTTTTTATTTGTTCTTCTCTTGTCTTCTCATATTTAATGCAGGTGAGCAATCAATCTTTAAGAAATGAGACAAGTTTTTGACAAGGAATACTAGTTTAGAAATATGTAAATTTTTATAATGTGAAGTGTTAGGTTCCTTTTTAGCTTCATATTTATTACCTGGCAAAATTAGCTGAAATCTATTTTATGAAAATTAAGACCTTTTAGCATAAGAAATCTTTGGATATTTTTGTTTTTTCACCAGTCATGTAAAACTGCTTACAGGGATAGCAAAACTGAAATTTAAAGCTAATGGAGAGGTATACTGATTGTTATACATATCAATAAAAGTAGCATTTTGTGGTAAGTTTACCTGATACAGTCAACCAGTATATCATTGTTACTAAACTTTTCCTCAAGTGATAAAAGGCAAAAGGGTTCAAGTACAAACAGCTTTCTCACTATATTAGGTTAATGAAAGACAAATAGCCTAAATGTAATACTTGGTGCATTTGTAATTGCATCTATAATTATTAAATTAATATGATATTCTGGTTTTAAGTCCTACCATTGAATCCACCAGAGAAGATTCTTCAAGTTTAGTTGCCGAGCTTCAAGAAAAACTTCAGGAAGAAAAAGCTAAGTTTCTAGAACAACTTGAAGAGCAAGAAAAAAGGAAGAATGAAGAAATGCAAAATGTTCGAACATCTTTGATTGCTGAGCAACAGGTATGACCCTATCCTTACTTGAGAAAGGTTAATACAAATGAAGAAATCTGATGAAGATTTCTTGATTTCCCTGATTCTGTTAATATGTATTCATAATAAAGTTATGTATTAAAAAATGACAGCCACAAAAGTGTTAACCAAGGACAGTAACTCTTGAGCAAGACTTGTCAGTTAATGAAGAAATGACAATTCATTACATGATTTATTCTACATTAATTAATCTCTTTTTCTTGCTTTCTCCTTGTGTGCTCTTTTGTAAGCACAAATAATAGTTTTTAATTTCCAAAATGAGCCAGACTAACACCGAGTTTTAAACTGATAGCTATCTAATTAAGGTCTTTGTAGTTTTAAAACCTCTGTTAATTGTTATATAATGAAATTACTAGAAACAACCTAGTCTTTCTAATATACTTATCAATTGTGATAAGCATGTCAAAAAATTCATCTCATTATATAAACAGCAAACATCATGAAAAGAACCAAATGATTAAAAATGTGCCTTGATGGGGCTAGAAATGTGGCTCAGTGGTAGAGTGCTTGCCTAGCATGCATGAAGCCCTGGGTTCAATTCCTCAGTACCACATAAACAGAAGAAGCTGAAAGCGGCACTGTGGCTCAACTGGTAGAATGTTAGCCTTGAACAAAAGAAGCTCAGGAACAGTGTCCAGACCCTTATTTCAATTCCAGGACTGGCAAAAAAAAAAAAGAGTGCCTTGACAAATACTTTAAATTTTTCTGTATAAATAATACAGAAACAATTTAGTACAAAGCAAGTTATAAATTATAGCTCTCTTTTGAAGGTTCTTTCTGTATGCCCATTAGCTAAAGTATACTTAACATTTAATGAATTGAAATTTTTATGTCAAAGCAATTATTTTATTCTTAAACTATCCTGTTGCTGCTAGCATTATTGCTGTTATTCATTGGTCCAAGAATCAGTGAACTTTTGGGATTCAAACAGCCAGAAGCCTGGCACAAGTGGCTTACACCTGTGATCCTAACTACTCAGGAGACAGGATGGAGATTTGATGCCAGCCTTAGGCAAGAAAGCCATGAAACTTATCTCCAATTAACCACCAAGAACCCAGAAGTAAAACTGTTGTAGACTAGAGTGAAAAAGCAAGGGTCAGTGCCCAGATCTTAAGTTCAAGCCATAATACCAGTATCCAAAAAGAAAAGAAACGCTAGGCAGATAGAAAGAAATCATGTTCAAGTGACCATTTTGATCATTTCACCATTCGTTGATTATTTTACGCTTCAAGAAGATTCAGTGACATTTTTAACAATTCAGTCTCTATGAAAACAGCTTTGTGTAGTTAAAATTTCTGATTGATATCTCTGAATCTAATGATATCTCTGCTGGGAGTTAGATATATGAGCTTTATAGGAAGAAAGTTTGTAAGTCGGAGAGTAAACCTGTAACTAATAGAAATATAGTGTCTAGAAACAAAACAGAGTTAATTCCTGTTATTGTAGTAATCTAGGCTTAAGAACAAAAGTTTTTAGAGGCAGGAAAAGAACAAGTGTGTAACAATTGTGTTTGGATTGTTTATTGCTATATTTTCCCGGAAATTTCAAAATCATTTGCTAATGTTTTTTCTTTGATAATATATGGTTGATAATCTGGAAGTAGTATTTGTTTTTAAGATAGTAAATCAAAATCAAGAAAATACAACCTTTTTTGAGTGTATAATATTTTGAATCACACTGTTTCTCCATGCAGAAATGTACAACAGAATTGTAAGTTTATTCTTAGAACTAGCTGTTAATTGTATTCAGATAATTTAGTTACTCTTTGTTTCAGACCAATTTCAACACTGTTTTAACAAGGGAGAAAATGAGGAAAGAAAATATAATCAATGATCTTAGTGATAAATTGAAAAGTACAATGCAGCAACAAGAGAGAGATAAAGGTCAGTACTATTTTGATAAGGTTTTTAATCTCTTTTATAAATGTAAAAACACTTTTCAGTAAGTAATGTCTATTTCAATGTGGTGTCCTTTAGATTTGATAGAATCTCTTTCTGAAGATAGAGCTCGGTTGCTTGAGGAAAAGAAGAAGCTTGAAGAAGAAGTCAGTAAGTTACGTAGTAGCAGTTTTATCCCTCTTCCACATATAACTACTGCCCCAGAGCTTTATGGAGCTTGTGCACCTGAACTCCCAGGTGAAACAGAAAGACAAGCCATGGAAACAGCAGAGGAAGGAAGAGTGGATTCAGCAATGGAGACAAGCATGATGTCTGTGCAGTAAGTATCTATGTTTAGACCATCAGAACAGTTCTCCAAGTTAAAGAATTCTCAAGAAAGGATGCTCCTTACATGACTCATTATCGAGAGCTTATATATAGTGTATCATTCAATCAAAACAGAACCTTGGGAAGAAAGGGACATCCTACATATAAAAGAGGCAGTTAGAGCAAAATACTATAAAGAAGAAAAGCAATTCAAAACCAAAAGGTTTTATAAAGCTCACAACTGACTCCCACCCTCAAAAAGGATATAGATATGTATCTATATATATAGATGCATATCTATATCAACATATAATTTGCATATATTTTAGAATTTTAAAAGACTGAAACTTTAATAAAAATAATTTTCTTTTAGAGAAAATCTCCATATGCTATCTGAAGAAAAGCAGAGAATAATGCTGTTAGAACGAGTAAGTAAATTCTCTTCTTAATATTTTCACTTTGGGAAAGTATTTAAATGAGCCTTATTCTGGTAATATATAATAGACTATTTGCATCTGTGAGTTACATTTTTTTTTTTTTTTTTGGTCCGGTCATGGGGCCTGAACACTGGGCCTGGGCACTGTCCCTCAGCTCTTCAGCTCAAGGCTAGCGCTCTACCACTTGAGCCACAGCACCACTTCTGGCTTTTTTCTTTTTTTGCTTATGTGGTGCTGAGGAATCGAACCCAGGGCCTCAGGCATGCAAGGCAAGCACTCTACCACTGAGCCACCTTTCAGCCTGATTTACATCTTTGTTATGGTAAATTTATTTTTATAATGTTTTGAGTTCAATTCTTATGACTTTAACAGCTGGCAGTAGTATTAGGCTTAAAATAACTTTCCAATGATTGGCATCTAAATAAGAGAAAACATTTTGTTTGTTAGACATTGGTAGCTAACACCTGTAATCTTATCTATTCTGGAGGGTGAGACAGATCAAGGTTCAAAGGGACCCAGAAAATTTCAAGACTCTACTATTCAATTAACCAGTGCATAATGGATGAAGAAGTGGAGAGTGTGGCTCAACTGTTAAAATGTCAGGCTTGAGTGAAAAAATTAAGATAGAGAGAGGCCCTGTGTTAAAGCCCCTGGTGTACACTCATAAAGTAGAAAATGAATAAATTTTTATGAAATAATGGTTTTAGTTAATGATAGTTCAGAAAAATAAATAATAAGAATTTTTACACATTTTCGTTGAGGTTTTGTTCCTTTTTTTGCATATTTTTTTAATTTTTTAATTTTAATTTTTTTTGGGGGGGGGGTCCAGTCGTGGGGCCTAAGTCTGGACCTGGGCTCTGTCTCTCAGCTCTTCAGCTCAAGGCTAGCTCTCTACCACTTGAGCCACAGTGTCACTTCCGGCTTTTTTGTTTATGTGGTGCTGAGGAATCGAACCCAGGGCCTCAGGCATGCAAGGCAAGCACTCTACCACTGAGCCACATTCCCAGCCCCTGCATGTTTATTTTAAAAACAAATTATATGTTAGAAGTGAGCAAAAATATAAGACAAGTTGAAGAAGAAACAAGATATGTTTGTGATAAAGAGTAATTGAACACTGTGGGAATGTAAAGTTGTTCAACCACTATGAAAAGCAGTATGGAGATTCCTCAAAAGACTAAACATAGAGCTCCCCTATGTCCCAGAAATCTCTGCATATTTACCCAAATCACCACAGATAAGTCCACACAATAGCTACCAGCACAACTATGTTCATTGCAGCATTATTTACTATAGCTAAGATATGGAATTGACCCAGATGACCCTCAGTAGATGAATGGATCAAGAAAGTACACTCGCTCTCGCTCTTTCTCTCTCTCTCTCTCTCTCTCTGTGTGTGTGTGTGTGTGTGTGTGTGTGTGTGTGTGTGTGTGTGTGTGTGTATATAATGGAAATCTATGCTTCCTTCAGAAAGAATGGCATTGCCCCATTCATAAGGAAATTCAAAGACTTGGAAAACATCATATTTAGTGAAGTAAGCCATATCCAAAGAAACATAGGCTCCATGTTTTCCTCATTTCTCATTGGTGTATGCCTAGAATAGTCCTAGCAGAGGTTCACAATATTCAATAGCTATATACATATGACCATTTAAAATTATGCTAGTGGAAATAATTCCCACGATATGGAAACTCTCTTTTTTGGGGAGGGAGGGGGGTCCAGTCATGGGGCCTGAACGCTGTCCCTCAGCTCTTCAGCTCAAGGCTAGCGCTCTACCACTTGAGCCACAGTGCCACCTCTGGCTTTTTTTCTTTTTGCTTCTGTGGTACTGAGGAATGGAACCCAGGGCCTCATGCATGCAAGGCAAGCGCTCTACCACTGAGCCACCTTCCCAGCTCCGTTTCTCTCTCTTTTTTTTTTAAGTGTACTGCTTGCAGTTATTTCCTTTGTTTTAAATTTTTTCTCCTCTTGGTTTATTCCCCATAGTCACTTTCTGATTTTGGTACCGTTGGTCTTGTATATAAGTATATTAGTTTTATCTGATTTAGGGAAGGGAAATCACGGGAACAGTGGGATAAAGGTGAACCAATCAACAGCAATACTTACTAAACAGTATGTTGGAAATGAGCTTTACAACTTGTAGGGGAGGGATAATGGGAGAAAAGGAGGCAGGGGTAACACTGTTGAAAAACAAATGTTTTCATTACCTCGTGTGACTATAACCCCTCTGTACATCATCTTTACAATAAAAATAAAACTTTTAAAAAAGAATATTGAAATGAGTGGAGAAAATTTTTGCAATAATGAGCCTCCTTCCAGTTGGTACAAAGTTGTATACATTTGACAAATCTTTATTCAGTATCCAGTTTGAAGGGCTAGTCATAAAATTCAGTGGTAGAGCACTTGTCTAGCATGGCTAAAGCCATTGAATTCGCTAGCTCCTCAATAACCAGTTTCATCTCTTAGCCTACTGAGATTTCAGCAGCATCTTTATGCTTTAAAAGCTTATGATTTAAAAATCCAAAGTCAAGTTAGGTACCAGTAGCTTACACTTGTAATCAATCCTAGCTACTCAGGAGGTTGAGAGCTGAAGATCCTATTTCAAAGCTTGCTTACACAGGAAGCCTGTGAGACTCTTGTCTCCAATTAATCACCAAAAATGCTGTACAGGAAGCTGTGGCTCAAGTGATTAAGCACACTGCCCTTGAGCACAAAAACTCAGGGACAGTACACATGACCTGAAAAAAAATTCCAAAGTCAAAATTCTACAAGTATGGCAACTGTTCTTTGGTTATTAAAAAGTTAAGTGATTACTCCCTCGGAATCACCTGTGACATGTTTTGTAAATGTACATTCCTTCTTTTACATGAGATCTACTAGGTAAGTCAGTTGGGATAGAGCTCACATATTTAATGCTTATTTACAAATTTAACAGGCAGTGCATAGTAAAATGTAACAACCATTAACTTAGATATATATATCTAAAATTGTTCTCATTTTCATGAAAGTAATAGCTAAAGCACTTGGAAGCAAGTAAAAAATAATCTCATTAACATGTTATTTCAGAACTGTACATTATGTTGATGAACAGTTATTCTGTTTAGATTTATTTGTGTAGGTACAAGGGTAAACTACAGGTCTCTTTTTTTTTTTTCTACCTATAGACATTACAGTTGAAAGAAGAAGAAAATAAGCGGTTAAACCAAAGACTGGTAAGTTGTTTTTTTGGGCAGTAGTTAACATTTTATAATTATTTACATTTTATTTCATTATAGAAATCTACCATCTGAAGGATGTGTGCTGTGGAATTCTAGTGTTGCTTGTTAAGCCATATTGTTCACTTACTAGTATTGATTCTCAAAAGTGAAGTTATGTCAGAGTTGTCATGTGTGACTTTAGGTTCATGCTTATATAATGTTTGATTCTTAAGAAAACTGGCTTGGGAGTCCATAATTAGGGTTTGCAATCTTAGTGTTGAATTTAAATCAAACTAAGTTCAAATTAGAGTTACCCTTCATAAGCTGTTTGAAGACACATGTTCACTTAAAGGTGTACATATTCAATATATCATATCCTCTCATAAATCTCATAAGTCTTGTCTTCTCCTTAAGTGATATCTGAAAGAAAAAGACCCTTTGTGGTCTTCTGATTTGGATTGAATATACTTTTTATTTTTTGTCAGTCCTGGGACTTGAATTCAGGGCCTAGACAATGTCCCTGAGCAGCTGCTTTTGCTCAAGGCTGGCACTCTGCCACTTGAGCCACAGCACCACTTCTAGCTTTTACTGTGTATGTGGTACTGAGGAATCGAACCCAGGACTTCATGTATGCTAGGCAAGTACTCTAACACTAAGCCTCATTCCTAGCCTTCAATATACACTTTTTTTTTGGTCCGTAGTGGGGCCTGAACTCGGCCTGGGCACTGGCCCTCAGCTCTTCAGCTCAAGGCTAGTGCTCTACACCCTGAGCCACAGCACCACTTCCAGCTTTTTGAGCTTATGTGGTGCTGAGGAATCGAACCCAGGCTTCATGCATGCAAGGCAAGCACTCTATCTCTGAGCCACATTCCCAAACACCAGGAAGGAAATTTTAAATGTAAGGTTTTGTCTTAAATTGGTTTTTTTTCAAGATGGAATAAAGACATACCTATTATTCCAGAAAAAGCTAAAATAGTTCAGTTTGAGATTTTTGGCATACTGTTAATTTTATTTCAGTCACTTTATGTCAATATTTTATTCAAACAAGCCAATCATGAGCAGAATGAGAACCTGAGCTTACAAATCTGAACAGAGGGATAGGGTCTGCTGCATTAAAGTTAAATTGGGGAACAGCCTTCCTGTTCTGTGTTTGCCAGATTTTGGGGCTGATGGTACCCATATCTGCAGAAGTAAATTTTGCATCGCTGAGACAATTCTTTATTATTTTTATGTCTATCATTGTGACTCCATGGTCTTTGGAAAGCATATTTATAACAGCATGGCTATAATACTGTCCCTCAGGCGAGGTAAGATAACCATGAATTCAAGGCCTGCTTGGACTACATAGACATGTCTCAAACCTCTTTCTCCCCATAAAAAAAGAGAAAAGGAACAAAATTAGTTGTATAAACACAGAGAAGTCCTTAGTTTGTGCAGCTCTGTGTTAGGTCTACTTTGCTTAGGTAAGGTGGCCCTTGCTACCTATTGTGGCCCTATGAATGAACTCACTCCAGGTGTCAGAAAAAGATATAACAGGTAGATTGAAAACCTTAATACTATTCTGTTGGTCACCAAGAAAGAATGGTTAGGGCTGGGAATGTGGCTTAGTGGTAGAGTGCTTGTGTAGCATGCATGAAGCCCTGGGTTCCATTACTCAGTACCACATACACAGAAAAAGCAGAAATGGTGCTGTGGCTCAAGTGTAGAGTGCTAGCCTTGAGCAAAAGGAAGCTCAGCGATAATTCCCAGGCCCTGAGTTCAAGCTCTAGGACTGACACACAACGAATGCTTATGTTGATGTTTTAATAAACTGAGGCATCAAAGAAAGTTCCTTTAAGATGAGAGAAGTCATTCTCAATCTCCTTTTTGACTTAGATCATTTTTTAAAACAGGCTATTACTTTTTGCCTGAGACCATTTTCTTCCTATTTATGCCTCCTACACAACTGGAATTATAGACTCTCAAGGTCATGCCTTGCTTATTTGATGAGATAGGGTCTTGCTAAGTTTTTGCCTTTGAGCAACCTCACAGTCATCATTCTAATGTCAGCCTCACAAGTAGGTAGGATTTCTGATGTGTGTTACCATGCCTGGCTTAAGGTCCATGAAGATATTTTTAAGTATATTAAGATATTTGATTTTTTAGTGTTCCCAAAAGAAACCATTTTTTTGTCTTTTTTTTCCTGCGAGTCCTGGAACTTGAACTCATGGCCTGGGCATTATCCCTGAGCATCTTTTCTTTTTTAATAAGTTTTTTGTTGTGAAAATTCTGTACAGACCGGTTACAGTTACACGAGCAAGGTAATGAGTACATTTCCTATCAAGCATTGTTGTCCCCTCCTTTATTTTTCCCCTACCATCTCTTACCTCCCACCTCCACAACTACACTCTCTCGCCCCCACTTTGTCCCCCCACCTAAATTGTAAAGTTCGTTTTTCAACATAGTGTCTTGTACATCTCATTGTTACAATGGGTCAACCTGTATCCCTATTTAAACATTTTGTTTTTTCACTTCCCCTCCCTAAATTATACTGACATCAAATACAGTGAAAATAGGGGTTTTCCCCTGGGGGAGGAACATACAAAGCAACAAAAAAATCACATGGAACATTTTAGATATGTTAGAAACAATAGCAAGAAAGAAAGAAAGAAAAAAAAAAACACTTGTGTCCCTACCTTGGGCTTCATTTCACTTAACATCATCTTATCTGGTCATGTGTACATAGCTTTTGACCTTTTCTACTTGTCCCAGACATATACTAGTTACTGCAAATAAGGAAAACCATGGAACTTGTTTCCTTGGACCTGGCTTACTTAATATAATTTTTTTCATCTTTCTGTTTCCTAACGAATAGAGCTCCATCTTCCTGATGGAGGCATAGAATTTCATTGTATATGTATAGCACATTTTCTTGATCCATTCATCACTGAGGGGCATCTGGGTTGGTTCCATATCTTAGCTATGGTAAATAATGCTGCAGTAAACATAGGTGTGCTAGTAGCTTTAGTATGGTCTTGTTTGTGATCATTTGGGTAAATGCCCAAAAGTGGGATTGCTGGATCATAGGGGAGCTCTGTAAAGTCTTTCGAGGAATCTCTATACTGCTTTCCAAAGTGGTTGAACAAGTTTACACTCCCACCAACAATGCAGTAGGGTTCCCTTCTGTCCACATCCCCTCCAGCATCTGTTGTTATTAGAGTTCTTGATTATAGCCATTCTAACTGGGGTGAGGTGGAATCTCAGTGTTGGTTTGATTTGCATTTTTTTTATGGCTAGAGAGGTTGAACATTTCTTCATGTGTCTATTGGCCATTCTTATTTACTCTTCAGAAAAGTTTTTCTGTAAGTCTTTAGCCCACTTACTTATCGGGCAGTTGTTTGTTTGAGGATTTGTTGTTGGGGAATTTAATTTTTTGAGTCCCAAGTATATTTTAGATATGAGACCCTTATCTGTTGTGTGGCTAGTGAACACCTTCTCCCAATCTGTGGGCTTTCTATTGATCTTGCTAGCTATGTCCTTTGCCATGCAGAAGCTCTGCAGCTTCATGTAATCCCATGTGTCCAACCTTTCTTTGATCTGTTGTGTTTCTGAGTCTCTATTAAGAAAACTTGGGACTGTGCCAAGGAGCCCTAGGGTTTCTCCTATTCCATCCTGTAATGTTTTCAGGGTGTCTGAAAACAAGGTCTTTGATCCATTTGGAGTGGATTCTGGTGCAGGGTGGTGATATATTAGGATCTAGCGTTAGTTTTCTACAGCACCATTTTCCCAGCACCATTTACTGAAAAGGCTATCTGTCTCCCTGAGCATCTTTGTACTCAAGGCTACCTTTACCACTTGAGCCACAGTGCCACTTTTGGCTTTTTATGAGTAGTTTATTGGAGAAAAGATTCTTACAGACTTCACTCCCTGCTGGTTTTAAACCACAGTTCTCCGCTCTAGCCTCCTGAGTAGCTTGGATTACAGATGTTACCCAGTGAGCCACTGTTGCCTGGCTATTTATCGTTTTTTTTTTTTTTTTTTTGATAACGTAAATAAAATGTGGTTATAACATCAATTTAATCCAAAGAAATTCTACAAAAAAGTACATAAATTTCTTTACCCGAACTAGTTGTTAAAATAATTATGCTAGTGAACATATATAATACAGAACTGTGGACTTTTGTTAGTTTGGAACAGAGACTTGGATGTGTGACACCGAAGAAATGATTGTACAAAGTGCACATAATATTGTTTATGAGGTTCACACCGTGTTCTTTTTTTGTCCTAGATGTCTCAGAGCATGTCTTCAGTATCTTCAAGGCATTCTGAAAAGATAGCTATTAGAGAGTAAGTATCTATCTCTTTTATTCTGTGGATACTTGAATAGTTCCAGAAAATGTGTTTTTAGTCTCAGAAATTGTTCAGGCAGCTGAGTACTTTGTACTTAGTGGTAATAAAAATATATTGCAAACCTTGGTTATTCTAAATTGCTATCCTGGAACGGTTCGGCTTACATTCCAAATCCTTGTTTTAGCTTTATCATTTTTACAAATGTCCTTCAAGCTTTTTAGGTTCTAACAAACATTTCAGCTAATGTCACCTCTTAAATTCCTATTTCTCTTCTTAGTCCATTTTAAGTTAGAGTCTTGATTTTAAGATGGTGTTTCTTTTTTTTTTTTTTTTTTGGTCGGTCGTGGGGCTTGAACTCTGAGCCTGGGTGCTGTCCCTTAGCTATTCAGCGCAAGGCAAGCACTCTACTGCTTGAGCCACAGTGCCACTTCCAAGATGGTATTTCTTGATTTTTACTTTTTAGTTTGTTGACATGATACAGGTTTATAATAAGCTTAGAAATTTATCAAGGGAATAATTTGTTCCAGGTTACCCTATGGTAATAAAGGATCTATGGAATGAAGAAAAACATTACTAGTAACTCAACAGATAATAGGCTCTTTTATAGCTGACAGAACCAGTGCCAAGGCCAAAATTACTGAACTAAATTTTTTTTTTTTTTTTTGGGGTCCGGTCGTGGGGCCTGAACTCTGGGCCTGGGCACTGTCCCTCAGCTCTTCAGCTCAAGGCTAGCGCTCTACCACTTGAGCCCAGCACCACTTCAGGCTTTTTTTCTTTTTGCTTATGTGGTGCTGAGGAATGGAACCCAGGACCTCATGCATACAAGGCAAGCGCTCTACCACTGAGCCACCTTCCCAGCCCCTGAACTAAATGTTTTTAAGATCTCTGTTTTAAAGTTTTATCTTCTCTGGGTGATTTGAAAGAACAGTATTGTATCTTCTCTTTTCCAACCACATGTCAAATCAATGGGTAATTAATTTATGATCTTCTGAAGATTACAGAGAAATGAGCCATAAAAATCATTGCCTCAAAGAGCCTCATTCCCACCTTTGTGGTTTTGCTATAGGTGTTTAGCCAAAACAGTACTTGCAGCATGGTTGTGGCAACAAGTATTTGTAGAATAATCAATTAATGAATAAAAGACCACTAGCTGACGATTTATCTGAGGGAGTGAATTAAATGATCATCCTTAAAGATAAGAAATGTGGAGGCAGGCTGATGGCTCACACTTACAATACTAGCTACTCAGGAGGCTGAGAATCTGGCCAAAAAAAAAAAAAAAAAAAATCTTTCTGAGAAAGGTTGAAATATAATGAGTGGGTGGGGTTTTTTTGTTTGTTTGTTCTTTTTCTACACTCATCTAAGCAAGCCAGGCACTAGTGGCTCATACTTTTGAACCTAGGTACTCCAGAGACTGAGATCTGCAGGAAGCCAGCCTGGGTAGGAAAGTTTGTGAGACTCTTACCTCCAAATAAGCACCTCCTCCCACCCCTCCCATAAAAAACTAGATGTGGAGTTGTGATTCAAGTGGTAGAGCACTAGCCTTGAGTAAAAAAAGCTCAGGGACAATACCCAGGCCTTGAATTTGAGCCTAAGAACTGGTACTAAATTAATTAATTAATTATACATTGATAGTTTCAGGCCAGCCTACAGTATACAGTGAAACCTGTCTTTATGTTTTGAAGACATGAATATGATGAATTGGAGTTGGGCAGAAGATAAAAAGACCATTATGTATATGTCAGGTCAAATATTACCATAATATTGTAAAGCTTTTTGGAGTATAGTTATCCCTTGGAGTGTCCTTGGAAATTGGTTCCAGTACTGCATGCAAATAGCAAAATCCATATATACTCATCCCTTAATGTCACGTATTGTTTGTATATCACTCACATCCTCCTGAATACAATTCAATTATCTGTAGGTTCAATTATCTGTAGATTGCCTATAATATAAAATATAAATATGTTGTAATTTTGTCATACTATTTATAGGATAAGGATAAGAAAAGTCCACATATACTCAGTACAGATGGTATTTATCCATGTTCAGTTGAATCCAGTGGACACAAAGTCCAAAGAAACAGAGGGCTAGTTGGATGTATGTGTTTCCGGATGTATGTGTTTCCGGACAGGGTGATGATAGTAACTGTACATCAGTAACATTGCTTTCCTTTTCTTAGTTTTCAGGTGGGAGATTTGGTGCTCATTATCCTAGACGAGCGCCACGACAATTATGTTTTGTTTACTGTTAGCCCTACTTTGTATTTTCTGCATTCAGAGTCTCTGCCCGCTCTCGATCTCAAACCAGGTGAGGGAGGTAAGTGTCAAATCCAGGACTAAAATATTAACATAATTGGAGGAACTATATTCTCCTTCACCATTACATAAAAATCAAGCCATTAGATGGGAGCTCTTCTTAAACTATTTTTTAAAAATAAAAGCCACATGCAGGTGTTCTTGAATTTTATTGACAATTCAAAATTAACTGTGTTGATATATGTAATGGATCACTTGGCCGGACTATTATAGGATCCAAACATCCCATGTATTAATAATTAAAGTTATATTGCCAGAATGCTCATCTTATTTAAGCTCATATTCATTTGTTTATGAAGAAATTACCCCCCACCCCCACCCCAAAGCTGTCTTTTCTGTCTCATTATCCAGTGTTTCTGTCTTGGATTGGACTTGTGTCATGAGTGCTCTATTAAGGCCTTTGGTAGTGAATTGTTAATCGTGTGTTTGTGGTACAATAGTCTTAGGTAACTAGGAAAAATGAGAATATACATTTATAACTTAATTTCCTAAAAAAAAAAAATAGGTCAAGGAACTTGATTTCTCCCCCTTTTCCACTCGTTTCTACCCACCTGGCTTATTTAAATTTGTATATCTCAGTGTGTGGTGTTGGGATGGAATTCAGGACCACTGGCACATTCTAGCTAGGCAATGCATACAAATGCTCTACATACTGTATAGCACTACTCTACTGCTCAGTTCTTCAAACATTTTATTTGCGAATGGTTGTGGAAAGAAATATACCAAGTTAAAATTAATAGTTAACCACGATTTTACTTATTAACGTTTTCCCTATTTGCATTCTCTAGATATGCCACATTTTACAGATAAATCCACATAGCTGTTTGAAAGAAACTAAAGACAGTACATATTTATCTCTTAGTTTAGTTTTATTAAGCTGATAACTCATTTTAATCTTCCTTATATAAGAACTCTCCTTCTACACTAAATTTGATTTTTAACAATTATTACTTGTTTATTTAATACATACCTGTTCACACGTCCATGACAGGCACTGTGGCTGCAGGTATGAGCTGCCTATCCTGAAGTGATTTGCTACTTTTAGAAATGTGAAAGTTCTTCCAGTAGGTGGCATTGTTGAGTTAACCTAGAATTTCCTGATATATGCATACTTAGTAAATGAGTAAAAAATCATATGTACATATTTGTTCAAAAACAACCTGAATTCAGTTTTCTTACATAAATTAATAAGCTTTTATCGAACCTTTGAGTGTTTTAAATCTGACAGTTCTGTTTTCCTGAGTAATTATAAAGGAAACTAACAATTTGATTTCTTAGCTTCAGGTACATCTAGAAGACCTTGGGTACTTGGAAAAGTAATGGAAAAGGAATATTGTCAAGCTAAAAAGGTAAAAAATATACCCTGTAATTTAAGCCTACAAATTATAGAAATTGTCAGGTCACTTTAGCCCACTTGAGTTTGACTTTGAAGTAAAAAAGTTTAAACCACCAGTTTTATATACGTTCATATTATTTGCCTTTAGATTGTAAAGGTACATAAGCAGCAGTCTGTCAACCTATAAAGAACGTTACTGTAGGGCTGGGAAGGTGGCTCAGCGGTAGAGTGCTTGCTTCGCATGCATGAGGCCCTGGGTTCAATTCCTCAGCACCACATAAGCAGAAGCTGGGGCCATATATATCTAAAATCAAAAGTGGGATCCTCAGTAGGGATGAGGAAGGGCAAGAGGAAAAAGAGCATTCTCAAGGGAGTCTCATCAAAAGGAATTCAAAGAGAGCTATGAATATAGCTTAGTGGTAGAGTGCTTCCTCGCATACATGAAGCCCTGGGTTGGATTCCTCAGTACCACATACACAGAAAAATCCAGAAGTGGAGCTATGGCTCAAGTGGTAGAGTGCTAGCCTTGAGCAAAAAGAAGCTCAGGGACAGTGCCCAGACCCTGAGTTTGAGCCCCAGGACTGGCAAAAAAAAAAAAAAAGTTACAGTAATATTTTTCTTTTATGGCTATTACTAATTACTAATGTTACTAGTGTGCAGAAAACATCCCTCCATAACTAGAAGCAGCAGTGAATTATATTTAAACATAGGATTGATATTTACTTATTTTTATATTCCACCTTTATTGAAATAAAATGAAATAAAATGGTGTAAGGTATTTGGTGGCTTAAAAGTGGATCAGATTGGGCTGGGAAGGTGGCTCAGTGGTAGAACACTTGCCTTGTATGCATGAGGCCCTGGGTTCGATTCTCAGCACCACATAAGCAAAAAGAAAAAAAGCCTGAAGTGGCGCTGTGACTCAAGTGGTAGAGCACTAGCCTTGAGCTGAAGAGCTGAGGGACAGTGCCCAGGCCCAGAGTTCAGGCCCCACGACCGGACCCGAAAAAAAAAAAAAAAAAAAAAGTGGATCAGATTATAATGTTAGCATTATCCACGCTATAAAATTGGTGAAACTTTTTCCTTCCTGACTAATTTTGGGCCTCAAGGTTATAAAACACTAATAGAATTTAAACTGAATGCTTTTCAGTTTCTTAATTCAGTGATAGATGGCTCACTTTAGTATACTCTTTACAAGTAGATACAAACTTTTGACTTCTACCAGTGTTAATAACTCAGTATAATCTTATTTAATTAGAAGTATGTCTTGGGGTTGGGAAGATGGCTCAGTGGTAGAGCACTTGCCTTGCATGCCTGAGGCCCTGGGTTCAATTCCTCAGCACCACATAAGCAAAAAGAAAAAAAGCCGGAAGTGGCGCTGTGGCTCAAGTGGTAGAACGCTAGCCTTGAGCTGAAGAGCTGAGGGACAGCGCCCAGGCCCAGTGGTTCAGGCCCCACGACTGGACCCCCCCCCCCAAAAAAAAAAAAAAAAATAGAAGTATGTCTTATGTAGACTCACTTTTTCCCTCCCATCCCCCAATTCTTTAGCAGTTTGTGGTAGATGAGAACTTACTTTGGTTTGATCTTTCAACTCTTTCCCTTTTTTCTCTCCCTCTTAGGCACAAAACAGATTTAAAGTTCCTTTAGGGACAAAATTTTACAGAGTGAAAGCTGTGTCATGGAATAAGAAAGTATAGCATCTGGAAGAAGTTACTACATTTTATTTCATTTTCTGATTTGTCCTCCAGTGCTCATGAATCACTTCAAAAACAGTCCATCTTTTTATATGAAATCAACATAGTATACTTCATTGGTGTACAACACTTACTTTTTAACTGGCTATTATTAGGAACAATAAATTCATCAAAACCCTTGGCTGAATTAAAATGGCTTTGGTTTTTTTTTTTTTTTTTTTTTTTTTTGGTTTGTTTTACTTTTACCCAGATAACTCTAGAAATGCGGACCAAATTATTTCATTTTCTCAAAGGGCAGACCCTGTGCATTGTGGCTCATGGTTAGCCATATTCATTGCCTGTTAAATATTCATTAGCTTGAACTTTAGATGTAAATGTTACCTATTACCAGCATTTGTCCTTTTGTGAAAATCAGTATCAGAATACTTGCACTCTTCAATACGTTCTTTATTAAATGTATAAATTCTTCAAAAATAGTTAGAGTGTTACTGCATGCCGATAATCATAATTTAAGTTTGCCTCAATAGATTGCTAAAGCAAATTCTTTCATTTCTTTAAATGCCCTTTTGATGTTATGAAGGGAAAAAACACCTATAATTTTTTGACTGACTGACTTTAAGATCAGCCATAAATGATCAGCAGTCTTCAAAAGCACTTTGAACAAATAGGCCACCTGGGTTCTATAGGGAAGAGTCTGTGCCACTGATGTTTTCACATGCAAGACTCAAACCTTTTCCACATCTTTATGACTCTATTTAGAATAATCATACTGGTAAAATCTCAATTCATGGTTGAGTTTCAGAAAAAGATACTCACTGTACATTAACCATTTAAATAACAAAATATTGTATTGTAAAAGACCTGTACAATTTTAAAAACAATAAAGATTTGAACCTGTAAATGTGTGTGCCTTTTAAAGGATACATTTTTAATATATTTGAGTGATTGCTGCGAAGTGTGAAAAAATTGTTCTGTATCATATCAGAGAGAACCATGTTTATTACAAAAATGTTGTTTATATTCTATGTAATGGAGTAAAAACAGTGTTATGTAGAATAGCGTTATGTAAAATAGGCCTTTAGAGAATTTGTCATTGAGCAAGGGTATTTAAGTGAGGTCATATAAGAGTTGTTTCAGATTTGTTGCTGGAGAACAGTAACAATGATTTTTCAAAAAATATTTAATTTCTTCATAAATAAGTTGAATATTTTTTTAAATATGTATATCTAATACTATAAAAATGGAATAAACATCATAGTGTATAGATTACTGAATTTGATTAATGAATAAAGGAATAAATGATTTCATATGTTTCTAATGAATCCTTCCATGACATCTTTATGCAAAGAATACCAGTATAGAAAATGATTTTGAATATTGTGGTTTTGTTAAGTAGATTTGCCTGGGTTTAAATGGATCTGTTAAGCAGACTGTCATAATTGGTGGGTTCACATTATATGTGATCATTGTGCTGTGGAATCATTGAGTGTGATAGTATGTGTTATGATCATTGTGCTGTGGAATCATTGAGTGTGATAGTATGTGTTATCAAGTCCACCATCTCATTAACAACTTAATGATCTTTAATAATGGACATCTGTTGCTTTATATTTATCTTATCATGCCAATGGTCACCTGTATTTTTCATAAGCAAACAAAACAGCTGAAGTGATTTTTATTAGTCTGAAAGAATAGGAAATGTCATATGGAAATCTAAATTCCTATCAATTGGGTTTGTAACTTTCAGTAATTAAAGAAATGCACTGTAAGTTTTGGTACCAAAATGCCTGGCTTATAGTTAATGTCCTAACTTTAGATGAATTCTATATTGTCTCATAACACAACATAATAGTAGGTAGTACATCCTCAGTGGGGTTATTTTTACACAATCTGAGAATTACAATTTGTTGTTGTTGTTTTGTTTTTTGTTTTTTTGGCCAGTCCTGGGGCTTGAACTAAGGCCTGGTAACTGAAACTGAGCTGCTTTTGCTGCTTTTGATACACGGGCCACTTTCAGATTTTTCTGTTTATATGGTACTGAGAAATTGACCGCAGGGTTTTATTCATGCTAGGCAAGCATTCTACCACTAAGCCACATTCCCAGCCAAGATTACAGGTTTTTGGGTTCTTGGGTTTTTTGTTTTGGTTGTTGTTTGAGATCTAAAAAAAAATTTTTTTTGGGTCCGGTCGTGGGGCCTGAACCGCTGGGCCTGGGTGCTGTCCCTCAGCTCTTCAGCTCAAGGCTAGCGCTCTGCCACTTGAGCCACATTGCCACTTCCGGTTTTTTTCCTTTTTTGCTTATGTGGTGCTGAGGAATCGAACCCAGGGCCTCATGCATGCAAGGCACTCTACCACTGAGCCACCTTCCCAGCCCCTGAGATCTCAAATTTTAAGTGGTTTGAAATATATCTGGCATGTACAAATAAGCACTCAGCATGTCAGCTAGAAGAGGTTCCAGAAATGTAGCTTTGTAGGAAGCTAAGCACCATTGTACACATTTGTTATCCCCTGAAATGGGCCAACTAGAGAAGTTAAAGTGAGCCTGGGAGACCTTGTCTACTTGTCTCACAAAAGAGGTGAGGAAAGAGGTAGTTTTGTTTGTTTGTTTGCTTGCCTGTCATGGGGCTTGGGCCCAGGCACTGTCCCTGAATCTCTTTGTGCTCAGTGCTAGTGCTCTAGCTCTAAGGGGTAGTTTATTGGAGATAGTCTCATGGACTTTTCCTGCCCAGGCTGGCTTCGAACAGGTCTCAACCTCCTGAATAGCAAGGAGTACAGGCATGAGCCCACTGGCCAAAGTTAGCTATTTAATAGGAAATTTAAATTACATTTCATTCCAAGTGAGCTTTAAGCAGACATGATTTATACAATTGATTTTTAAAAATTTTATTGTAAGAGTGATGTACAGAGTGGTCACAGTTACATAAGTAAGGTAATGAGTACATTTCTTATGGAACATTGTTACCCCCTCCATTTTCTCCCACTCCCCTCTCCCCCCATATTGTAAAGTTCATTTCCAACATAGTGCCTTATATTGTTGATGCATTGGTTTACCCATTGTCTTTTGTCTCATTCTTCCCTAAGTCAGATAATCATATATACAAGACACAGGATACCAAAAAAGTGTATAGAACATTTCACAAATTTGTCATCCTTGCGCAGAGGCCATGCTAACCTCTTTCATTCCAATTTTAGTATATGTGTTGCTAAAGCAAGCACACATTGGTTTACATAGGCAAAGATTTCATACACTAAAGTTAATGTAAAAATTATAAACATTTTTATTAAAATAATCAGGTACAAGTCTTTCAAAAGTAACTTACAGAATCCATGTCCTATTTCATAGTTTACCATCAAAAAGTAATTGTTTTAGCCATTTTTATGTAGTAAGCTAAATTATATAGCTATAGCTAAATTATATAGCTATACTTTATTTTTTAAGTATTGGGATTCTGAATTTAGGTCTTATAGCTTGCTAGGCAGATACTGTGCTGTTGAGCTACATCTCTAGCTCTTTTTAAAATACTTTTTTTTATTGTAAAACTGTATGGGGGAGTTACAGTTACATGAGCAAGGTAATGAGTATGTTTCCTATCAAGCATTGTTGCCTCCTCTGTTTTTCCTCTACCATCCCTTCCCTCCCACTTCCACAACTACATTCCCTCCCACCTTCCATCCCCACCCCAGCCTAAATTGTAAAGTTTGTTTCCAACATAATGTCTTGTACATTAATAGGGATAAAGGTTAACCTTTATCCCTATTTAAACATTTTCTTTTTTCACTTCCCCTCCCCAAATTAGAGAATTGTATATAAAAGATACAGGTCACCAACATCAAATACAATGAAAACAGGGGTTATACCCTGGGTGAGGAACATACAAAGCAACAAAAACATCACATGGTACATTATAAATACTTAGAAACAATATCAAGAAAGAAAAACACTTGTGTCCCTATGGGCTTCATTTCACGTAACATCGTCTTATCTGGTCATATGTACATAGCTTTTGACCTTTACTACTTGTCCCAGATATACACTAGTTACTGCAAATAAGGGAAACCACGGAACCTATGTTTCTTTGGGCCTGGCTTGCTTAATACAATCTTTTCCAAGTCTTTCCATTTCCTAACAAATGGGGCGATGTCATTTTTTCTGATGGAGGCATAGAATCCCATTGTGTGTATATATATATACCACATTTTCTCGATCCATTCATCTACTGAGGGACATCTAAGTTGGTTCCATATCTTAGCTATAGTAAATAATGCTGCAATAAACATAGTTGTGCTGGTATCTTTCGTATGGTCTTGTTTGTGATTATTCGGGTAAATGCCTAAAAGTGGGATTGCTGGGTCATAGGGGAGCTCTATGTGGAGTCTTTTGAGGAAACTCCATACTAGTTTCCAAAGTGGTTGAACAAGTTTACACTCCCACCAACAATACGGTAGGGTTCCCTTCTGGCCACATCCCCTCCAGCAAGTGTTGTTATTAGAGTTCTTGATTATAGCCATTCTAACTGGGGTTGAGGTGGTATCTCAATGTTGTTTTGATTTGCTTTTTTTTATGGCTAGGGAGGTTGAGCATTTCTTCATGTGTCTATTGGCCAGCCTTCTTTCCTTTTCAGAGAAGTTTCTCTTTTAAGTCTTTAGCCCACTTATTTATTGGGCAGTTGTTTGAGGATTTGTTGTTGGGGGATTTAATTTTTTGAGTTCCAGGTATATTTTAGATATGAGATCCTTATCTGTTGTATGGCTAATGAAGATCTCCCAATCCATGGGCTTTCTATTGATCTTGCTAGTTATGTCCTTTGCCATGCAGAAGCTCTGTGGCTTCATGCAATCCCATTTGTCCAACCTTTCTTTGATTTGTTGTGTTTCTGGGTCTTTATTAAGAAAAGTTCATTCCTGAACAGAGTCCCAGGGTCACAACAAGTTGGAGAGAGACTCGACAAATGGGACTACCTTAAAATAAAAAGCTTCTGCACAGCTAAATCTATTGCAACTAAGCTAGAAAGACAACCAACTAATTGGGAATAAATATTTACCAGCAATATATCAGACAAGGGGTTAACATCCTGTATATACAGGGAACTCCCTCCCAAACCTAACAAACCAATTACTAAATGGGCAAGGGAGCTAAAGAGGGACTTCTCAAATGAAGAAATAAAAATGGCAAAGAAACACATGAGGAAATGTTCATCATCCCTGGTGGTGAAGGAAATGCAAATAAAGACAACCCTGAGATACCACCTTACCCCAGTCAGAATGTCCCACATCCACAAATCAGCCAATGACAAATGCTGGAGGGGATGTGGAGAAAGAGGAACCCTATTACACTGCTGGTGGGAATGTACACTTATACAACCACTGTGGAAAGTAGTCTGGAGGGTCCTTAGAAAGCTAAAGATTGACCTCCCTTACGACCCAGTCATACCACTTCTAGGCATCTACCCTGAACAACAGGAACCAATATACAAGGACACGTGCACCTCCATGTTTATTGCAGCACTGTTCACAATAGCTAGGATATGGAAACAACCCAGATGTCCCACCACAGATGAATGGATCCAAAAATTGTATCTATACACAATGGAATATTATGCAGCCATTAGAAATGACAAAATAATGGCATTTGCAGGGAAATGGATGGAGCTAGAAGGAATCATGTTGAGCGAGGTAAGCCAAGGACGAAGAGACAAACGGTACATGGTCTCCCTGATAAGTGGATGCTAAATCCAAAATGTTAGGCGATATGACAAAACTAACAGGACTTCAGAAACAAAGAACTCCCACTCATCTGGTTGAACCACTACTAAGTATCCCCATGCTGCTGATCACATATATGGTATATAACATGTGAACACCGTTATATATTACGGACTGTGATAGACAATTTGCTCCAGGAAAGTTAGAATGAACTTGTGACTTTAAATGAGCATCATTATTCCACAATACTGTGAAATTCCAGAAATTATGTAATCACTCAATCACAATCAAAAAAAAAAAAAACCTTGGGGAAGGGAGGGAGGGAGGGAGTGGATGGTAGGGGGAAAACAATGGAGGGGATAACAATGTTCAAGAGGAAGTGTACTCATTACCTCACTCATGTAACTGTAACCCTCTGTATAGTATCTTTACAATAAAAAAAAAAAAGATACAAAAAAAAAAAGTTCAGCCTGTGCCAAGGAGCCTTAAGATTTCTCCTATTCCATCCTGTAATGTTTTCAGAGTATCTGCTTTGACTCTGAGGTCTTTGATCCATTCAGAGTGGATTCTGGTGCAGGGTGATATATTAGGATCTAGCTTTAGTTTTCTACAGGTGATTAACCAATTTTGCCAGCACTATTTACTGAAGAGGCTGTCTTTCTTCCATGCTATTTTTTTTTTAGCTCCCTCATCAAAGATTGGGTGCTATAGGTCTGTGGGTTCATTTCTGAGTTTTTAATTCTGTTCCATTGGGCCTCAGGTCTGTTTTTGTGCCAGTAGCAAGCTGTTTTAATTACTATGGCTTTGTAGTAGAGTTTGAAATTTGGTATTGATATTCCTCCAGCACTGTTCTGTTAAGGATTGTTTTTGCTATTTGGGGTCTTTTATTGTTCCATATGAATTTTTGGATCGCTTCTATTTCATTGAAGAATGAGGTTGGAATATTGATAGGCATCGCATTGAATTTGTAGATAGCCTTGGGAAGTATTGCCATTTTCACGATGTTGATCCTTCCAGTCCAGGAGCATGGGAGATTTTTCCACTAAGTTCTACTTTGATTTCCTTTTTCAGGTTTTTAAAGTTTTCATCATAGAGGTCCTTCTTTAGTTAATTCCTAGGTATTTTATTTTTTGTGGGGCTATTACAAAAGGGATTGAGTTGCTTTCCTGATTTCAGCAGCACTCTTCTCATTGTTGGCATACAGAAAAGCCATTGATTTTTGAGGGTTAATTTTATACCCTGCTACTTTGCCAAAGTTTCAAATCAGCTCTAGTAATTTGGGAGTGGAGTCCGTGGGATTCTTTAAATACAAGATCATGTCATCTGCAAAGAGGGAGTTTTACTTCATAATTCCCTGTCTGTATCCCCTTTATGTTTGTATCTTATTGCTGTAGTTAGGCATTCTAATACTAGATCAAAAAGAAGTGGAGAGAGTAGACATCCTTGTTTCATTCCTGAGTTTAGAGGAAATGGTTTTAGTTTTTCACCATTAGGTATAGTGCTGGCTGTAGGTTTGTCATATACAGCCTTTATTGTATTGAGGAATGTTTCATGGATTCCTAGTTTTTCCAGAGCCTTCATCATAAAGGGGAGTTGGATCTTGTCAAATGCTTTTTCTGCATCTATTGAGATAACCATGAGGTTCTTATCATTGCTCTTGTTGATGTGATGATTTTTTTTTTTTTTTTTTTGGTCAGTCATAGGGCTTCACCTCTGGGCCTGAACACTGTCCCTCAGCTCTGTAGCTCAAGGCTAGGCTCTACCACTTGAGCCACTGTGCCATTCTGGTTTTCTGAGTGGTTTATTGGAGATAAGAGTCTCACAGACTTTCCTGTCTGGGCTGGCTTTGAACTGCGATCCTTAGATCTCAGCCTTCTGAGTAGCTAGGATTATAGGGGTTAGCCACCAGTGCCAGGTTGATGTCATGAACTATAGTAATTGATTTGCATATGTTGAACTAGCTTTGCATCTCTGAAATGAATCTTGTTTGTGGTGTATGATTTTTTTTTGATGAATTGTTGAAGTTGATTGGCCAAAATTTTGTTGAGAAGTTTTGTGTCAATGTTCATCAAAGAAATGGGACTATAGTTCTTTCTTTGATGGGTCCCTGCCTAGTTTGGGGATGAGGGTTACGATGGCTTCATAGAAAGAGTTCTGTTTCAGAGTGGTTTCTTGGCCTTTATTGTTTTCTTGTTGGTTTTCTATGTGTAGGACATCTTTAAGTATCTTTTGTAGGGCTGGTTTGGTTGAGATATATTGTTTCAGCTTTTCTTTGCTATGGAAGGTTTTTATTTGACCTTCCATTATGAAGGAGAGTTTAGGTGGGTATAGTATTCTTGGTTGATAGTTGTTAGTGTTTAGCACGTGGCATACATCATTCCAGGCTCTTCTGGCTTTAATTTTCTCTGCTGAGAAATGTGAGGTTATTCTAATTGGTTTCCCTTTATAGGTGATTGATCTTTTCTTCTGGACAACTTTAAGGATCCTTTTCTTAGTCTGAATTGATCCTGTGTGTATTATAATGTGACAGTGGATGTCCTGTTCTAGTTTGGTCTATCTGGGGTTTTAAAAGCTTCTTGTATCTGAATAGGCCTATCTTTTTGCATGTTTGGGAAATTCTCTGCTAGGATCCTGTTAAATCAATTTCCTAGACCATTAACTTCTGTCTCTAAGAGCTCCTCTCCACCCATTATCCTAAGATTAGGCCTTCTGATGGTGTCTTCCAAATGTTGAATAGATCTATCATATTTCTTGGATTTGTCTTGGATAGTTCTATGTTCTTTCTCTATAATATCTAGACTGTCTTCAATCTCAGATATTCGATCTTCTGCATGGTCTAACCTACTGTCTAGACTTTCTACTTTGTTTTTTATTCCTTTCCTTCTAATTGGTCAGTTTTGATGGCTTTGAATTCTTTGTTGGAGCTTTGTTTTAGATCTTGTATGGACTTCTTTAATTCCTTAATTTGGTGTTCAGTGTTTATTCTCAAATCCTTTAGCTGATTGGTTATGGTTTCATTGAACTCCCTTTCCTTCTGATGGGCTCCATTCAGCAATTCCTTTGTAGTCTCCCTGCATTCTTTCAGCTGTCTGTTCATGGATTCCATGAATGCCTCTATTAATCTTTGTCTTTTCTCATCCCGCTCATACAATTCCTGTATTACTCTTTGATTAGCTTCCTCACACTCATGCAATTCCTGTATTACTCTTTGACTGTTCTCAGCCTGCTCACGCAATTCCTGTATTAATCTTTTATTAGCTTCCTCACGCTCATGAGATTCCTGTATTAATTTTTGGTTAGCCTCTTCATGCTTGGGAAGTTCCTGTATTAATCTTTGTTTAGCCTCACCTTGCTCCCTATCACACTCACATGGAGTCCTTTGCAGGCTTTCAATCTTTTCATTCACCCTGTTTACCAGTAGTGTTTGTAGAGCTTTTTGAGAACTCTCCTCTGGATTATTCATTAACTGTTCTGTCACCTGATTATCATGAGTGGGAGTTGAGATACCTGGACTTGCCATTTTTTTTCTTGTGTTTCTCCGGCTTGTTCTGCCCATTTGGTATGAAAGTAACACTAATTTTGTGCTAGAACACTGTTTTAAGGCAAGCATCAACCAGAGTCCTTTGGTTGCACAGTCAAAATTGCTGCAGATACAATTAATTCAACAGATAGAATCTATTCCACATCAAACAACTATGGATTATGTGGGCTAGAACATCAAAGAGGGATTCAGCAGACCAGAAATTAATAGGTTAAGGGAGAATTGTGGGGAAAAATAGGATTAGAGCCATGTGGAAAGGTAAAAGGAAAGAGAATTTAACCAAGTCCTAATCTCAGAAAGGAAATGGATAGAACCAGTGGCTCACACCTGTAATCCTAGCTACTCAGGACGCTGAGATCTGAGGATCACAGTTCAAAGCCAGCCCCAGCAGGAAAGTCCTTGAGACTCCTATCTCCCATAAACCACTAGAAAACCGGAAGTAGAGCTGTGGCTCAAGCGGTAGAGCATTGACATTGAGCTGAAGAGTGCAAGGACAGTGCCAAAGCCCAGAGTTCAATCCTCACAACCAACCAAAATAAATAATGTAAAAAAAATTTAAATTTATAAAATAAAACTTAAAAATTATGTAAGTATAAAGAATACTGATAGAAAGAAAGGATAGAATGAGAGGAGCAGAGAGATAAAAGGGAAAAAAATTAATGGAATACTTAAAAATTACATTGGTATAAAGAAATAATACTACTATTAAAGAAGTTAAGCCTAAGAGATTGTGAATTGAATAATTGATTTCTGAATTAAGTACGTCCACAATGAAGGATAAGTTCTAATAGTTGACAATGGGTATATGTCTGGGGATGAGCAGAGATTAACACACACACACACACACACACACACACACACACACACACACACACACACCCCTAAAATAAAAATTATGAAAAAAATAATAGAAAAACATTTTAATTAAAAAGATTAGGAAAAAGAGTTCTTTGATTCTTTTTGGAGGGGGGGAGGGACATCTGGTATCTCTCCTGTGTCTGTAACCAGTCTCTTGGTGGAGTCTCTGGTTTCCTTGTGGTGTTTGGCTTTCCTGTGGCTTGATTGGTTTCTTAAGTCAGTTTGTTTAAGCAGCCAGAAAAAACCTCTGCCTTACCCAGTACTTGTGATCCTCCTCTCAGGCTACTTCAGTGGGAGGGAGATCCACTCTGAGTATCACAAAAGAGGGAGATGGCTGTTTCCTCTGGCTTGGAGTTGCTATGATGAGGCTAGAGTCTGGGTAGGGTTGAGGCCTATCAGCAATCACTAGCTTTTCCTTGAGGGGCTAGTTCCTGAGACATTCACAGATCCCAGCCTGGAGCCATTCTCAAGATTTATGTTTACTGAGTTTCACCTTTTGTCTTTTACCCCTTCTGCTGCTGGGCATGCTGTCTAGGCTGCAGTGGGAAGAGGCAGTCTCTGGCCCTGTTTACCCAGTGAAGAAAGTCACTCCTCAGGAGGAGGAGATGCCCCTGCCTGGGGAGGGCTACTTTCCCCTGGGTAGAGCTGAGCCCAGCAGGTCAGTCAGATTCCTGTAACCTGTTGAATGGCTTCTTTTGTTTTCTTCCAAGGCCTGAGTTAGAGCTAGCTGCTCCAGCCAGGCCTTTGTCAGTATCAAAGATGGAGTTCTCTGGTGGTGGGGGAGGGACTACCTTCCCACCACTGCTCCTTGAGAAGGAGTGAGGATGTCTTGGGGGTCCTCACACTAGCCTCTTGGTTTCTGGGCTGTCCATGGTCTGTGATCAACAGGATGAAGATTTCTGCTCCTTGTCAGTTCTTGCTTGTGGTGAGTAGAATCCGCTCGCACACTGCTCTGGTGCCTTTGTCCCAGCTTTCTCTGTGTTGATATGGCAGCTACAGCAGCAGTCGCTGCTGCTGCTGCCAGCATGGCAGACACTGGCAAGTGCTCAGATTTGTCTTCTTGACCAAGCTGCCTAGATTTTTCCTCTCTGGCCAAACTCTGTACTGTGATGGAACACTTGGTGTGATTTTCTACCCTAGGACTGTTCACTGGAACACTGAAACTACTTTCTATGTGAGAGCTTGTTTAGCCTCCAGCTTCTCCTCTGTAGTCTTCCTCCAGACTCATTCTTTTTTTTTTTTTTTAAACACTGGTTATTTGGTACTGGTCCTGGTTCCATGCATGAACCTGGACTAAGATCTGCCGAATTTTGCCTTCTCTTCATAGCTAAATAACAGACATGCACTATCATGGCCATCTGCTCTGATTGATACAGGATCTCAAACTTTTCTGCCCATGTTAGTTATGTATCACCATGCCTACTTATAGGTTGAGAAGGAATCTTTTCTTTTCTTTTTTTTTTGGGGGGGGGGAGGTCTGGTCGTGGGGCCTGAACTCCGGGCCTGGGTGCTGTCCCTCAGCTCTTCAGCTCAAAGCTAGCACTTTACCACTTGAGCCACAGCTCCAGTTCCAGCTTTTTTCTTTTTGCTTATATGGTGCTGAGGAATCGAACCCAGGGCCTCAGGCATGCAAGGCAAGCACTCTACCACTGAGCCACCTTTCCAGCCCAAGAAGGAATCTTTTCTGAAGCGATCTTTTTTGCCTGGGCTGTCCTGGAACCAAGATCCTCCTCTTTGTCAGCCTCCAAGTATCTATGATTACAAGTATGAGCCATCATTGGATGTACCAGTATGTCTTGACAAGTCAATTTAATATACATTTTTTGCCTATTTTCTTAAATGAAAATAGAGTTCTTCCATTATCTTCATTCTCATCTTTTGTGTATAACATTATTTTCCAGTTCACTAGTATTTACATATGATAACTTTTCTCTGCTAAACCAACTAACATGGCATTTTCTTTTTTCTTTTTTTGGTCAGTTATGGTACTTGAATTCTAGGCCTGAGCACTGTCTCTCAACTCCTCAGCTCAAGGCTAGCACTCTACCACTTGGGCCACCACACCACTTCTGGTTTTCTGCTGGTTTATTGGAGATAACAGTTTCACAGCCTTTCCTGCTTTGAACTGTGATCTTCATATCTCAGCCTCCTGACTAGCTAGGATTACAGGCATGAGCCACTAGCACCCAGTGCATTATCTTTCTTAAAACAACTGTAAATTTATATTGAAAATGTTTTTTCTTTTTCCGTTTTGTGCTATTATTTTGCAATTAATTTTTAGAGTTATACTCTTCCGATGCTTCATATTTTATTCTATAAAGACACTTCACAGAATTTCATTTTATAATCATGAGGTCTGCTACAAACATCTAATTACTCTTCAAGACTAGTTCATATTCTAGGACACTTTTCTCTATATTTTTGTTAGAAAGTCACTTTTTGTGGGCTTTCACCTCTTTCTAGAGCTTTTGATGCACTAATCTCTTAGGAAAGAGTCAGTAAAAGGAATTGTCAGAATGTGCTTCAGATTGATGCATAGTTTAAGTAGATGAAATAGATGCAGCCATTGCTCCATTATATCTTTCAAAATCTGAGAACACTTCAGTTGTGTTCTTGTAGACTATGCTTTCTACCCTACCCCTAGATACTAGGGGTCAGTTTTCTTTTTTTTGGTCAGTTGTGGGGCTTGAACTCTGGGCCTGGTAGCTGTCCCTGAGCTCTTCAGCTCAAGGAGAGTGCTCTACCACTTGAGCACAACGCCACTTCTGTTTTTTTCTGGTGGTTAATTGGAGGTAAGAGTCTCATGGACTTTCATGCCCGGGCTGTCTTTGAACTGCAATCCTCAGATCTCAGCCTCCTGAGTAGCTAGGATTACAGGTGTGAGCCACTGACACCCGGCTGATACTAGAAATTTCTAGGAACTTCTTTTTAGTCCTGAGATGAAAAAATGGCATGATAATGTTCCTCCTCTTTGTAAGCATTCATTGTCCCCTCAATGTGGTAGTACATATTCTAAAGCATTAAGGAAGTTTGTAAAATTTCTTGTTTTCTTTATCCCAGTTCATCTTGGATGTTAAGGCTTTTAAATTGCCTTTAAACTAACTTCTAGTTTCTCTCTCATTGCTACTTTAGGGTAGTGTGTCCCCACTGCTCCTTTTTAAACCCCTTAATGAATTTTTCATGTTGGCAGTTAGAGTTTTAATTTCCAAGAGTGCTGATTTAGCTCACACTTCTTATAATCTAATAATTTTTTTCAGATCTCTGAAGTCACATTGTTCTCAAAGGTCTCATATCCTTTTTTATTTCTCAAGGCCTTTTTATTCATGTATCAAGTGTTCCTTAAATGTCAAATATAACCCTTTTTTGTTCTCTCATATCAAAAGTAATAATCTGTGAACTATATTTTGACTTTATATATTCTAACTTTATGACTTTTAAACTTTATAACTATTTTAATTGTGCTTTTAACTTATAAATAAATATTGATTGTAGAACTGTCATTTTGAGACAATGGAATCTTAGAAATCATCTGGGCTAGTCCTCTACTGAACCTACTTTTTTGGTTAAACTGAGATTTGAACTCAAGAGTCTTATACTTGGTCTGCCTGTTGCTCTGCTAGCACTCTTCCACTTGAGCTATGCCTCCAGATCTACCTATTATTGATTATTTTAAAGAAGAGTCTCAGCATTTTCTGTCCAGACTGCCTTTGAATTGTGATACCCCATTCCAAGCTTCAGTCTCCTGAGTAGGATTTACACTGACACCCAGCTACTAAACTTTAAAATCTATAAATGTTAGTCTTCTATCTTCCATCTTTTCCATGATTGTTTTTAAGTGTCCTGTCAGGTACCATATAAATTTTAAGGTTGTTTTTTCCATTTTAGAAAAAAAAAAAGGCCATTGGGATTTTGATAATGATTATATTGAATCTGGCACACTTGGGAATATTGCTATCTTAATATTCTAATTTAGTACAAGTACATTTTTCCATCTATGTCTTAATTTTTCAACATTTTTTATGGTTTTCAGCATGCATATTTTTGTACCTTGATCAAGTTCTTAAAAGTTATGTTGTTCTTTCTGATGAGAAATAGAATTATTTTCTTAACACGCTGAGGAGAAAGGTAGATAATATAGGGTTCTACTACTTACTTTCCAATTTTAATGTTTTTTTTAAGTTTCTCTGGCTAAAATTTCTTTACATGCCCAGTAGATGTGCTGAAAGAGGGCATCCTTGTTTATGATCAAAAGATTTTTGTCACCATTACGATATTAGCTAAATCATAATTAACAGACATCTCTAGAATGCTAGAGTGCTCTGGGAAAACATGGTAAAAATATTTAGAAGTGACTAGCTGAGCAGAGTCTACTCTGTGCTGACTTGAGTGAAGTCTTTTTTTTTTTTTGAGCTTTTATTTTTATTTATTTTTATTTTTTATTTTTATTTTAAGAGTGAAGTCTTAACAAATGTCAGCCATTGATCATAGCCTGAAACTTTGTTACTGTGAAAATGTGAAGTTTGAAAAACTGGATCCAACTCAACAGCTCCTGAACTTCCCCTTTCTTTATCTTTGTCTACTCATTCTCACAGTCTGACAGGTTAGAACAGCCTGGCAATTTCCTGAGCCAGAATCATAAGGTGGTTAGTTTGCCTAACTGTTTTTGCTACTATGAGATGTAGGTCTCCATCTTTCTAGCTTCCAATAGAATTTTCTTAAATTTCTCAACTTGTACTGAGTTAACTCAGTATTCCAGCCTTCAGCAGGTAGTGTCGTGTGTTCTGGGTATTTGTTACAACAGAATCTTACTGGAGCATAACACCTTTTCTGTCAGGTGCATATAGTATAACATTTTAACATTAAATGTCCTAAAACTATTCATTGGATCATTTGACTCTCATCTGTTTATTAAGCTCAAAATGTTCTCACATCAACATTTTTGCATCATAATTCCTGCACATCAGGACACCTTTACCTAGCATCTTCTCTCATATCATAATGCTGTCACATCAAAATATCCTCAGTTAAGATAACACCCTCATAACACAATACCCTTTAAGAACCAGAAGTGTGGCTTAAGTGGAAGATCTCCAGCTAACTAAGTGTAAAAAGCCAACTGAGAGCACAAGGCCTTGAATTTAAGTGCCAAGACCAGTACACAAAAATTTCTGTTTGTTGCTAATGGCTGACACCTGTAATCCTAGTTACTCAGAAAACTGAGATCTGAAAATCATGGTTCAAAACCAGGTTAGGGCAAAAAAATCCATGAGATCTCCAGTTAACCAGCAAAAAGCCAGAAGTGGAGGTATGGCTCAGCTGGTAGAGTGCCAGCCTTCAGACAAGGATGAGAGGTCCTGAGTTCAAGCCTCAGTAAAGGCATACACACATAAAATCTTCAAACACAATGCCTTATAATAACACCCTCAATTGCATAACACCCTCACATCAAAACATCTTCACTTACAACATAGTACCTTCACATTGTAACACTTCACCACATTGTAATCATATCGCTTAAAAACTACATTCACATAAAGTCATTACTTGGGTCATAGTGCCCTTACATCATAAAGCCTTCTTTTATATCATAACCTCTCACGTTATAATGCTCTCAAAGGCTTCACTAATGTCCTATTGCCCTCACATAATAACACCTATAATCAAATCATATTTTCACTTGTATCATGATGTCTCATTGACATATCTTTACATCATGATGCCCAAACTCATATCAAGACTTCCACTTAAGTCATTGCTACATCGTATCACCTGCACTCACACCATGACATGTGATAGTGGCTTACATAACCTCATTTGTATTGGTGCTTTAATATAACACTCTTCTTTGCATCCTAGTGTTTTTGTAACTCCTTCACACAAATCATAACACTCATAAAGTTCACATCAAGTCCTCAAGTCATAGTGCCATCCTTTGTAACACTTGTCTTAGCACTGTTACTTACGTCATTCAAATCCTAACACCCTTACTCAGGCCATAACCTGTCACAAATACTAATATCTTCACCTTTTTTGTGGGGGATGCCAGTTCTAGGTGAACTCAGGGCCTGAGTGCTGTCTCTGAGCTTTTGTGCTCATGGCTCGCGCCCTACCACTTAAGCCAACCTTCACTTTGGGCTGTGGTAGCTAGTTGGAGATAAGTCTCATGGACTTTCCTTCCCAGGCTGACTTTGAATCATGATCCTAGGATTACAAGCATCAGCCACCAAGGTCCAGCTTGGACTCACATCTTAACACCAGTGCTTGGTGTCACATTATAAAACCCTGACTTACATCCTCACATTATAATTCTCTCCCTCACACAGAGCCCTAAACCATACCACACTGCCTTAACATCACAATTCTCATGCCCACATCAGGCCTTAAGGCCCTCACATTATAAAACCTTTACTTACATCATAATGTCTTCATTCACATTGTAAGATCCTTATTCCCATTCTAATACCCTCACTCAAATCATGATGCCTAGCCGGGTGCCAGTGGCTCACACATGTAATCCTAGCTATTCAGGAGGCTGAGATCTGAGGATCGCGGTTCAAAGCCAGCTTGGGCAGGAAAGTCCGTGAGACTTGTCTCCAATAAACCACTTCTAGAAAACCAGAAGTGGCACTGTGGCTCAAATGGTAGAGAGCTCCCCTTGAGCTGAAGAGCGCAAGGACATCGCCCAAGCCCCACGACCGACCAAAAAAAAAAAAAAAATCATGATGCCTCCACATCATAAAACTCTAGAATCATATTTTCATATACAAATTAACCCTCACATCATAACTCCCTCATGTCATAATGCCCCACTCATATACTAATATCAGTCACAGTGCCCTCAACTCAAATGATAAGATCAAGTGTTTACTCATAGCACATGCACTTATATCACGTCTTCACATCCTGATGCCCTCCACAATGTGTCAGCCTCACACATAACACCCTCACATCCTACCATCATAAGTCACATGATAACTCCTCTAATCATAATATTTACTCACATCAAAACACATAAAAAACTTCACTTGGATAATTTCACCCACTCATCAATATCATTCTCATCATAAAAGCTTCATGTCATAATGTCCTCACTTCCTAAGGTACTCACATCACAACACCCACATTCATGTCTTGTGCCTTGACATCATAACACCCTTGCACACATCATAATGCCATCACTAAAGGCTAATGCCCTCATTTTGCAATGCCCTCACATCATAAAGCACTGACAATGCAATGCTTTCACTTAGATCATAATAGCCTCATGCATATCATAACACCCTCACTCATATTCTAATGCCCTCATGTCTCACCTCATAATGCTCTTAAAATTAATGGCCTTACTTTGTTTTTCTGAATATGGGTTACTTAACCTAGTGTGATGATCACCAGATCCATACATTTTACTGCAAACTAACAGATGAATGAACAAACATAATTGCATTATTCCTTATGGTTGAGTAGTAATTCACTGTGTATATGTATCATATTT
This sequence comes from Dipodomys spectabilis, assembly GCF_019054845.1. Classification (NCBI taxonomy): domain Eukaryota; kingdom Metazoa; phylum Chordata; class Mammalia; order Rodentia; family Heteromyidae; genus Dipodomys; species Dipodomys spectabilis. The sequence continues at coordinate 3,552,051 of NW_024870876.1, forward strand.
TTTTGATCCATAGATCAGTTTGGGGAATTTCAGGTATTCCTATAGTGTGGCTATCATGAATAGTGCTACAATGAATGTGTGTATGAAAATGCAGAGGAGAGTCCGAGACGAAGAAACCAGACACAGCGGACGAGCAGATTCTACTCAACACTAGCAAGAACCGACAAGGAGCGGACATCTTCATCCTGCAGTTTGCAGACCAGAGACGACCCAGGATCCAAGACCCGGCGTGAGTAGAAGCCCGACATCCTCACTCCTTCTCAGGGAGCAGAGGAGGGAAGGCCATCCCTCCCCCCCCCAGCACCACCGGTGATCTCCATCTTGGATACAGACAAAGCTCGGAGGAGCTGCTAGCTCCAGCTCAGGCCTTGGAATAAAATGAGTCACTTAGCAGGTCACAAGAACTTAACGGCGAAGTGACCTCACAGACTCAGTTCCATCCAGGGAAAAGTCACCCAGCTCGGGCGCCAGCCATTGGAGTGGCTCTCCTCACTGGGTAACCAGAGCCAGAGGCTGCCCCTCCCTCTAGCAGCCTCCACAATCTATTGAAAAACAGAAACCCTGAGAATGGCTCCAGGCTAGGCTCTGTGAGTTCTTTCACAAAATAGCCCCAGGGAAAAGCTACTGTTTGTTGAAAGGCCTCAACTCTACCCAGAACCTAGCCTCATCACTGCATCCCCCTCTTTTGTGATTCTCAAAGCAGATCACCCTCCCAGTAAACTAACCTGGGAGGGGGATCTCAAAATCTTGGGTAAAGCAGAGCATTTTTCTGCCTGTTTGAACAAATTGACTTAAGAAACCAATCAAGCCACAGGACCTCAAGCTGACCAGAGACTCCAACAAGACTCTGGTTACAGACAAAAGGGAGATACAGGATTCTTCCCACCCCTCCCCCCAAAAAAAAAAAAAAAAAAAAATCAAAGAACTTTTTTTTTTTTTCTTCCTCTTTTTTTTTTCTTTTTTTCTTTTTTTTGGTACATTATATATATATATAAATTTTTTTTCCTTTTCTAAAACTTTTATTAATCTTTAATTTTTGCCTCTTTTGAAAAAATAATTGTTTTCCAGTAACTTTTTTTTTTCTCCTCTTACAATTTTTATCTTAGGAAAACGTGAATGTGCGTTTTCCTTTCTTTTCTTGTCTTCTTTCTCTTTTTCTTTCTTTCTTAATTATCTTTTTGTTTTTTGTCTAGCTCTACTGAACTTCTGATCTTTTCTTCTCCCTTTCCTATCCGTTTCACCTTTTCCTCTCTTTTGTTCTTCTTTATGTGACTTAACTCTTGTCCTGCACATCCTCAGATAAACCCGTAGTTAACTAGTAGACCCTATCCCCCATTGTGTACACACTTAATCCACAAATTTATTACTCAATTCAAACCCTCTGAGACTTAAATTCCTTAATAGCAGTACTACCTCTGTATACCTATATAATATTTTAAGCATTTTTTTAAGTTTTTCATATCTCCTCTATGTCCCTCCCCATCTCTCAATATATTCACATTCCTCTCTAAATAGATGGTCTTTTAATCTCTATAATAAACATTAATTTTTATGTTTCTATTTTTTTTTCTGGTCTCTTTTCATTCTCCTTTCCCTTTCTTCTTTTCCTCTCTCTCTCTGCTTGCATCCTACCCAACCTATTTCGTGCATTGTGATTAGGACATAGGACATAGTTAACTCTCCCTGTGCCTACCCACACCAATCTATCCCTATTTTTTACCCACATCTCCCCCTAACCCTAATAATTTCTGGTTTTCCAAATTCTTCTCTGCGGTTCGAAGCCCATTAACATATAGTTGTTTGATGTTGAATAGATGTATCTGTTGAACTAGATTGTATCTGTAGACTATTGACTGTACAAATGCAAACTTTGGTTGATGGTTGCCTTAAGATAGTGTTCTAGCACAAAACTGGTGCTATCTTCATCTCAAATGGGCAGAGTAAGCCAGAAAAACACAAGAAAAATGGCAAATTCGGGTATCTCAATTCCCAATCTTGATAATCAGGGGTCAGAACAGATAATGAATAATCCAGAGGAGAGTTCCCAAATAGCTCTACAAACACTACTGGCAAACATGATAAATGAGAAGTTTGACAACTTACAAAGGACTCTGTATGAGCGTGATAGGGAGAGAGAGGAGGCATCCCAGAAGTTTATACAGGAATATCATAAGCGTGAGGAAGCTACTCAAAAACTGATACAGGATTTGTGTGAACAATTTGAGATTACTCAAAGAGAAAGGGAGGAATGGCGTGAGCAGGCTGAGAACACTCAAAGAGAACTGCAGGAATCCCACAAACGGCAGGAAAGAGAACTGCAGGAATCCCACCAACGGGAGGAAGCTAATCAAAGAGTAATACAGGAATTGAGAGACCAGATAGAGAACACACAAAGATCACTAAAGGCATTCATGGAACCCATTAACAAAGAGCTGAAGGAAGTCAGGGAGACCACAAAGGGAATGCTGAATGAAACCCAACAGAAGGAATGGGGGTCCAAAGAAACCATAACCAATCAACTAAGTGATTTGAGAACAAACACTGAACACCAAATTAAGGAAGTAAAGAAACTCATACAAGACCTAAAACAGAGCTTCAACAAAGAACTTGAAGCCATCAAAGCCGACCAATTAGAAAGAAAAGAGATAAAAAACAAAGTAGAGAGTCTTGACAGCAGGTTAGACCATGCAGAAGATTGAATCTCAGGGATTGAAGACAGCCTAGATATTATAGAGAAAGAACATACAACCATCCAAGACAAGTCCAAGAAATATGATAGATCTATCCAACACCTGGAAGACACCATCAGAAGGCCTAATCTAAGGATAATGGGTGTAGAGGAGCACCTAGAAACAGAAGTTAATGGTCTAGGAAATTTGTTTAACAGGATCCTAGCAGAGAACTTCCCAAACATGCAAAAAGATAGGCCTATTCAGATACAAGAAGCCTTTAGAACCCCAAATAGACCAGACCAGAATAGGACATCCCACCGCCACATTATAATCCACACAGGATCAACTCAGACCAAGGAAAAGATCCTTAAAGCTGTCAAGGAGAAAAGGTTAATCACCTATAAAGGGAAACCAATTAGAATCACCTCAGATTTCTCAGCAGAGACAATCAAAGCAAGAAGAGCCTGGAATGATGTATGCCATGCCCTAAAAACAAACAACTATCAACCAAGAATACTGTACCCAGCTAAACTCTCCTTTATAACTGAAGGCCAAATAAAAACCTTCCATAGCAAAGAAAAATTGAAACAATACATCTCCACAAAACCAGCCCTACAAAAGATTCTTAAAGATGTCCTACACATAGAAAACAAACAAGACCGCAATAAAGGACAAGAAACTGCACCCAAACTGAGAAGCCAAGAACCATAGTAAGAACCCAGTTTTTGCAGCCCCCAAGAAGGTGGATAACATGGCAGGAACTCCCAAATACCTCTCAGTCCTATCTCTTAATGTTAACGGACTGAACTCTCCAATTAAGCAACATAGACTGTCTAGTTGGATTAAAAAACAAGACCCTTCTATCTGCTGCCTGCAAGAGTCACATCTTGCCCGTAAAAACAAACACATTTTCAATGTTAAAGGCTGGAACAAAATCTACCAAGCAAACGGCCCCCATAAACAGGCAGGAGTTGCAATCCTAATATCGGATAAAATAGACTTCAAATTAAAATTCGTGAGAAGAGATAAAGAAGGTCGCTACATACTAGTTAAAGGATCTCTCCTTCAGGAGGATATTACAATTCTAAATATCTATTCGCCAAACAATGGAGCACCCAAATTTATCAAAGAAACACTACTTTCCCTCAAATCCCATATAGATCCAAAGACATTAATTGTTGGGGATTTTAACACACCACTCTCCCCACTAGATAGATCAACTCGGCAAAAACTCAACAGAGAAACCGCAGATCTAAACAGCTGCATAGATCAACTAGACTTAACAGACATCTACTGAACATTTCACCCAGCAGCACCAGAATACACGTTTTTCTCAGCAGCACATGGAACGTTTTCTAAAATAGACCACATTTTAGGCCACAAAGCAAACTTGTCTAAATTCAGAAACATTGAAGTTATACCTTGCATTCTCTCTGACCACAAGGGAATAAAATTAGAACTCAACACCAAAAGCCACCAAAGAAAGTCCGGTATCACATGGAGGCTGAACAACACACTGCTGAATCATGAGTGGGTCATGGAAGAGATTAGAAAGGAAATTCAAATGTTCATGCTATTCAATGAAAATGAACACACAAATTACCAGCTCCTCTGGGACACAGCAAAGGCAGTACTCAGAGGCAAGTTTATAGCTCTGAGCTCCTACATCAACAAATTGGAGAGATCTGAAACTAACAATTTAATGACACATCTAAACCTCCTTGAAAAAGAGCAGCAAGATAAGCCCCAATCCAGTAGACGGAAAGAAATAATCAAAATTAAATCAGAATTAAATGAATTAGAATCCAAAAAAACTATAGAAAGAATCAACAAAACAAAGAGTTGGTTCTTCGAAAAACTTAACAAAATTGACAGACCCTTAGCTAATCTTATCAGAAAAAGAAGAGAACACACCCAAATTAACAAACTCAGAGATGAGAATGGAAGTATCACCACGGAAACAACCAAGATTCAGAACATTATAAGGGAATATTTCTCAAAACTTTATGCTAATAAGTTTGAGAACTTGACAGAAATGGACCTCTTCCTAGCAAATACTGACATGCCAAAACTAAACCAAGATGAGTTAAACTATCTTAATAGGCCCATATCAAGCATTGAAATAGAAACAGCAATAAGAGACCTCCCAGCTAAGAAAAGTCCAGGACCAGATGGTTTTACAGCGGAATTTTACAAGGCCTTCAAAGCAGAGCTCACACCAATTCTCCTCCAACTCTTCAATGAAATTGAAAGAGAAAGCTCACTACCGAACACATTCTATGAAGCCATCATAACCCTCATCCCAAAACCAGGCAGGGACTCATCAAAGAAAGAGAACTATAGACCCATTTCGTTGATGAACATTGATGCAAAACTTCTCAACAAAATTTTGGCCAATCGACTTCAACAATTCATCAAAAAAAAATCATACACCACGATCAAACAGGATTCATTTCAGGGATGCAAAGCTGGTTCAATATACGCAAATCAATTAATATTATTCATCACATCAACAGAAGCAAGAATAAGAACCACATGGTTATCTCAATAGACGCAGAAAAAGCATTCGACAAGATCCAACACCCCTTTATGATGAAGGTTTTGGAAAAATTAGGAATCCATGGAACATTCCTCAATACAATAAAGGCTGTATATGACAAACCTACAGCCAGCATTATACTCAATGGTGAAAAACTAAAGCCATTTCCTCTTAACTCAGGAACAAGACAAGGATGCCCACTCTCTCCACTTCTCTTCAATCTAGTATTAGAATGCCTAGCTACAGCAATAAGACAAGATGCAGACATAAAGGGGATCCAAATAGGGAAAGAAGAAATAAAACTCTCCCTCTTTGCAGATGACATGATCTTGTACTTAAAGAATCCCATAGACTCCACTCCCAAATTACTCAAGCTGATTCAAAACTTTGGCAAAGTAGCAGGTTATAAAATTAACCCCCAAAAATCAATGGCTTTTCTGTATGCCAACAATGAGAAAAGTGTGGCTGAAATTAGGAAAGCAACTCCATTTGTAATAGCCCCACAAAAAATAAAATACCTAGGAATTAACTTAACTAAAGAAGTGAAGTACCTCTATGATGAAAACTTTAAAATCTTGAAAAAGGAAATCAACACAGAACTTAAAAAATGGCAAAGCCTCCCATGCTCCTGGATTGGAAAGATTAACATCGTAAAAATGGCAATACTTCCCAAGGCTATCTACAAATTCAGTGCAATACCTATCAAAATTCCACCCTCATTCTTCAAGGAAATAGAAGAGACAATCCAAAAATTCATATGGAACAATAAAAGACCCCGAATAGCAAAAACGCTCCTCAACAGAAAGAACACTGCTGGAGGAATATCAATACCAAATTTCAAACTCTACTATAAAGCCATAGTAATCAAAACAGCTTGGTATTGGCATAAGAACAGACCTCAGGACCAATGGAATAGAATTGAAAACCCAGAAATGAACCTACAGACCTATAGCCATCTAATCTTCAATAAGGGAGCTAAAACAATACAACGGAAGAAAGACAGCCTCTTCAGTAAATGGTGCTGGCAAAATTGATTAACTACATGTAGAAAACTAAAGCTAGATCCTTATATATCACCCTGCACCAGAATCAACTCCAAATGGATCAAAGACCTTGAAGTCAAAGCAGACACTCTGAAAACATTACAGGATGGAATAGGAGAAACCCTAGGTCTCCTTGGCTCAGGCCGAAATTTTCTGAATAGAGACCCGGAAGCACAACAAATCAAAGAAAGGTTGGACAAATGGGATTGCATAAAGTTGCAGAGCTTCTGCAGGGCAAATGACATAGCTAGCAAGATCAATAGAAAGCCCACGGATTGGGAGAAGATCTTTACTAGCCATACAACGGACAAGGGTCTCATATCCAAAATATACTTGGAACTCAAAAAATTAAACCCCCCAACAACAAATCCTCAAAGAAACAACTGCCCAATAAATAAGTGGGCGAAAGACTTAAAGAGAAACTTCTCTGAAGAAGAAGGATGGCCAATAGAATAGACACATGAAGAAATGTTCAACATCCCTAGCCATAAAAGAAATGCAAATCAAAACAACATTGAGATATCACCTCACTCCAGTTAGAACGGCAAAAATCAAGAACTCTAACAACAATAGATGCTGGAGGGGATGTGGACAGAAAGGAACCTTACTGCATTGTTGGTGAGAATGTAAACTTGTTCAACCACTTTGGAAAGCAGTATGGAGGTTCCTCAAAAGACTTCACATAGAACTCCCCTATGACCCAGCAATCCCACTTTTGGGCAATTACCCAAATGTTTACAAACAAGACCACACTAAAGCTACCAGCACAACTATGTTTATAGCAGCATTATTTACCATAGCTAAGATATGGAACCAACCCAGATGCCCCTCAGTAGATGAATGGATCAAGAAAATGTGGTATATATACACAATGGAATTCTATGTCTCCATCAGAAAGAATGACATTGCCCCATTTGTTAGGAAATGGAAAGGCTTGGAAAAAATTATATTAAGTGAAGTAAGCCAGGCCCAAAGAAACATAGGTCCCATGGTTTCCCTTATTTGCAATATCTAGTATAGGTATGAGTCAAGCGGAAAAAGTCAGATAATGTGATGTTAGGAAAACGAACCCTCAAATATGTATTTTAATGTTTTTGTTTCTTTCATGCATGTGTTTCTAACGAATTCATAAGATTATTTCTTTGTGGCTTTGTATGTCCCTCCCCCACAGTGTAACCCCCGCTTTCACTATATTTGATGTCAGTATAACTTGTGGAGGAGATGGGGACAAACAAGTCGTTTAAGGATTCAGGTGGACCTGTTGGAACAATGAGAAGTACAAAATGTCATGTCATAAACGAGCTTTACAATGTCGGTGGGGCGGAGGGAGGGAAGGATTAGGTGGGGGGGAGGGGGGAGGCTGGGAAGGGAGGTGAAGGGTAAACAAAGGAGGAGGCTGCAATGCTTGGTAAGAAATGTGTGCATTATCCTGCCCATGTAATTGTAACCCCTCTGTACAGTATGTTCTCAAATAAAATAAAATAAAATTAAAAAAAAGAAAAGAAAAGAAAATGCAGAGGAGAGGATGAGAGAGAGAGAGAGAGAGTGATCCAGTCTGATCAAGGTACACTTTGGGTATATGTGGATATATCAGAATGAGACCTCTTTGTACAATTAATTGATGCTAATGAAAATATAAGAAAAAATAGCCTCATATCACAAGGCACTCACATCCTAACAACTCACATGTCAAGGCCTTTATTTACATTATCATATCCTCACATCATGATACCCTCACATCATAACACCCTTACTAATGTCATAGACTTCAACTACATCATCATGCTCTCTCTCACTCGTGTCCTAATATGATCACTTAATAACATCTTCATGAACATCATAACACTTTCCTCACTGTCAGAACGCCTTCACCCACATCACAACTTCTTCATGAACATCATAATGTACATAACAAAACTTTTTTAATTTTTTAAGTAGCTGTACAAAGAGGTTACAATTACATAAGTCACGTTATGAGTATGATGCATGTTGATCATAGCAACGTTTTTCCCCATTCCCCCATCTCTACCCTCATTACTTATTTCATTTTTACATAATGTACATTAAATATAACAACTACATTTTTCTTTTTTTCTTTTTTTTGGGGGGGGGAGTCCAGTCATGGGGCCTGAATTCTGGGCCTGGGCGCTGTTCCTCAGCACTTCAGCTCAATGCTAGCGCTCTACTACTTTAGCCACAGCACCACTTCCAGCTTTTTTCTTTTTGCTTATGTGGTGCTGAGGAATCGAACTCAGGGCCTCAGGCATGCAAGGCAAGCGCTCTACCACTGAGCCATCTTCCCAGCCCCAACAACTACATTTTTCATCATTCCTTCCTCCATTGGGTGTACCTCTTCATGGCAGCCCAAATATGTCCCCTTCATGGCATTTACTTTGATAAACAGTTCATTAGTTCTTTAGAGGAGTTATGCCTTTGGACTCCTAAGTATATCATACTTTACTCAGTTTGTGTCTATATGCATAAAACCTATCATCATGTGTGTTTGTATTCTTTTGTCAGTCCTGGCTTGAACTCAGGGCCTGGGCATTGTCCTGAGTCTCTCTGTGCTCAAAACTAGCACTCTACCACTTGAACCACAATGCCATTTTCAGCTTTTTCTGTTTATGTGGTACTGAGAAATCGAACTCAGGGCTTCATGTATGTTAGGCAGGCATTCCCAGCCCTGTTTGTATTTTAGATCTAACTTCCACATATGAGAAAAAATGTGTACCATTTGTTTCTCTGAGCCAGAATTACTTAACATAATTTTTCTATGTCTATCCATTTTCCTGAAAATGGCATAATATTCTTTCTAAAAAATAAAATCCCCTTGTATATATGTACCACATTTTCTTTTTCTTTTCTTTTCTTTTTTTTTGATCAGTCGTGGGGCTTGAACTCTGGGCCTGAGCACTGTCCCTCAGCACTTCAGCTCAAGGCTAGCACTCTACTACTTGAGCTACAGCGCCACTTCCAGTTTTCTGAGTGGTTTATTGGAGTTTCATGGACTTTCCTGCCTAGGCTGGCTTTGTACCGCAATCCTCAGATCTCAGCCTACTGAGTAGCTAGGATTACAGGTGTGAGCCACTGGTGCCTGGCTCCACATTTTCTTAATCCACTCATCTGTTGTAGGACATATGGGCTGTTTCTGTAATCTGGCTATCATGAATACTACAGCAATGAACCTGGATGTGCAACTATCTTTATTGTATCCTGACCTGTAGGAATCTGGGTAGGTGTCCAAGTGTGCTATCAATGCATCATAGGGAGGCTCCATGTTTAGTTTCACGAGGAATCTTGAAATTGCCTTCCAAAGTGGTTGCCCTAGTTTACATTCCCAGCAACAGTGAGATAGGGTTCCCTTTTCTCCACATCGCTGCCAGCATTTGTTATTGTTTGTATGCTCGATGATGGCCAAACTTATTGGGGTGGGATGGAACCTCAGAGTTGCTTTGATTTGCATTTCCTTTTTAGCCAGGAATGCTGAGAATTTTCTTTTTTTGTTTTGTTTTTGGGTCCGGTTGTGGGGCCTGAACTCTGGGCCTGGGCGCTGTCCCTCAGCTCTTCAGCTCAAGGCTAGCGCTCTACCACTTGAGCCACAGCGCCACTTTTGGCTTTGTTTCTTTTTTTTGCTTATGTGGTGCTGAGGAATTGAACCCAGGGCCTCATGCATGCAAGGCAAGCACTGTACCACTGAGCCACCTTCCCAGCCCCAATGCTGAGAATTTTCATCACACATTAATTGGCAATTCTTCTTCTGAGAAGTCTCTTGCTCATTTGCCCATCTATTAGTTGGGTTACTGATTTGGGGGGAATTTAATTTCTTGAGTTCCTTATATATTCTGGATATTAGGCCCTTGTCAGATGTATAGCTGTTAAGATTTTCTTCCACTCTTTAGGCTATCTTTTTAGCTTAGCAACTTATGTCCTTTAGATGTGCAGGAACTTTTTAGTTTAATGTAATCCCATTTGATAATTCCCTTTAACTTGCTGAACCCCTAAGACTCTACTAGAAATTTCCTGTCTGTGCCAATAAATTCTACTACTCCTATATTTAAAGGCTTCAAGTCTGGGCCTGGGAATGTGGCTTCGTGGAAGAGTGCTTGCTTTGAGCAAAAGAAGCCCAGGGGCAGTGCCCAGGACCTGAGTTCAAGCCCCAGGACTGGCAAAAAATAAATTTTCAAGTCTGGTGTTGAGGTCTTTGGTCCATTTTGAGTTGATATTAGTACAAGGTGACAGCCATCCACTTTCAGTCTTCTGCATATTGAATATTCACTATTTATTGATGAGGCAGTCTTTCTCCCAAAATACATTTTTGGCTCACTTGTAAAATATCAGATAGCTATTTAGTATATTGGATTTGAGTTAATTGGTGAGTTGTCATACTGCTGTCATGGAGGTCATAATACCCTCACTGATGTCATAGTATCTTCATCGAAATCATTTTTTTTATCACTGATATCATTGTGTGGTTGCACATGTCATAATGTCCTCATTTCCTAGTACTCACACTAAAGTCATCATCTTTTCTTCATTGATGTCACCTGTTATCACTGAGGTCATTCTGACTTCATTGATGTCATAGGGTTATCATTCATGTGATAGTACCTTCACATGTCATAGTGTCCCACTGAAGTCATAATGCTGTCACTCATGTTACTGCAGTGATGTCAAGAAACCATCACCCATATCATAGCACCCACAGTGATTTCATATGTCGTGTTTCCATAATAACCTCACTGAATTCATACTGCCCTCACTTATGTCATAATATTGCTCCTATCACCCATATCATATTGCTTTCACACATGCATACTACCTTCATTGATGTCATAATGCTGTTAGCCATGCCATATTGCCTTTACTGAAGTCATAATGGCTTCACTAATGTCACAATGCCTTAACTGATGTCATTGTGCCCTACTGATGTCATAATCCCTTCCTCCTCTTATGATGACCTCCCTCATGTCATAATTTCCTGAGTGACATTGTAGTGTTGTCACTGATGTCTTTCTGCTTCAATGATGTCATGGAGTCATCTCATGTCATAATATATTCACAGGAGTGAATATATTATCATTCCTATGAATATATTCATAATATATATATTCACTCCTGTGAATATATTATGACTATCAGGTGCCCCTTAACCCGCCATGACTGGGAGCAAGGCAGTAATAGAGACCAGACTGTGGAACTGAGGTTTGGGGTACCATGGGACTATAGCCTTCTGCCAGCAACAGATCCCAAGATTCCATTAACTGAAGTTTTTATTAGTTTTGTGCAAGGAAGTAAGGTACAAACTTCAACACATGACAATATTTTGTATACAAATGGTAGGTGACTTTCTTATTCTGGGAAGGACAGCTAAATAGTAAATAGCCTACAATTTGATTCAATCTAAGTCTACCCTCAGGCTCCCACATGGCTTAGAGTAGTTAGCCCACACCCAGGATAGAAATCTGAATTCCCATTAAGCCAGGACTGACTGGCCTTTCCAGGAAACACTGTGTTCTGAGAGTATGTTGGGAGAAGGCAGTCCAAACTCTAAGCCTTTCGGGCTCTCCCACTCCTGTCATACTGTCTTCATTGATATCATACTGTGTTTGGTCATGCCATAATGTCCTCACTCATGTCATGGAGCAAACAATGTAGTGGTGCCCTAACTGAGGTCAGGATGCACCATTCTAATTACCTTTCACTCATGTCATTGTGCCTCATTGATGTCAATGTTCTCACTGAAAGCTTTTTACAATTATCAATGTAGTTGTCACTGAAGCCACAGTGCCCTGACACATGTTCATAGGGCCCTCACTAATGTCAAAATGCCCACACTCATGTCATCATGCCTTCAATAATGACCTAAGGCCCTCCCTGATATCATGATTCTCTAAATCACATCATAACACCCTCATGTCAGAAGGCTCTATGTCTTGTCATAATGCCCCAATTAATATCAGAGCACCATAACTGAGGTCATAGTACCTTACTTAATTTCAGAACACCTGCACTGTCATTATAAAGCCCTCACACATATATCCACTGCTCTCAGGCATGACTTTGTGCCCTCTCTGATATCATAGTGCCTTATCTGATGTCATTCTGCTACCATTGATATCATAGAGTGGTCCCTTGTCATCATGTCGTCTCTCATGTTAGAGTACTCACTCTGAAGTCCTCTTGTCCTTACTCATGTCCTATTGTCCTCACTGATATCAGCTTTCATTGATGTCATAGTGTTATCACTATTGTCACAATGCTCTTACACATGGCTGAGTGCCCTAACTGATGTCATAATGCTCTCATAGATGTCAAAATTCTCTTAGACACATCATGATGACCTCACTGAGGTCCTAATTCCCTCAAGTACTAATGCCTTATTCATATTATGTCACTTTCAATCATGTTATAAAGTCTGCAGTAAAGTCATGAAGTCTTCACACATATCCGTGGCCACACTGATTTCATTATGCTTTCAATGATAACATAATTCTTTTAGTCATATTGCAATGCCCTCACTGAGCTTATAATGCTTTTGCTCATGTTATAATGTCCTTATGACTTTTCATAATGCCTTCATTATGATATTATGGCATAATAGTGCCCTTCTGATATCACAGTGACCTCTCATGACATAGTTTCTTGACTCGTGTCCTAATGCATTCACAGTTGTCATCCTGTCCTCACTCATTTCATAATGTCCACAATAAAATGTCATGTCATTGTACCCACACTCAGGTCGCAGAGTCCTCACTGAGATCATAATGCTCTCACTAATACCTCGGTTCTCCCTGATGTCATGCTGCCCTCACCCAGGTGATGTTTCCTCATTCATGCCATAATCCCCACAATTATATCATAATCCCCACATCGGTGTGGGAATGTCTTTGCTCATCTTGTAATGCGTTCACACATGTCATCATGCTCTCACTCATTTCCTAGTGCTATCATTCATGTCATACTGCCCTCTCTAACTCACATCATAATGCTTCCAGTGATGTCCACAATGTTCCCACTTAGGTCATACTGTCCTCACTGATGTCATAGTGCCTGCACTGATGTCACAGTGCCCTCACTGATGTCATAGTACCTTCGCTGGTATTATAGTGTCCTTATTCATGTCATAGTGTCTACACTCATATCACTGTTTCATAGTACCTGTCACATAATACACAGATTATATACCCTAACTCATGTCATTGAGCCCTGATACATGTCTTAGTTTCTGCACTGATATCAGAGCTCCCTTACTCATATCCTAACTAATATGATCACACACTGATCTGAGAGCTGCCACTGATGTCATAGTGTTTCAACTCATGTCATAATGCTCTCACAATATCATAACGGCCTCATATTCATATCATGATACCCTCACTCTGATAGTGCTCACACTCATGTCATAGTGTTTTTACTGATGCGATACCTTCATCGGTGTCACAGTGACCACATTCATGTATTAGTGACCTCATGTCATGGTTCCCTCACCCCAGACATAAATTCTTTCACTAATGTCATATTGCCCAACTGTACATCTTAATACCCTCATTCATGTAATAATAACCTCTTGTAATACTCAAGTCACAGTGACATCAGTTCTGTAATGTCCTCATTGATGTCATAAAGTTCTTACTCAAATTATAGTGCCCTCACCCATGTCAAAATGTTCTTGCTCCTCACTATTGTCAGAGTGCCCTTACTCTATTTATTAATGCCTGTACTCAATCACTGATGTCATATGTCCTTTCCTCTATGTCATAGTGCCCTGAATTATGTCATAGTACCCACACCTATGTCCTAGTGCCCACAGTCATAACAGCACCCCCGCAGATATCATAACCCCCTTACTCAAGCTACAGGACCCCGAGTCATGCCATAGTACCCTCCCTCAATAATGTCAGAATGCCCTTATTCCTTGCATAATTCCCTCGATGATGTCATAATGTCCTAAAATATAACATAGTACCCTCCCTAATATCATTGTTTCCTCACTAACATCATAATTCTCTCATTGATGTCCTACTAACCTCACTCATTTCGTAGTACCTTTACTGATGTCATATTCCCCTCATTCACATTTCCTCCTCCATGTCATAATGTCCTCACTAACCATGGTTTCCATACAGATATAATGGCCTCACTCATATCGTAGTGGCCTGCCCCTTGTCATAGTACTCTAATATTGGAGTATCCTCACTCATGTACAACACATTCACTAATTTTGTAGTATCCTTGTCTATTTCGTAATGACCGCACGCATCTATTAATGCCCTCTACTCATAGTGGCCTCACTTTTATCATAATGCCAATGTCACATCATAATGCCTTCACATGTCACAGTGCCCCCAGTGATCGTGCCCTTGTCATAAAGTCCTCACTCATGTCATAATATTTTACTCAAGTCATAGCTCTTTCCTGTATGTCAATGTGCCATCACTGTCTTCCCTTATATCATAGTGCCTTCATTGTTCCCACAGAGCCTTCACTGATATCACAGGTCTTCGCTCATATCATCCATATCATTGCACCCTCACCCACGTCACAGTGCCCCCACCGATGTCATAGTGCCTTCGCTCCTGCCATAATACACTGCAACATGTCATAATAACCTTAGTAATGCCATACAACCCCACTCACCTCATAATGCCTTCATTACTGTAAGAAGGCCCTTACTGACAAAATAGTGCACTCGCTTATGTCATAATACCTTCACTTATTTCACAGTACCTTACTCATGCCATCATGTCTTTACTGTTGTAATAATATCTTTAATCATGTTACGATTGCCCCTACTTGGGGCAAAGTACTCTCTCATGACACACTGCTCTGTAATGTCATAATGTCCTTAATGATCGCATAATGCCCTCACATATGTCATGATACTCTGACCTATGTCATACTGATCTAACTCATGTCATAGTGACCTTACTCATGTTATACTGTCATCACTAGCGTTCGAGCCCCTCCCCACTCATGTTATAGTGCCTGCACTGATGTCATAGTGCCCTCCTTTATATTGTAGCGCCTTCATTAATGTCATCGTTGCCACACATATGTCATAGTTCTCTTATCATATCATAGTGCCCACTCTCAAATAATCCCTCACTCATTTCCAAGTGCTGTCACCTGTGTCATAGTGACATCACTCATGCTATTCTCCTTCATGTCACAATGTCCCCATTTCTGTGAGAGTGTCCTTATGGAGATCATAATACCATCAGTATTTTCATAATATTCTCACTGATGATGCCATAATTCTCAGTCAATTACAGTGCCTTTACTTGTGTCACAGTGCCGTCTCTGAGGCTGTAGTGCCTTCAGTGGCACCGTGACACCCGTAACATGTGATAGTCCCCTCTGTCACGTCATAATGTCCTCTCAGCATCATGTTGTCACAGTTTGGGTTGGGATAGTGATTTTGTTTCTTTGCCAGTCCTGGGGCTTGAACTTAGGGCTTGGATGCTGTCCCTGAACCTCTTTGTGCTCAAGGCTAGAGCTCTATCACTTGAACCACAGCACCACTTCTGGCTTTTTCTGAGTAGTTTATTGGAGATAAGAATCTCATGAATGTCTTGGACATTGCTGAAAGGCATTGAACTTGGAGACTTGGGGGATGAGGATTAGCTTTGGGCTATGGGTAGGGGAGGAGAGGGAAGGTGAAGAGCGAAGCAGCTACTAGGTCACCTAAAAATTTTTTTTTAAAAATCTCATGAAAGCTGGACGGGTGTGTGGTTCACGCCTGTAATCTTAGCTACTCAGGAGACTGAGATCTGAGGATCACAGTTCAAAGCCAGCCTAGGCAGGAAAGGCTGTGAGACTCTTATCTCCAATAAACCACTCAGAAAACCAGAAGTGGCAATGTGGCTCAAGTGTAGAGCACTAGCCTTGAGCTGAAGAGCTGAGGGACAGTGCCCAGGCCCAGAGTTCAAGCCCCATGACCGACAGAAAAAAGAAAAAAAGAGTTTCATGAAGATTTCTGCCCAAGGTGACTTCACACTGCAACCCTCAGATCTCAGCCTCCTGAGTAGCTAGGATTACAGGCATGAACCAGTGGTGCCTGGCTTAGTGATTCCTTTTTAAACTCCTATAATAACAGTATTTCTTACATTAACATAGAAATATTCTGAAAAAGAATGTCATTGGATGTCAGAGTCTTGAGAGTCATAACACTGGGTAAATTGAGTGACAATTTAACCCAGGTTCTCTCTGTTGGAGTAACTGAAAAAAACAAGTTATTCTTTTGAAAGCCACTTGTTTTTCTTAATATAGTTCTAAAATAACTGTTACCTTTTAAGATTTAAATAAAGCTTTATAAATAATGCTAAATATCTGTATTAAAAATCTTATAGACATTTTGTGTATATGTATGTGTGCTGGTACTGGGGCTTAAACTAAGGGCTTTTCCCTCAAGGCTGGCACTTGACCCCTTAAGCTACAACTCTACATCTCTCTTTTTGCTGGTTTATTGGAGATAAGAGTATCATAGAGTTTTCTACCTGGACTGGCTTTAAGCCTCAATCTTCAGTGATTTTTTTTTTTTTTGGTTGGTTGTGGGGCTTGAACTCTGGGCCTGGGTGTTATCCTTCAGCTCTTCAGTTCAAGGCAAGCACTCTACCACTCTCTCTCTCTCTTTTTCTCTCTCTCTCTGTCTCTGTCTCTCTCTCTCTTGCTAGACCTGGGGGCTTGAACTCAGGGCCTGGGCACTTAAACTTCTTTGCTCAAGGCTAGCACTCTACCACTTGAGCCACAGCACCATTCTGGCCTTTTCTTTTATGTGATACTGAGGAATTGAACCCAGGGCTTCATGTATGCTAGGCAAGCACTCTACCTCTAAGCCACATCCCCAGCCTTCCACTTTCTCTTCTAATTAAGCAATAATAGTGCACCAGTGTCACATAAGAGTACATCCATGAAAGCTGGGTACCAGTGGCTCATGGCTGTAATCCTAGCTACTCAGGAGGCTGAGATCTGAGGATCTCAGTTCAAAGCCAACCTGGGCAGAAAAGGCCATGAAACTCTTATCTCCAATAAACCACCAGAAAACCAGAAGTGGTGCTGTGGCTCAAGTGGTAGAGCACTAGCCGTGAGCTGAAGAGCTGAGGGACAGAGCTCAGGCCCAGAGTTCAAGCCCCCCATGACTGACAAAAAAAAAAAAAAAAAATGTGAGCCCATCACTAAACTCTACTAACAATTCCCAGCTCACAGCCATAGTGACAGGTAGCATCTTTGATGCAAGTGTGCACAGAGTCACTGGGAAGCAAAAGTTGAATTCATCTTTCAAAAATGCAGTCATTTATAAATAATTCCCATCTCAAAATTAATGGTGATATGGTCCACACTGTGTATTTTAAATAGATTTGCAGTTATTTTTAACTATTTTGATCTATATTTTAACTTGTTCATTAAAGATTATCTTTTGTTGTTGTTGGTCATGGGGCTTGAATTCTAGGCCTGGGCACTGTCCCAGAGCTCAAGGCGAGCTTGAGCTGTCTTCAGCTCAAGGTGAGCACTCTACCACTTGAGCCACTACTTTTGTTTTTCTGGTGGTTAATTGGAGATAAAGAGTCTCACAGACTGTCCTTGCCCAGGCTGGCTTTGAACCGAAATCCTCAGATCTCAGCTTCCTGAGTAGCTAGGAGTACAGGTGTAAGTCACCCGCACTCGGCCTTTTTTTTTTTCTTTGGGTGGGGGTACAGTCTGAACTCTGGGCCTGGGCGCTGTCCCTCAGCTCTTCACCTCAAGGCTAGCGCTCTACCACTTGAGTCACAGTGCCACTTCTGGCTTCTTTTTGCTGCTTATGTGGTGCTGAGGAATCGAACCCAGGGCCTCAGGCATGTGAGGCAAGCACTCTACCATTGAGCCACCTTCCCAGCTGTTTTTTTTTTTTTTTTTGCCAGTCCTCCTGGGCTTTTTTTGCTCAAGGCTTGCACTACCACTTAACTCTTAATTCTACTTTCTTTTTTTTGTGTGTGTGGTTAATTGGAGATAAGAGTTTCATGGACTTTCCTGCCCAGGCTGGCTTTGAACTGCAATTCTCAGATCACAGCTTCCTGAGTAGCTAGTACTATAGGTATGAACCAATGATGCCCAGTAAGAATTACCTTTTTTATTTTTACAATTCAATTTCATTTTTTGCCATAGTTTCCTTATTCTTTATTTTTATTATCTTCATATAGTTGTACAAGGTGGTTTTATCTTATCATATCCATTTAGGTGTGTAAGTTTTTCTCAATGTGTTGGTACTAGGACTTGAATTCAGAGCCACACACTCTTGCTTGGCTTTTTCACTCAAGGCTAGCACTTGAACTCTTAAGCCACAGCTTCACTTCCAGGTTTTTGGGGTGGTTAATTGGAGATAGGAGTCTTACAGGCTTTTATGCTCAGGCTCAGATCTCACCTTTAGAGTACCTAGGATTACAGGCATCAGTCACTAGTGCTCAGCTTGTATAATGAATCTTGAACAGTACCACCCTTTCCATTGTCCTCCCTGTTTCATTTCTCTATAGTTTTCAAGAAAAATGACATATGAAATATATGCGGTAACTATAGGAAGTAAAGATTTTAAAGAACTAATCATTACACAGAGGATTAAGGTATAAATGAAAACTTATTTTTTTCTTTATAATTGAAAGAAACTCATGAACTCTTCTGAAATTAAAATGAGCCCTTTCAGGGCAATTACAAAAATGCCCCTTAAATGTTTCTTAACTGGATTAGTATCAAAAACAAGTAAAATAAGAAATAGATCGTTTATATTGCACATTATCTTTTGAAAGATCTCAGATGAAAACATAATGCTTTTTTGGTCCTTTCCATTAACTGTGAAGACAAACTAAGAATTTCTTTTTTGTTTTTAATTTTCTATTCAAAATACTCTGATCCCAAGTCCCCAAAGGGGAAAGGATTCTAAATTTTATTTGTTTCAATGAATATGAATCATTTAATACAAATAATAAATACAAACATTGTACAGGTACTATAACACTAAAGTTGAATTTCTCTGTCATGATAAAAAATTCCAAACTGAGAATTTCTTTAGTAACCATTATCTCCTAACTGGCTTCTGTTGAACAGTGTTAAGTTATTCTAATCTTACTTTGTTTTAGGGTTTTTGTTTGTTTTTAATGAGTCTATACAGTTTTGCTATACAGCCCAGGATGGCCTGGAACTCAGGACTCTCCTTTCTGAGTTTCCCAAATGCTGAGATTACAAGTGTACCTCACCATACTCATCTTCTGAGTTTATTTTCTTAACAAATCCTTCCTTACCTCTATGGTTCAAATAACTGTCACTCTTTCAGATGTTCCTTACCAGTTTGTTGCCAGTTTTGAGGATACAAAGGTAAACCTAGGAAGAAAAGAAACACCTAAGTTTCAGAGTAAAGAGGCACACCTTGTGTAACATCTTTGTCTTTGTCTTTAGATGGACTTCAGGATTTCAGAAGCCAAAGCTTCTCTAGGATTGTTTTATGCATGCTGGTTTTCCTAAAGACATCATGAGACCTGTGTTTTCATACTGATATGACCCATTATTTGTCAGTTCATGAAAAAGCACAGCCAAAGAGTGTATAGCTTCTGTTTTCCTTTAGAACCAAGCACTGCACAGGTTTTTGCCAAATTAATAACCTAAGAGAAAATTTAAAAATCAGCTTAATATATTGAGATATTAATTGTATATCACACAATTTGTCCATTTAAAATGTACCAGCCAGTGGTTCTGAGTAGTCACAGAGCTATACAGCCACCAGCAACATCAATGGGAGGACATTTTTATCACATCAAAAAAAAAAAACTAGGAGTGTTCATAATCATTCCCCAGGCTGGTGTGCATCCATCGTGGCCATTTTTATTCTTATAAAAGGATGAAAAGCAAGTCAGAGAGAAGAATCAAAGGAACTCTACCAAGACAAAACATTTCATGAAGCAACCTAAAAATAGTCCCTTGGGAAATTACCATTTCTGGTCTTTCAAATCCAATCCTAGTTTGTGCTCACAAGGAAGATGAAAAACAAAGGCCATAAATAGCCCCACATATACCTGGTCATCTGGTTTACTAGGAAGCAATGCTTAATCCAGCAGGGAAAGGATGATTATGAAAACATATTAAATGGAAAGTAAGTGAACATTTGTGGATACAAAGTTTACTTGAAAGACATATAAATGTATATGAAAAGGATCATATAACTAAAAGTGAAACAGAAAACTTTTGGAAAAAACATAAACGGCACCTTTTCTTTGAAAAAGATAAAAATTCTTTGTTAGATTATAAAAATCAATTAATATAAAAGACTGACAGATTGGATTTCACAAAAATATTTTACATATTTCACATCACAATTATGCCTAAAGCTCTGTGTGTTTTAGACTTTATTTGGTGAATCTATATTCATAATTGTTTCATCTTTGTAATATTTACTACTTCTACACAGCATTTCATTGATTTTATGTAATACTTATAGTTGTAAAATTTACTTTTATGTGGGCCTGAAGCTGGCGGCTCATGCCTATAATACTAGCTACTCAGGAGGCTGAGATTTGAGGATTACAGTTCAAAGTCAGCCCAGGCAGAAAAGTCCATGAGACTCTCATCTTCAATTAACCGGAAGTTCAAAGAACCAGAAGTGGCTCTGTGGCTCAAAGTGGTAAAGTTCTAGCCTTGAGCAAAATGGTTCAGGGATAATGCTTAGGCCCCAAGTTCAAGCCCCATGACCAACAACAACAACAAAAGACAAAAAATTGTTTTGTATTTAATTAATATCCTGTTTGCTTTCTGTTTAGATCTGCCTGCTTTAGCTCCTTTTTTCATCTCTTGATTCTTATTTCTCTCACAGAAACTATCTCTTGTAGAAAATATATTAATTCATGTATATATGTATACCAGTACTGGGGCTTGAACTCAGGCCTGGAAACTGTCCCTTATCTTTTTTACTCATGGTGGGCACTCTACCACTTAAGCCACAGTTCTACTTTAAGCTGTTTTTTCTTTTGTTTGTGTGTAATTAATTGCAGAGAAGAACCTCACGGACTTTCCTGCCTAGACTGGCTTAGAACTACAATCCTTAGCTCTCAGCCTTCTGAGTAGCCAAGATTATAAGCATGAGCCACCAGTGTCTGGCTAAGGGATGCTTCCTAAAACACTTCAAATATTGTTATTTTGATATCATTCTTCTACCTAATACTGACTAATTTTATTTTGCTTTATTATAAATTTCTATTTATGTAAATTTATACTTGAATATTTTTCTGATGCTATCTCTACTTTACCAAGACCCATTATGAAGTATTTTCCCATGTCTTTAACTTTATCTCTGTCTATACTTCCCACTCAGTAAAGTCCCAACAAACTTATGAATCTCTTTCGTTTCTTTGTACATTGTTCACATTAGTGTTTTCCAGAGTTTTTTCCTGGATTATTTTGACCACCCACCTCTTTTGTAACATGTCAGGGACCTAGCTGACTCAAGACCCAGGTTTGCCATCTTTTCCCATGTGGACATAAAACCCCTTTCTGTGTTTTTCCATATAAGGACACTGAAGGCTAAAAGGAGTTAGTATAAGCCAAAGGTCAGGATCAAGAATTCTGTTCATTTCACAGCAATTAAACTATTAAAAACAAAAGAAAATGCCTTCAACCCTTCTCCTGCTCTTAGCTTCCCATTTTCTACACTGGCCAACACAAAGCTCCCTTTAGCTTAGATATGAAATCTGTGCCTCATTCAGCTGTTCTGAGCATAAGTGAAGGCTCTGTAGTTGGAACCACAGGCTTCAGTGCTCCGCTACACAGAGATGGAATCTTCTCATTCCAGTGGGGCCATCGCCTTCTCTTTTGTCTCCATGATTTAAGCATTTTAAGCATCAAATTGGACCACTGCTTGAAGGTGTTCAATAGCCCTATTGAATTTGTTGTTCACATTTACTGTTAATCTTGCACTTATCGTCCTGTCTTCCTGTCACCTTCGGCTTGGATTTCCAGAAAAGAACGATGGCTGGCAAAGATACCCAAATGAAAGCCCTTTATTTTATTCCAAAGAAGTTCTTCATGTTTAGCTGCAGACAAAAGAACACTTTGTCTTTGACGGCCCACAGAATAAATACAGTTCGTGGGGCTGGGGGTTTAGCCCAGCGAAAGGGTGCTCTCCCAGCGCACGCAAGGCCCTGGGTTCGGTTCTCAGCCCTGGAAAAAGAAAAAAAAAGAATACAGTTCGAAATGGGAATTCAAAGAAAAAATTGGATACCTTTAAAAGGGTGTGCATTACTATGATGGCTAACAACACTACAAAAGATTCTTGGCATAGTGACTCATGTCTGTAACCCCAGCTACTTGAGAGTCAGAGATTGAGCGGCTCAAAATTCTAGGCCAGCCTGGAGAAAAAAGTTTCTAGACTCCCATCTCAACCCAGAAATGTGTCACTGTAGCACATGACTGTCACCCCAGCTATACAGAAAGCAGAAATAAAATCATAATCTAGGCAATCCCAGACAAAAACATAAAACTCTATTTTAAAAATAACTAATGCAAAAAGCTTTGAGAGTGTAGATAGTAGAGAACATGCCTAATAAGTAAGAGACCTGCGCTTAAACCCCAGTACTACATTCCATTTTTCACAATAATGAATCTCTCTAACACACACACACTCTCTCTGCTTTGTTTCTCTCTGTCTCTGTCTCTGTCTCTGTCTCTGTCTCTCATATATCCTGGGGTTTGAACTCGGGACCTGAGCACTGTCCCTGAGCCTCTTTGATCAAGCCTAGCACTCTACCACTAAGCCACATTCCCAGCCTATGAATTTTTCTTTTAAAAAGTTCCAAATTAAATCAATTAAATGTAGTTTATATCCTAGAAGGAGTTCATAAAGGAGTCCATAACAGTATGGTAAGAAGATGGTTTATTTTATACTCTTAAAATCAGCTTCTTTACTATTTTCCCAACAAACACATTACTCACCAGCTGGAGGGACTAACTCCAACACAAGCATCCTCCAGTAGATTGACCACTGGACCAACAGTAGCTGTATCTACTCTGGGTGATATATTACTTAGGCCTGAAACTACTGAGTCCTTCATAAGCCACCACAGGGAAGAGCCTCTTTAGCCAAGCCAACTCAGCATCACAGAAAGAGAAGAAGGAAAGAGAGAAGGAAGGAAAACAGAAAGGAAAGAAGGAAAAATGGAAAGGAAGGAAGGAAGGAAAAAAGGAAGGACCTTTGCTCCATTCATACCTCATAATATATGAAAAGCAACTGAAAATAATGTTGAAGACAACAGTAAAAAGTAAAGAACATTAGAATTAAATAGTGTTAAATACTGCTAAAAGTATAGATTTGTCCACATGGAGTAAAGAATATGGTGAATATAATAACCAATACAAATGGTCAAAAATCCACAAAGGAATATGACATAAGCTTACTACTTAGTACAGTAAAAATACATGTAAATGTACAGGGCAACTACTAAGCTCAATGGGTAAGACAAATTATTTTAAAAGATACCAAAAAATTATCTTAAAAAAATGAGGAAGGAGGCAGAGGTTAATGAAAAAGCCACTAGGTCAGGGAAGGTGGGGGCCTTTCAGTTGGGCCCACAAGGGGATGTTTACAGCTGGGCTTAGGTGGCTTGCCCTGCCTGCATTTCAAACAAGTTCACACACCTGGGATTTTGCCTGGTGTCTGTATGGGCCTGGGACAATAGGACGGGGGTCAATCCTTCAGTGCTTGCCTAGCATGTATAAACCCTGCATTCAATTCCTTATTACCATAGAAACAGAAAAAACTGGAAGTGGTCCTGTGACTCAAGTGGTAGAGCATGAGGCTTGAGCAAAAGGGGCTCAAGGACAGTGCCTAGGCCCTGAGTTCAAGCCCCAGGACTGGCAAAAAAAAAAGTTGGCAGTGACTACCTCTGATTTCCTTCTAGAGCAATAGTGGGCCTTCTGGGTTTCTTTGCAACTCAGTGCTCCAATCAAGGAGCCTCTATTCTAGATGTTCACAGTAGAAAGGCTGGTTGTTGGGAATGTAAATGGTTCTAGAGGTTTGGAAGTATGTCAACTACTTTGGAAGGCCCTGGGGTGCTGGTGAGATGGACAGGAGGTGATGGAACCTATAGTCTTGGCAGGGGAGGAGGGGGGCCTCCATGTAATAGAGTGATGTAATAGAGTGATGACTGCCTATGAAGCTCAAAATAACTGATTTTTGCCAAGACTAAGCATCAACAGTTTTCCTCTGCTCCCCAAAATGTCTCCCTCCCTAGAACTGTCCTTCAAAAATGAATATTCACTGATGTTGGCCAATGAGACAAGTGAAAAATACACTAAAATCTCCACTTGCCAAACCAGTCCTTAAACCAAATGCCACAGAAAGACAGTATGAGCGCAACATGAGGGAGTGCCTCTAAAGACTGAGCCCCATGCACAGACGCAGAGCAGAGGCACAGAATAGAGCCTCTAAAGACTGAGCCCCATGCACAGACACAGAGCAGAGGCATAGAATAGAGCCTCTAAAGACTGAGCCCCATGCACAGACACAGAGCAGAGGCACGGAATAGAGCCTCTAAAGACTGAGCTCATGCACAGACACAGAGCAGAGGCACAGAATAGAGCCTCTAAAGACTGAGCTCATGCACAGACGCAGAGCAGAGGCACGGAATAGAGCCTCTAAAGACTGAGCCCCATGCACAGACACAGAGCAGAGGCACGGAATAGAGCCTCTAAAGACTGAGCTCATGCACAGACGCAGAGCAGAGGCACAGAATAGAGTTCATCTCAAATAGGATAGGAAGTCCTATCTTTTTTTCAATTAGGAGCTCAAGAGTAAATTCTTTTTTTCTTAATTTTTTTTTATTGTAGAGATACTGTATAGAGGGGTTACAGTTACATGAGTAAGGTAATGAGTACATTTCCTATTGAGCATTGTTATTCCCTCCTTTGTTTTTCCTCTACCATCCCTTCCCTCCCCACATCCTCAATTCCTCCCTCCCCCACCACCCCAAGTTGTAAAGTTTGTCTGTGTGTGTGTCTGTGTCTTTGTGTCCCTATGAGAGCACCCACACTCTGCTAGAGTGTGCCCCTGCCCTTCTGTGTGTCTGCTTTTTTGTCTGTCTGTTTCCTTGCTTGTTTACTTAATAAAGCTCTGCCGAGTTTTCTTACCATTGTGACTTGTCCAGAAATTCTTAGTCTGCGATCGAGGTCAAGAATTCTAAGTGAAGAGTTCCTATATTTAAAAGGGAAGCTTCACTAATCCTCACTTCTGTCCGGTGACATCTCCAGCCTGCCTCCTTCCTTTCTACCTAGGGAAATTTTATGCTCAACCCCTCCTTCTTGCTTGTCTTACTAAATCCACGTACAAAATTCACTGCTACCTTTGTGAAAGAAAGATCTGGAAAGCCAAAGGGCTCTGTCATCCATCACTATGGAGTCCAGCTCGTAGTGGCCGTGAGGAAAGACCTCAGGTAGCTCAGACTCAGATGCAGGAGTCTGCAAGCCAGGGCTAGTTGCTTCTGTGTTATTTCAAGTGACACTGCCACTACTGAACATATTGATGGAATGTCCACCTTATATGTATCTTATATAGTTTGTGGACCATTACAAAGTTAACATGTTTAAGACATAGCATGTGGGTGTGTGTGCACATGCACATGCCCATGCGCATGCTTATACCGGGGCTTAAACTCAGGGCCTTGTATTCTCACTTGACTTTTTTTGCTCATGGCATGAGCCACCAGTACCAGGCTAATTAGAAGGAATTTGATGTTCCTTGGTGTCATGGGAAAGGTGCACATGACAACAGTGTCTACATGAATATTGTAGGAATGTTAGCAGAGTACAGAGTTTTAGATGGTCACCGGTCATTTGCAATGTTGATGCTTTTATGGCTGTTGTCTCTTAACAGATAACTGTTTGCTAAAAAGTAGGAATTGTTTATTATCTTAGCAGTTATGTTAAAATGTTCACAGCCAAGCTAACTTGCTAATTGCTAATTTTATAGAGATGCAAATGTGCTATCTGTAGACAAGGAAAGCCAAGTGAATAAAAAAATCTCTCAAGTACCATCCTACCACAGGTCAGAGAAAAAAAGACCACCAGATACACAGAGGTGGTAGAATTAGATTTGATTTGGATGATGATATTAAGTGAATAAGTAAACGAAGAATGAGGAACAAATAGGCTGCTTAATGTAGTTAAGAGTAGATTGCCAAATCTAGATCCTATCTTTGCCACTTACCAGCTCTGACCTTGAATTAATGCCCCATGATTTAGTTTCTTTACGTGTAGAGTAAAATAGCAATGACCTTATATTCACTACTCCATGGACAGCTGCAAAGAAGAGAGTGGCTAGCATGTGTGAATGACACCAACTACCCTGTTAGCTGGTGAGCTATTGTTGGGCTGAACCTCTGTGTCCCTCCTTCATATAAGCATAGACAGACATTTTAGCATGTTTGTATCATCACTACGATGAGCTTGTCAGTCACCCTCAAATTCATATATACCAACAACAGAAGGATTAAACTATGTTTCAGTACAATTATTCAACACACATACATAACATTGGTGGCAATCCTTAGGGATGTATTTTAAAAGCTTATTGGCAATTTTCACTTTTCTTTTTGCCGGTACTGGGGCTTGAACTCAGAACCTGGGCTCTGTCCCTGTCTTCTTTTGCTCGAGACTAGTGCTCTACCACTTGAGCCACAACACCACTCATGGCTTTTTCCAAGTAGTTTATTGGAGATAAGAATCTAATGGCCTTTTCTGCCAGGGCTGGCTTCGAACCATGATCTTCAGATCTTAGCCTCCTGAGTAGCTAGAATTACAGGTGTGAGTCACAAGTGCTTGGCTAATTTTTACTTATTTTAAAAATATTTTTTATTTATTTATTAACTGTCTATTTGTTTAATCTATTATATATGTATATATGTGTCAGTACTGAGTCTTAAACCCAGGGTACTGTTCCTTAGCTTTATTGCTCAAGGCTGGCACTCTACCACTTGAGCCATGGCTCCAGTTCCAGATTTCTGCTGGTTAATTGCAAATAAGAGTTTCATAAATTTTCTTGCCTTCTCTGGCTTCAAACCATGATCATCAGATCTCAGCTTCTTGAATAGCAGCCATTCCTGGAATGAGTCACTAACACCCAGCTGAGAACACAATTTATTAAGAAAGTGACCTAGAGATGGTAGAAAATAAAATTAGAGCTGGGTGTCTGACCTAAGTGATAGAATGCTTGCCTGTCTAGCATGTGTGAAGTCCTGGATTCATTCTTTTAAATCACCATAAAAAGTCACAATAAACTACTCAGAAAAAGCCAGAAATGATGCTGTGGCTCAAGTGGTAGAGCTCTAGCTCTGAGCAAAAGAAGCTCAGGGACAGTACCCAGGCTCTTAGTTCATATGTACATATATATATATTTTTTTTTCTTTTTTTTTTGTCAGTCATGGGGCCTGAACTCTGGGCCTGGGCACTGTTCCTCAGCAGTTCAGCTCAAGGCTAGTGCTCTGCCACTTGAAACACAGCACCATTTCCTGCTTTTTCTGCTTTTGTGGTGCTGAGGAATCGAACCCAGGGCCTCATGTATGCAAGGCAAGCATTCTACCACTGAGCCATCTTCCCAGCACATGTATATCTATATTTAAGGATACTAAGGGTACTTGCAGAGAAGTGTCACAAAGATCTCAGCATCATTTGCTACCAAGGGCAGAAAAAAAATTGGGACTTTATCATGGCAAACAGTCTGTATGGATGGAGGTCTGGAATGAAGGTCCTCTGTATAGACCTCAAAATCTAAGTCATGGGACTTCCTCACACAGGGCGATGAGAAGTGAAAGCACATTTGGATTCCGGGTGACACACAGTCGACCCAACATCATTATTGCCCATCTGCTCCTCTCAGATGTGCCTGGACTTGTTTCCTAGTGGCAGAAGGTGAGTCTAGGCAAAGCCTCACAATTGTCTGCATATGGTCCCACTGAAGACAACAATAATCATCTTTCTGAAGTGAGTGTGGTGTGTTTCAATTATTGGTAATCAACTTTATTATATTTGATTTTCTCTCTTTAGTCTGACATCCATGAATGCTAGTTATAAAAGCTACAACTGCTTTAATCATCAGGCCATCAAAAGCACATATGAAATGAACTGTATTTTCTTGAAATTGCATAATATTAACTTGCAGAATGCAGCAAGCTGCTTTTATCATACAGCTACCTAAAACTTTTTGAACTAAGGAATTATGCATAGAAAATCTCTAATTTGAAGGGGCTAGGGGTGTAGCTTAGTGGTAGAGTGTTTGTTAAGCTCTGGGTTCAATACCTAATTTCTTTTTCATTCTTTCTCTATTGTATTTCCAATGATCCAGATTTAATCCACCCATTAAATATTTGATCGAGCCTGGTACTGGTGGCTCACACCTGTAATCCTAGCTTCTCAGCATGCTGAGATCTGAGGATCATGGTTCAAAGCCAACCCAGGCAAGGAAAGTCCGTGAGACTCTTATCTCCAATAAACCACTAGAAAGCCAGAAGTGGTGCTATGGCTCAAGTGGTAGAGTGCTCACCTTGAGCTGAAGAGCGAGGGACAGTGCCCAAGCCCAGAGTTCAAGCCCCATGACCGACAAAAATAAATATTTGATTGATTTTTCTTCTAATTAACCTGAAATCTATTTTCATTAGCTAGTAATTTATCAGAAAACCCAAAATTTCAGATGATCTCGTTGAATGGTATGATCTTTTCAGTTGTGACTTTGATACATGATTCCAACTTTTGCCTGAACAACTAACTAGTATTCTAAATTCAAACTTAGTGTAAGTCATCCACAAACTTGCATAAAATCACAAAATATCAGAGATCACAGAGCCCTCATAGCCAATAACCTAAGTGATACTTAGCTGTTGTCTGGTATCCAGTTTGTGTGTGAAATACCTTTAGAGTTTGAAAGACTTAACCAACCAGAACAATTCACTTTTGTATAATTTCTGATTTTTTAAAATATTTATCCTGTAACTCCAACTTATTGATCTTTTTGAAGGCACATAGGACAATCCTGATCAATTTTCTGGAGAAAGCTTTCAAATATGGCTGATAATTATCTAAAGCTTTAGAACTCCACCAGTACTTTGGCAAATAAATTTAACTTCTATGAAATTTAATTTTTTTAAACTGAATAAAAACTAAGAAAACACGAATTAGGCATTCTGAAAATCTTAAAGTTCAATTAAAAAATGATTTCTGAAGTGTTTTTGAAACATAATTTTTGTTGTTGTTGTTGCCAGTCCTGGGGCTTGAACTCTGGGCCTGGTGTTGTCCCTGAGCTTCTTTTGCTCAAGGCTAGTGCTTTACCACTTGAACCACAGTCCCACTTCTGGCCTTTTCTGGGTAGTTTGTTAGAGATAAGAGTCTCATGCTTTTCCTGCCTGGCCTGGCTTTGAACCCTGATTCTCAGATCTCAGCCTTCTGAGTTGCTGGGATTACAGGTGTGAGCCACTGGTGCCTTTCTTTATTAAGTTGAAGAAATGCTTGGTTATTAGAACAATATGAGCTGGATGCTGGTGGCTCACACCTGCAATCCTAGCTATTCAGCCCAGGCAGGAAAGTCCATGAGACTCTTATCTCCAAATAACCAACAGGAAACCAGAAGTGGTGCTGTGGCTCAAGTGGTAGAGCACTAGGCTTGAGCTGAAGAACTCAGGGACAGTGCCCAGGCCCAGAGTTCAAGCCCACAGCTGACAAAAAAAAAGGAAAAGAAAAAAAAGAACAACAAAAAAAGAACAGTATGTTACTGAGACAAAAACAGACATGTAGACCAATGGAGGAATATAGAAAACATAGAAATAAGACTTGGAAATAAGCCTACATAGTTAGTTAGAGCCAGCAGATTTGAAAAGATAGTTTCTTCAAAAACTGGTTGGGAAAACTGGCGGTTCACATGTAGAAAACTAAAACTAGACTCCTATATTAATATCATCCAATACTAATATCAATTCAAATTAGATCAAAGTTCTTAATGTAAGATCTGAAACAGGAAAACATTGGAACATACAGACATCAACAATGTAACTCCAGTAGCATAACAAATAAGAGGAAGGACTGACAAATGACACTGCATCAAACTAACAATATTCTGTACAACAAAAGAAATGTTACTAGATTGAGAAGATACAGAGTGAGAGAGCTATATATCTGACAAGGTATTAGTAAGCAGGATATGCAGATAGCTCAAAAACTACCAAACAATTCTCAAAAGAACAAGTACAAATGGCTAATAAGCACAGAAAGAAATGCTCAGCATCCTTGTCCATAAAAGAAACGCAAACCAAAATGACATTGAGCTTACATCTCACTCCAGTCAGAATGATCATCAAGAGTGGTATTGAGTCAGGTGCCAGTGGCTCATGCTCATAATCCTAACTATTCAGGAGGCTGAAATCTGAAGATCATAGTTTGAAGCCAGCCAGGGCAGGAAAGCCCCTTAGAGTCTTATCTCTGAAAAAGCTGGAAGTGGAGTTTTGGCTTAGCTAGTAGAGCACTTGCCTTGAGTAAAAATTTCCAAGGACAGCACACAGACCTTGAGCCCAAGCACCAGAACCTGCACAAAAATAAAAATCTAATAATAAACAAGTGATTATCAAAGGATTCCTGGGCATTATGAGCACTTGGGAAATTGTGCTCTGCTGCTCATATTTTTGCTTAACTTTCCTGCTTTAGTGGGAGGTGATTGTCACCTCTTTTTTTCCCCTTAAATTTTTATTTGTTATCCTTATTATAAAGATGATTACTATAAAGGTTATTATAAAGATGATGCACATAAGTGGTCACATAAGTCAGGTTACGTAAGTCAGGTAATGAGCACATTTCTTTTGATGCTACCTCTTATTAGTTGAGTAGGGAGAAAATGCAAGTTTTCCCTCAAGCTCTGCTGCTGATCTAAAGGATGCAGCCCCCCTCTAGCTCCCCATCGGTCCTCTATGGATAGTACCCTGTTCCTGTCATCCTGCAGCCTCCCCTCATGCTGGTGGGGGAATCCTTCTGCTATGTGAGGATGGACACCCTGACTCACTTCTTTGTCTTCTCTAACATTCCGTCACCTCAGGGGAAGGAAGCCTTCTACTACTGAGATACCAGAGGAAATATATGCTAACTATATCACTGTTGCTGTCGGGAGTGGTTGTTCTGTTAGGTTTAGTTTGGGTGAAGTGGTTCTTGCCCATCTTCTTGGATTTTGGCCCTCTCACTAAATCAAGTGAAGTTTTGTCAAACACCTTCTCTTTGATGTTTCTGAGCTGCCAGCCTCTCCAGTCTAAGGAGTATGAGGAAAACCCACTGTGCCAGGAGCCAATGATTGGTGTCTGAAGCCTAGTTATTCAGGTAGCTGATATTTGAGAAGCAAGGTTTAAAACTATCCCAGGCAGAAAAGTCAATGAGACTCTTTTATCTTCAATTTGCCAGCAGAAAGTTGAAGGTGGAGGCATGGCTCAACTGGTAGAGCACCATGAATGGGAAAAAGCTAAATGAGAGCACAAGGTCCTGTGTTCAAGCCCTAGTACTGGTACAAAAAGAAAAAGAAGTTTAGAGATGTGGTAGCTGAAGAAAAGTTCATGTGTTGAAGATTCCTAACATAAAAATCCTCTAAGAAAGCTTGCCAATTGATTGGAATACATTGTATGTAGGTGGAAATGTAAAAAGGTAAGCCCCTTTCCCCCTAAAAAAATAAAAAAAGCAAAGGAAACTTACTAGAAGAACTAGTTCTACAAAGCTTACTCTTCCTTGAATTAAAATATTTTGTTATTGCAATCCAGTAACTCCACAAATACTGAGAATAAATGGAATGACATTACCCAAATTATTATGAGATGATTTTTAAGCAAAGGAGTGTTTTAGCTTAAATTTTTTATTTGCATGATATTTTTCTAAAGTTTGACTTGTGAATATAGAAGTGTATGTCTGCTATCTATGCTGCTCATTTGTCCAAAAAATATGAATTGGAAAAGGCTGGCTCTTATCACATTTTGTAGAGCTGGGTGTGGGATCCACATCCAGATATGCATGAAGTGGATATACGAGGATCCAAGTTCAAGGCTAACCTAAACAATAGTTAGTAAGACACTATTTGAAAGAGAACTGAATCAAAATGGGGTATGGACATGGCTGAAGTGACAGAGAACTTGTCTAGCAAGTACAATGCCTGAGTTCAAATCTCAATGCTGAGTCCCCTACCCACCCCCCCAAAATTGTATCTTTGTTTCAAGGAAACATCTAAATACATTTAGGGGTATATCATTTTGCATACTAATTACATGAAATTTGATAATTACTATGACTATATATATTTTTGCAGCTATAATTGTTGATGCTAGTTTTGGCAAATGACCTAGTCAGCTTTTTTTTAAAGAAGTAGAAGAAATGAAAATTAACTTACAAGATGTGACAAGATACAAAGCAGAACAATTAAACTGTTTTACAAAAAAATTATATAGTTCTAGGTAGAGCAAATACCACTTGTTTTATCTGTAAAGTATCATTATTCATTTGTGAAAATTGCTGAAGAATAGATGGGGCCTCTATGTTAGTTTTAAGTAGTGAATTAATATGGTATGTAGTAGCACACATCTATAACCCCAGCACTCAGGAGGCAGAGGCAGAAGAATTCCAAGATCCAGGCCAGTCTGGTGTTGCACAGTGGAACTCTGTTTCAAAAATAACAGCCACCAATGCCAGGCACTTGTGGCTCATGCCTGTAATCCTAGCTATTCAGGAGGCTGAGATTTTAGGATCACAGCTTGAAGCCAGCCCAGGCAAGAAAGTTTATGAGACTCATCTCCAATTAAAATATCAAAAAGGGGGCTGGGAATGTAGCTTAGTGGTAGAGTGCTTGCCTATCATGCATGAAACCCTGGGTTTGATTCCTCAGTACCACATAAACAGAAAAAGTTGAAAGTGGCACTGTGGCTCAAGTGGTAGAGCACTAGCCTTGAGCATAGAGAGGCTCAGAGAGAGTGCCCAGGCCCTGAGTTTAAGCCCCAGGACAGGTAAAAAAAAAAAAAACCAAAAAGCTAGAAGTAGAGCTGTAGCTCACATTGTATAATTCTGGCTGTGAGCACAGAAGTTTACCCAGGCCCTGAGTTCAAGTCCCAGGACCTGCATACACAACATCACCACCACCTCCACCACCACCACCACCACCACAACAACAAAATTGAACATAAGTGAATACAAGTGAATTCAAAAGTCTCAACCTAACTTGACTCTGATTTTTCTTTTCAAGAACTTCCGAAGCCTTTCTTCTGAGTCACATTTTTATGAACATGGGATATAAAACATTAAGGTAAATATTTTAGAATGGCCCATCTCGAAAATGTTGATGAAACTTTTCTATTTAATATGATTAATAATAGTACTTTTGTTTTTGGTCCCTGTCTTGTTTTCATTTCATGTACTTAATAAATGTGTGTGTGTGTGTGTGTGTGTGTGTGTGTGTGTGTGTGTGTGTGTGTGTGCACGTGTGCACGTGCGCACAAGCACGTGTGTGCGTGCTAGAATTGTTCTTTATCTTTTTTACTGAAGGCTTAGCACACTAGCACTTGAGCCTCTGTCCTACCTCTGGATTTTTTTGGGGGGAGGGGGACAGTCTTGGGGCTTGAACTCAGAGCCTGGGCACTATCCCTGAGCCTCTTTGTGCTCAAGGCTAGTGCTCTACAACTAGTCTCATGGACCTTCCTGCCTGGGCTGGCTTTGAACCACAACCCTTAGATCTCAGCCTCCTGAGTAGCTAGGATTACAGGCATGAGCTACCAGTGTTTGGCTAACCTCTGGCTTTTTTCTGGTTAATTGGAGATAAAAGTCTCATATTTTCCTGCCTGGACCAGTTTTGAACCAGTCTTTTTAAAAAATATATATATTTTATTGCAAAGATACTGTACAGAGGGGTTACAGTTACATGAGCAGGTAATGAGTCCATTTCCTATGGAGCATTGTTACCCCCTCCTTTGTTTTTCCACTACCATCCCTCCCCACCCCCCGAAGTTGTAAAGTTCGTTTTCAATATAGTGTCTTGTAATACATCTCATTGTTACAATGGGTCAACTTGTATCCTTATTTCAGCAATTGTTATTTCCCTTCCCTTCACCAAATTATAAAAATGTATATAAAGATACAGGATACTGGAATCAATACAGTGAAAACAGAGGTTATACCGTGAGGGAAGAACATACAAAAGAGATGAAAAAAATCACATAGTACATTATAAATACATTAAAAACAATAGCAAGAAAAACTATTTGTGTCCCTATCTTGGGGTTCATTTTACTTAGCATCAGGTTATATTGTCATATGTACATAGCTTTTAACCTTTTCTGCTTGTCCTAGACATATACTAGTTATTGCAAATAAGGAAAACCATGGGACCTATGTTTCTTTGTGCCTGGATTACTTCACTTAATATGATTTTTTCCAACTCTTTCCATTTCCTAACAAATGGGGTGATGCCATTCTTTCTGATGGAGGCATAGAATTCATATATATATATATATATATATATATATATATATATATATCACATTTTCTTGATCCATTCATCTACTAAGAGGCATCTGGGTTGTGAACCACAGTCTTTAGATCTCAGCCTTGTAAGTAGCATAGAACTAGACACAGCCATGTGTTTTTTTAAATAAGACAGTGGCTAGAGACATAGCCATATTCATTCCATGGACATCAGATAACTACTCAGTAAGTATAAAGAACAAATGATTGATATAACCCAAGGCACCGAAAGGGCTTTACACTGACTACAGAAAAAAATACAAAGATCACATACTGTATGATTCCATTTATGTAAGCTTTCTGAAATTATAAATACTATAGACAAGGTTATCAAGTCAGTGGCTTCCATATGTAAAGATGGAGGTGGGAGGGGTTTGGTGTGATAATAAGGGGATTATCTAGGTAGGACCCTTGTAGTGACCCAAGCTCTGTACCTTGATTATGTGGTGTGCCATGAGCCTACACCTGTGATAATGTGCCAGACAACTAAGCTGGTGAGGTGGCTCATGAGACTGAGATGGGAAGAATCACAGTTCCAGGCCAGTCTGAGGAGAAAGTCATCACAAAAAGTCATCAGATAATATCTGGGTACAGTAATGCATTCCTGTCACCCCAGATATTGCAGTAAGCATGAACTTCGGTCATGATCCGTGTGCCAGCCTGGGCAGAAAAGCAAGACCCTATGACAAAATAACCCATGCAAAAAATATCTCAACAAACCCCCGTGTAGTGCAAAGCCCAGTGCAGAAAAAAATGCAATGGAATTATGCACATACCTTACATCAATCAGTGCTCTGCTATCCACAGCATACTGTAGCTAGGTAAAATTATGTCTAGTATTATACAGAACAATCAGATAACATTGGATGTACTGGATGAGTGGTTTATGCTATTTGTCATGTTTATTTATTTATTTATTTTTAGGTCTGAGACCAGGGCTCATTAGCTAGCACTATACCAACTGAGCCATGCCTCCAACTCCACTGTCTGTCATTTCTTTAATTTTTTTTAAATTTTATTATCAAGGTTATGTACAGAGGGATTACAGTTACATAAGTGAAGTAGTGAGTATATTTCCTGTCTAACTTGTTACTCCCTCCCTCATTCCCCCCCACCCCCTCCTCCCCCGCCCCACACTCTCTGTCATTTCTAAGAGTCTTAGGGGGAGGCTTGGAGAATCACAGTACCACTGCTTTAGTTACCTTCTCTGATGGTCCCCTTGCTCTAGGATTTGAACTCCAGACCTTGAACTTGCCTATCTTGCTTGCTCATAACTAGTATAGGATTCCAGCCTGACTGGTTTTTGTTTTTTATGTTTTGGGTTTCTTTGTTTGTTTCTTTGTTTTTTGGTTGGTCATGGGGCTTGAACACAGGGCTTGGACACTGTCCCTGAGCTTCTTGCTCAAGGTTAAGTGCCCTACCACTTTGAGCTACAGTGCCACTTCTGGTTTTCAGGCAGTTAATTGGAGATAAGAATTTCACAAGCTTTTTTGTCCTGGCTGGTTTCCAAATGCAATTCTCAGATCTCTGCCTCCTGACTAACTAGGATTACAGGCATAAGCCTAGCACCCAGCCTGACTTCTTGATGACTATTTTGGAAATTAGAGTCTAATAGACTTCTGCTCAATCTGGTTTTAAATCTGTCAGAGTAAGTAGGATTACAGGTGTGAGCCACTGTGCCTTGATCCCCTTGATCCCCTTACTCCTTTAAAGGAAAGCTGTTGATAACTTGTAGACAATTAATGCACTATGATTTAATAAAAATGAATGAAGCTGACGAGATGAGGGGAAAGGCAAGAGCAGAGAATAGTATACATTTTTATGGTAAAACAATATGTAGGCAGACAGAGAACCATAGGTCTCAGACTATCATCCAACTCTTACAGGAGTGACCTGAGAGGAGCTAGGCAGCACCTACCATGTGCACAGTAGATGATCAGGGAAATATATTTAGCAACTATTATTCAAAGATATAAAACAGCCTCTTGATTACTGTAATTATAGTTTGTTTTGTCTTTTTGAGACAGAGTGTGTCACATAGGCTGGCCTTGAGGGCTTTCTGCTGCAGCCTCCCAAGTACTAGGATTTAAGGTGTACACCACCATGCCCACCTCACCTTATATACTGTTGATTTACTCAAAGAGAAACTACAGTGAGGGAGGAGCACAGAAGATAGTCTTCGTCAGTCAGCTGTCAAGTGACCTTGACATTACAGTGTCCATGAAGAAGCTGACACAGGGCTAAGTCTGCAGGAAATGCTGCTGGCCCCCTCCTAGACTGGGTCTGCTGAGGACAACTCCAGAGAAGCTCCAGACCAGCACTCAACAGCTGAGAGGAAAAAGATTAGCTATAAAGTAGAAAATAACTAATTCTCTCATAAAACTGTCAGTGATCCCCTTTGGACAGTTGGATTTAAACAATCACATTAATCACCCTTGGGAGATTTATAAGGAGATTAGCAGATACCTAAGGTAAGATTTTTTTGCCTTACAGGGTGTGAATTGGGTTTATACTTAAGTCTGCTTAAGAAGATAGAAGAGAGAAGTTTCAACGAATTTTATGGTAGGCTTAACATGACTTGCAGTGTAGGAGGGCTAAGACCTCTTTCCTGACATTTCCTCAGCTACATCAATGATTTCATTCAGAAAAAATGCATTGATTTAACCCATGTCAGAGACCATTCATAAGAAGTAAACCATCACATGAGTGGTTTACTTAAAGCTATAAATAATGTTTACGTATTTGTTTTTGTCTATAGATCAATTTATCTTTCATACTGTTGGTTACCAATATACATTTTTGTCATTGAATAAATAAAAGCAAACAAGAAATAAGTAAATTAAAAGCCCACTGACATGAGAAAAATCTCTTTCTACCATTATTCAAATCATATGTCAACATTTCTACAATGTAAGCAAAATGAAATCTTTTCTTCAGAGAACCACAAGCAATAAAGGTTAGTTTACCTTATTGCTAAGAATGGTAACCAAGACTATTTAAACCAAGTGATTCAGGAGGCTGAGATTTGAGGATTTCAGTTTGAAGCCAGCCTGGACAAAAAAGTACATGAGACTCTAATTTCCAATTAAACAACAAAAAAGCTGACGAAACAAAACCAAAAATGTCCTACACAGAGAAATGGCCCTCCAAAAAAGAATCAGATAATCATAGTAAGAATCCAGGAGGCACAGCCCCTAAGAAGGTGGATAACATTGCAGGAACTAACAAAGACCTCTCAGTAATAACTCTCAATATGAATAGACTTAACTCTCTAAATAAATGACATAGATTGTTTAGTTGGATCAAAAAGCAAAATCCTTCTCTCTGCTGTCTTCAAGAGTTACACCTTGCCCACAAAAACAAATATATTCTGAAAGTCAAAGGCTAGAATAAAATCTACCAAGCAACTGGCCCCCATAAACAGATTAGAGTAGCAATTCTAATGTCAGATCAAATAGACTTCAAATTAAAATTAGTGAGAAGAGATAAAGAAGGACATTATGTACTAATAAAGGGATCTCTCCTACAGGGGAATATAACAATTTTGAATAGCTATTCACCAAATACCAGAACACCCAAATTTATGCAATGAACACTACTTTCCCTAAAATCACACATAGATCCAAAGACATTGATTGTGACTTTTCCTTGCCACTTTCCCTGCTTGAGAGATCAACCCGACAAAAACTCAGCAGAGAAATCTCAGATCTAAACAACTGCATAGACCAACTAGACTTAACAGACATGTACAGAATATTTCACCCAACAGCATCAGAATACACATTCTTCTCAGCAGCCCATGGAACATTCTTCAAAATAGACCACATTTTAGGTCACAAAGCAAATCTATACAAATTAAGAAACTGAAATTATTCCCTGCATTCTCTGAGACCACAATGGAATAAGATTAGAGCTCAATACTAAAAGCCACCAAAGAAAATTCTGTAACACATGGAGGCTGAACAACACATTGCTGAATCACCAGTGGGTCATGGAAGAGATTAGGAAGGAAGTTCAAATGTTCATGATTTTTTTTTGTCAGTTTTTGTGGGGATTGAACTCGGGGCCTGGACACTGTCCCTCAGCTCTTCAGCTCAAGGCTAATGCTCTACCACTTGAGACACAGTACCATTTCCAGTTTTTTGTGGTTTACTGGGAATAAGAGTCTCATAGACTTTCTTGACTGGGGTGGCTTTGAACTGCAATCCTCAGATCTTAGCTTCCTGAGCAGCTAAGATTATAGACATGAGCCACTGGTGCCTGGCTTTGTTCATGATATTTAATAAAAATGAGCATACAAATTACCAGCTCCTCTGGGATACAGCAAGGGTAGTTCTCAGAAGAAAATTTATAGCTCTGAGCTCCTACATCAACAAATTGGAGAAATCTCAAACCAACAATCTAATAATGCATCTGAAGCTCCTTGAAAGACAGCAACAAGCCAAACCCCAATCCAATAGATGGAAACAAATAATCAAAATTAAATCAGAATTAAATGAATTAGAGACCAAAGAAAAAACATAGCAAGGATCAACAAAACAAAGAGTTGGTTCTTTGAAAAAAAAATTAGCAAAATGGACAGGTCCCTAGTATATCTGACCAGAGAGAGAGAGACAGAGAGAGAGAGAGGGAGAGAGAGAACATACTGAAATAAATAAGATCAGAGATGAGAATGAGAACATCGTAACAGAAACAAGCAAGATTCAGAACATTATAATGGAATACTTTTCTAACCTTTATGCTAACAAACTTGACAATACAGAAGAAATGCAAGACAAATATTGACATACCAAATGGAACCAAGAAGATCTAAACCAACTAAACAGACCTATATCAAATCTTGAAATAGAAATGGCAATGAAAGACCACCTACCCAAGAAAAGCCCAGGACCAGGTGCATTCACAAATGAATTCTATAAAGCTTTCAAAGGAAAACTCACTCCAATACTCCTCAAACTCTTTAATGAAATTGAAAGTGAAAGGCCACTACCAAACTTGTTCTATGAAGCATGTCATAACCTTCATCCTGAAGCCTGACAGCAACCCATCAAAGAAAGAGAACTATAGACCCATCTCTTTAATGAATATTGATGTAAAGCTTCTCAATAAAATTCTAGCCAACCTGGGGGCTGGGAAGGTGGCTCAGTGGTAGAGCGCTTGCCTTGCATGCCTGAGGCCCTGGGTTCGATTCCTCAGCACCACATAACAAAAAGAAAAAAAGTTGGAAGTGGTGCTGTGGCTCAAGTGGTAGAGCACTAGCTTTGAGCTGAAGAGCTGAAGGACAGCGCCCAGGCCCAGAGTTCAGGCCCCACGACTGGACACCCCCCCCAAAAACAAAATTCTGGCCAACCAACTACAATATCTAATCAAGAAATTCATACACTGTGACCAAACAGGATTCATTCTAGGGATGCAAAGCTGGTTCAATATACTCAAGTCAATTAATGTAATTCAATACATCAACAGGAGCAGAGACAAGAACCACATGATCATCTCAATAGATGCAGAAAAAGCATTTGACAAAATCCAAAACCCCCTTATGATGAAAGCTCTGGAGAAACTAGGAATCCATGGAACATTCCTCAATATAATAAAGGCCACATATGACAAACCTACAGCCAGCATCATACTTAATAGTGAAAAGCTAAAATCATTTTCCTCTAAAATCAGGAACAAGAAAAGGATGTCTATTCTTTCTACTCCTCTTCAATATTGTATTGGAATTCCTAGCCAGAGCAGTAAGGCAAGAGACAAACATAAAAGGGATCCAAATAGGGAAAGAAGAAGTAAAACTCTCCCTCTTTGTAGATGACATGATTCTACACTTAAAGAACCCCATAGAATCCTCTCCCAAATTACTTGAGCTGATCCAAAACTTTGACAAAGTAGCAGGGTATAAAATTAACCCACAAAAATTAGTAGATTTTCTGTATATGAACAATAAGAAGATCAAGGGAGAAATAAAAATAAAAAAAGCAACTCCAGCCGGGTACTGGTGGCTTATACCTGTAATTCTAGGTACTCGAGATTCTGAGATCTGAGTCAACAACCAGCCAGCTGTTCAAAGCCAGCCCAGGCAGGAAAGTCCAGGAGACTCTTATCTCCAATAAACCACCAGAAAACCAGAAGAGGCACTGTGGCTCAAGTGGGTAGAGCACTAGCCTTGAGTTGAGAAGCTGAGGGCCAATGTCCAGGCCCAGAGTTCAGCCCATGATGGACAAAGAAAGAAAGAAAGAAAGAAATAGAAAAAAGCAACTCCTTTCATGATAGCCTCTAAAAAATGAACATACCTAGGAATAAACTTAACCAAAGAGTACAAGGACTTCTATGATGAAGACTTTAAAAACTTAATAAAGGAAATTAAAGCAGAACTAAGGAAGTAGAAAAATCTACCATGCTCCTAGATGGGGAGAATTAACATTGTGCAAATGGCAATACTGCCCAAAGCTATCTACAAACTCAATGCAATACCAATCAATATCCCAACAACATTCTTTAATGAAATAGAAGAGGCAGTCCAAAAATTCATATGGAACAATAGAAGACCCTGAATAGCAAAAACAATCCTTAGCAGGAAGAATGGTGCTGGAGGAATATCAATACCAAACTTCAAACTCTATTATAAAGTAATAGTTATAAAAACAGCTTGGTAGTGGCACAGGAACAACCCTGAGGACTAATGGAATAGAATTGAAGACCCAGATATGATCCCACAGACCTATGGCCACTTTAATAAGGGAGCCGAAATTATCAGATGGAAGAAAGACAGCCTCTCCAACAAATGGTGCAGGCAGAATTGGCTATACACATGTAGAAAATTGAAGTTAGATCCTTATATATCACCTGTACCAGAATCAATTCCAAATGGATCAAAAACCTCAAGGTAAAAGCAGAGACCCTGGAAATATTAGAGGAAGGGATAAGGGATACACTAGGGCTCCTCAGCACAGGTTGAAACTTCCTAAATAAAG
Source organism: Dipodomys spectabilis (assembly GCF_019054845.1). Taxonomy (NCBI): domain Eukaryota; kingdom Metazoa; phylum Chordata; class Mammalia; order Rodentia; family Heteromyidae; genus Dipodomys; species Dipodomys spectabilis. Next base: position 3,593,797 of record NW_024870876.1, read on the forward strand.
ATCCAGAAACACAACAAATCAAAGAAAGGCTGGATAAATGGGATTGGATATGCCAAAGGACATAGCTAGCAAGACAAATAGAAAGCCACAGATTGGGAGGAGATTTTCTCTAGCTATACAACAGACAAGGGCCTCATATAAAAAATATACTTAGAACTCAAAAAATTAACCCCCCAACAGCAAATTCCCAAAGAAACAACCATCCCATTTGTAAGTGGGATAAAGAATTAAAAAGAGATTTCTCTGGAAAGGAAATAAGAATGGCCAATAGACACATCAAGAAATGTTAAACATAAAAGTAATGCAAATAAAAACCACATTGATATTCCACCTCACCCCAGTTAAAATGGCCATTATCAATAAAACAAATAACAGATGCTGGCACGGATATGGCCAAAAGGGAATGGTCCTACACTGTGGTAGGAATGTAAGCTGGTTCAACCACTCTGAAAAGCAGTACAGAGGTTCCTCAAAAGACTAAACATAGAACTCACTTATGATCCAGCAATCCCACTCCTGGGCATTAATCCAAATGATCACAAGCAAGGCCACACTAAAGCTACCAGCACAGCTATGTTCATTGCAGCACTATTTACCATAGCTAAGATATGGAACCAACCCAGATGCCCCTCAATAGATGAATAGATCAAGAAGATGTGTTATATATACACAATGGACTTTTATGCTTCTATCAGAAAGAATGACATTGCCCCCTTCTTTTTCTTTTTTATTTTTTTTATTGTGAAAATACCGTACAGAGGGGTTACAATTACATGAGCAAGGTAATGAGTTCATTTCTTATCAGGCATTGTTGCCTCCTCCTTTGTTTCCCCTTACCATCCCTTCACATCTCCCCCACCCCCAGGCCCCCCAGCTCCCCCTCCCGCCCCGTGCCAAAGTTGTAAAGTTCATTTTTCCGACATAATGTCTTGTACATCTCATTGTTGCAATGGGTCCACCTGTATCCCTATTTAAACAATTTGTTTTTTCCCTTCCCCTCCCCAAATTGTACCAACATCAAATACAGTGAAAACAGGGGTTATACCGTGGTGGAGGAGGGACATACAAAGCAACAAAGAAATCATCTTATAAATATGGTAGAAACAATAGCAAGAAAGAAAAACCATTTGAGTCCTTATCTTGGGCTTCATTTCGCCTAACATGAACTTATCTGACCATTTCTGCTTGTCTCAGACATATACTAGTTATTGCAAATAAGGGAAACCATGGGACCTATGTTTCTTTGGGCCTGGCTTACTTCACTTAATATAATTTTTTCCAAGTCTTTCCATTTCCAAAAAATGGGGACATTGCCCTTTTCTTAAGGAAATGAAAAGACTTGGAAAAAAATCATATTAAATGAAGTGAGCTAGACCCAAAGAACATAAACTCTATGGTTTCCCTCATTTGTAATAATTAGTATATGGCTAGGATAGTCCTGGCAGAGAATCGTAATAGCCCAATAGCTATGTACATATGACCATACAAAGTGATGCTAATTGAAATGAACTGCAAGACATGGAAACAACAGGTCATTGTTTTGGTTGTTGACCTTGTTGTGGCCAATGTACTGTATCTAGTTCTTTCTTCTTGTTTTATTTCATTTTTCTTTTTCCATTGGTTTAATCCCTGCCAATCACTGTCTTTGACTCTGGTACCCTGTGTCTTATATATATTTGGGGAAGGAAAGGGGAATAATAAATTGCTTAAACAGGACAAAAGATGATCCATTGCAACAATAATACTCACAAGACACTATGTCAGAAAGGAGCTTTACAACTTCAGAGGGGGGAGTGGGTAACAATATTTGACAAGAAATGTACTCATTACTCATTTAACTGTAACTCCTCTGTACAGCATCTTTATAATTAAAAAAAAAAACCAAGCAAGGGGTGGTAAGTGTAGCTGGCAAATGGTAACGCAGCAAAAATGCTTGGGTCTTGCTGCCACATACCTAGCCTGCCACATACCTAGTCTGAGACTCATCCGCCAATCACTGGAGTACAACCATTCAACTCTAGTGCTGAAGTTGATGTTCAAGGGCCCTAGAGTAGTAGAGAGCTGCTCTAGAAACTGGATTCTGGACACACTTGACATCACTTCGATATGGCTGGTTAGTTGACTGCTTGGCTAACAGATTCACATTGTTGCTGGGAGTTGATCATTCATCAATGAAGAAATAGACACCTTATCCTCACAAAGCTGCTCTTTTCTCCTGTGAATGAGTCAGATGATAGAGGATTATTCAAACACCCATGCTTTGGGTCAACTATCAGCTTTCTGTCTATTCTCCTGTTGATATTATACACATGGACACAGTTGTTTCTAAGAAAGCATCATTAAGAACTCCTCTAAGAGGAGTTGATTTCAGTATCCTTTAGGCCAAACTGTGGTAGAGAAAGTATAATAGGCAGAAGTAGAAATAACATCACACTCTTGAACTTTATTCTAAAACAGCATTTCTCCCATCATTGTGCTTCTGAATCCTCTGGGAACACCAGCCAAAATGTATGGAACATGTGCTGTGCTATGCATAACCTAGATGTGCTTCATGCAGCATGGCCAATATTCATGGGATGTCCCTGAGTCCTCCAGTCCCAGAGTGACTAATAGCAGGTTATATCATTATGAACTTCAGTGGCTCCCTGATCAGAATACAAGTGTCAGGAAATATGGTCAGAACAATAGAGCTAATTCTGTATAGAGTGGAGACCTGAAGACACTGGATGTGGGCAAATAGCTGTGTTTCTTGGTGACACTTCGTGAAGGGCAGTTGGAAGTCTTGTGGAAACTCTGGCTATTCATCCACTTTTTGAGCCCTAGTATTAGGGTTGACTGATTATGATGATGTGCAACACAGGAACATCTTGGGCAGCAGCCTGAAAGTTCTCCAAATGAGCACAGTTGTGTGGCTGAGGCAGAAAGATAACTTGTAAAATTGTGCACCTACCCAGCAAGAGCAAGCCCCCAACCAAACTGGACAGGTATACAGGGGGAAGGGGCTGACCCCACCCCATTCTGCCCAGATCACAAGATTCTAGCACACTCCCCATACATGGCAATGTTTCTCTCTGGCCAATGGGATATAAGAATATGTGGGGCCACGCCCACATTCTATGCTGCTTGGTAACACTGGTAGTCCCTCTGTTGACTCACATCACTACCAGTAGTTGAAGGAGGTAATGGGGCTGAGTGGTGACAGAGAGAATTGAGATGATTTTGGAGATACAGTAGAAAGTAGACATAGTCGATGGTGACTGCGAAAACAGAGATGGTTCCACAGAGCCTGGGAATGTACCCCACCCCCTTCACTAACCCAGGGCTAAGATGTCTGAGCAACCAAGACAAAAAAAAAATCACTGCAGGAAGGAAACTACTGCAAGAATACCAGCAGAGGAATTGTCCTATTGGGCCTGTAGAATCAAAGAAAACTAAGAAAACTAAAAAGGGAGGTATCTTCAAGACAAAAATCTGCTGAAATTGTGGCTAAAGCCCACACTGACCCTGGGCCTCCCTCACTTTTGGGCACAGTCAGAGCAGTCAGGGCCAAGAATGTCACATGTCCCAATGACAATGAGGACCTAGAAAGGTACTACCAACACCTGATGCTTGCCCTGGACTCCAGTAGAGTACAAAAACCAGCAGCTCTGCACTGAGCTTGAACAACTGAAGCACAAAAAGAAAGACCTGCAGGATCAACAGGGGGGAAAGAGAATGAGAAGATGGCCTGTGTTCAAAGCACTGAAAGTAGAGCTGGAGACAAGCTATCAATACTGATGTTGGTTTCAGCAAAATTCGATTTACAATTTGCCTTGGCTTACATGCAGCAGGTGGCCAATAAAGAGAAGTGGAGCACGAAGGTTTTGCCAGTCACCTGCTAGCTTCACAGCAGCATGTCATGGAGCTAGAGATGAATTGAAGTCCCCACCACAAAGAAGAAAACTGATAAGAACAATTTAGAGCTCATTAAAGCCCTGAATAACATAAAGCTGCAGCTCTAGGAAAGGGCCAGAAGCTATGACCACCTGGAAGAGGAGAACACTGAGCTGCAGGAGAGGCTGGAACTGCTCCTGACACAGAAGGCCGACCTAAAGATCAAAATTTATGTTTCAGCAAGCACTGGAGGAGCAAGAAGAATTGAAAAGACACTATAAAACAACATGGAAGAGTTGTTGACAGAATTAAAGTTGGAGAAAGACCCCTTTGAGGAGGACCTGAGGGTGGAGAGGTCCACATGGAAGGAGAAAGTACAGCAGCTCTTGGAGCAGATGAGCCAACTGAGAGAGGAGAAAGAGCAAGCAGTGAGGCAGGTGTTGGACCTAGAGACCAACCTGGCAGAGCTGCTACCCCACAGCCTCCTGCTGGCTGAGCAGCAGCTGCAGGCCCAGGCCTTCCAGTTGCAAAAGGAGCTGAAGAACCTGGAGGAATAACTTCATAGCCACGTAGAGGAAAACCAGAGTCTCACAGACTTTTCTGCATAGGCTGGCTTTGAATCATGATCCTTAGATCTCAACCTCCTGGGTAGCTAGAAGCCACCAGTGCCCAGCTCACCTATGAATTTTCAAGTGGTAAGTGTGCCATATTGTTCATTGAACCAAATAAAATATTAATTTTTTTAAAAAACAAGAACACGAGGCTCTAGTTTTAAGCTCTAGTATTGGCACCTAAGTCAATAAATGAACAGATAAGAGTATTTATATGAATTGTTGAAGTGGAAACAACAAATGCTTTTCCGAATTAGACTCTGTCTGGGCCACAGGTATCAGCAGTACCCTGATTAGCTGTTGAGGAAGCTGAGAAAGCTCTCAATGATTTGTTCAAATTCACAAGCTAGGAAGTGGAAAAGTTTGTCATGACAAACACTTCAGATTATCTTTCCTGACTTCATTGCACTTCAGGTCCTCCTAAGAAATTAACTTTTTCATTATATACGACAGTTTGCATGTAGATCAGATTCCAAAGTCCCAGGTGTTAAAATAAAGGCTTCATCCACAGCTTGGTGCTGTTGGGAGATGGTGGAGCCTTTGGAGGGTGGTGACTTGCGGAAGGAAGTTAGGTCACTGGGGCATACCCTGTGGGGAACTCAGGACTGGGCTCCTTCCTGTCTGCCTCTTTGTTTCCTGGGTGCCATCAAGTGAGCAGGCCTTACCCAGGACACACCATCTCCAAGATGTACTGTGCCAGCACAAGCCCAAAGCCACAGGACCCAGCAACTACAGACTGAAACCTTAAAATTATGAACTAAGCTTTACCTACTTATATGTGGATTATCTAAGCATTTTGTCTTAGTAGCAGAAAGCTAATTAAAATAATACATAAAACAATATTCTATGCAATCACATTTTATAACACTTTGAACTTCTATAATGTGGCTTCTTGTTTTTTTTTAAATGATAGGAATCTTTTTATGACTCTGTGTGTGTGTGTGTGTGTGTGTGTGTGTGTGTGTGTGTGTGTGTGTGTGTGTGTGTATGCCCATACTGGGACTTGAACTCAGGGCTTGGGTGCTGTCTTTTAGATTTTCCCCTGAAAGTGCTCTATCACTTGAGCCACAGCTCCACTTCTGGCTTATTATATGGTTAATTGGAAATAAGAATTACTGACTTCGCTTCCCAGGCTGGCTTTGAACCTGCTTCCTCAGATCCCAGCCTCCTGAGTAGCTAGGATTACAGGTGTGAGCCACCAGCATTCAGCATCTTCAAGAATCGTACACAGAAACCTCAAGCCTTGTAGAGTCCTCAAAAGATCAAGATTAAAAGCACCACCCATTTCCAGTACTGTAACAAGTCCTATGGTCATTTAACCTTGATTGACCAGAAAACCAGGTTGTTTTATTTAGATTTTTAATCCTCCACTAATATTTTTAGCCAGGGATCTGTGTCCAAGCCAAAGATTATTATTCTAAATGAAAAATAATTGTTTAAATACTTTAGAAAAGAAGAATCACTCTTCTAAATTTACACACATATATGTAATGCTACATTTTGTCCTTACAAGCATGCCAAGTATGAACTCTCTCCCTTCTCTGGTGTCCTGGAGCGTCTTTGTCCTCACCTGGGAGATGGCCTTTCAACCTGCTCTTTATCAAACTCAGAAACTTCCAACATTCTTTCTTGGAAACCAAAAAGACAATTGCCCTAATCCCTCTGACAACTTCAGTAGTGAGGAAATGGTTTGCAATATCTGTGTGCCAAGATTCATTAAAGTCAGTTCTAGCTGGACATAGGGGCCTATGCCTGTAATCCTAGCTACCCAGGAGGCTGAAATTTGAGGATTGATGTTTGAAGACAGCCTTGGAAGAATATTCCTTGAGACTCTTTCCCCAAATTAATCACCAAAAAGCCAGAAGTGGAGATGTGGCTCAAGGAGTAGAGCACCAAAAAAAACAAGTCAGAGCCATTGAGTTCAAGCCCAAGGAGACACACACACACACACACACACACACACACACACACATGTGCTCACACATGCATGCATGCATGTACACACACATACAAGACAATTCTACATTGGGCATAGAAAACAGACATATACTTCCCACTTTCTGTTTATGCTTTCCAAATAAGAACAAGGAAATTTGACAAAGTCCTTATTGTATTTTATTTAATTAATTAATTTATTTTTTGGGTCTGGTCGTGAGGCCTGAACTCTGGGCCTGGGCGCTGTCCCTTAGCTCTTCAGCTCAAGGCTAGCGCTCTATCACTTGAGCCACAGCACCACTTCCGGCTTTTTTCTTTTTGCTTATGTGGTGCTGAGGAATCGAACCCAGGGCCTCAGGCGTGCAAGGCAAGCGCTCTACCACTGAGCCACCTTCCCAGCCCTGTATTTTAAAGATAGATTGTATATTTCTCAAACTTCATTCTGTGTGTGTGGGTGGGGGTGGGGGTTGGATGGAGGAAAGCATGTGTTTGCTAGTACTCAGGCCTGAACTCGGGTCGTAGGCATTGTCCCTGAGCTTTTTCACTCAAGGCTGGCACTCTGCCACTTGAGGCACATCTCTACTTCTAGCATTTTGCTGGTTAATTGGAGAGGAGAGTCTCACAGTCTTTTTTGTCTGGGCTGGCTTCAAACCTTAATCCTCAGATCTCTGCCACCCAGGCCCCCCCCCCCCCCCCCCCCCCCGGCAGGTAAGATTACAGGTGTAAGCCACCATTGGCAGGCTTCAAACTTTATTCCTGGCTGTGTGCCTAGCTCCTATTCTCTTTGCTAAGCAGTGATTCCTAATACTGGGCTCCAATTTCAGCTTACAGTGCTGTGGCTCTCCATAGTCAGCTCTAGTCAGTGCTGAGACTACAGAGTGCATTTATATGTCATTGGCCACTCTCTGTGCATGTCTTGAAACCCAGGACCAGCTGTATCCTCACTGTCTGCAACACAACAGAAGGTTGAATCGCTGAGTGCTATGAAGGCTCTTCAGTCAGGGTTTGCTCCTGATTTGGATTTTAGTGTAGGTGACTGAAGGCATCCAGTCACATCATCCAGCCATTTTCTCATGGACCAGTTTGGTGTTGATTGGACTGATAGAAGCCAACCCACATTATGGCAGAAAAAAGGCAGCCTCTGAAACTTCAGGAGGAAGAAGCCATAATGAGGTAGAGAAGTTATTCTGCAGGCCTACAGTTGATATCTTGAAAATTTGAATATTCTAATCATGTCTGTTTAAACAAGAGGGCTTTTTTTGCAGCACTGCAGATTGAACTCAAGGCCTTGAACTTGCTAAGCAGGTGCTCTACCACTTGAACCATGCTTCTAGCCCTTTTTGCATTGTTTATTTCAGAGGTAGTCTCTTGTTTCATGCTCAGGAAAACCTAGACTGTGATCCTCCTATTTGTGCTTGCCCATGTTGACAGGGATAACAGATGTGCCTTACTGTGCCCAGCCATTGTGCTTCTCTGGTAGCACGGGATAACAGGGACTTTATAGGGATAACACTCAGCCAGGGTGGACATGAATCTGGATTTCCCCAATCTAGGCAGGTAGCTAGAATTTCTGACTTGAGCCAGTTTTACCTCCATAGTTCTGACTCAGAGAAAGTGAAGCTCAGATTTGCAGTGAGATCTTACAGATAGGTCCAACTCACCTGGGTATAGTGTATATACACTTGCTGCCTATGCCAGACAATCATTGGTAGAACTGACTTTTAAGCTCCTTTTATGAGGACCTCACTACATTGTTGGATTGTTAATGTTTTTTCTTTCTTCGTCACTGTGTGACTGTTCCTAGGTGTTATTCCTAGATTGTTTTCTTTCTCTCTTTTTTTTAAAAGTCCAAGACCAGTACTCTAACTTGATACTTGATGCTATCGCTCATTGGCTAGTGTTCAACCAAGTGAACCATGCCTCCAACCCTTGAATTGAGTTGTTTTCTCTAAATGATTAGTCCATAAGTTAATTACCCAGATGGAACCTCTTGGTTTGAACTGAGTAGTTAGCTCACTAGAGAAAAGGCTGGTTGGGGGCTGGGAAGGTGGCTCAGTGGTAGAGCACTTGCCTTACATGCATGAGGCCCTGGGTTTGATTCCTCAACACCACATAAGCAAAAAGAAAAAAGTCAGAAGTGGCACTGTGGCTCAAGTGGTAGAATGCTAACCTTGAGCTGAAGAGCTGAGGGACAGCGCCCAGGCCCAGAGTTCAGGCTCCACGATCGACAGAAAAAAAAATATGAAGGAGAAGAGAGAAACCCATCTAGGATGGAAAGAAGGCATCTTATGGTAAAGTGAGACACAGTGCCACTCACACCTTCATTTTTCTAGAATTATATTTTGGTACAGTTTGTCACGTGGCATGGAGGTGCCTTCCATTAGGATGGCTGAAGTATGTGTTCATCACCCATTACCTTCTGGGTGGGGCACATATGATTAGTTAGCCAATGAAATGTGGTTGGAAGTGATTATTACAGTTCTGAATTGAAGCTTTAAGAGTCACTTATGTATTCTATGTGCCCTTCTGCCCTCTGGTGTTTGACTATAAGAAGTGCATGCCCCTGGCAGTGACAGACCCAAAAGGGCAAGAGACTGGTAGGGCAGAATGTGGTACCAAACCCAGCCCAGCAGAAATTGGCCTAACCACAATGGATTTGCAAGCTTGCAAACAAATCAGGTTTTGTTTTTGTTTTGGCTTTTTGATACAATATCCTGCCAAGAAGCTGAGGCTGGTCCTGAACTTAAGTTTGGCCCAATCACCCTCTGAAGCTGGAATTTACATAGGTGGCTGTGATGCTTGGCTCAAAAATAGATTCTTGATTAGAGAGTCAGCTGGGTACCAGTGGCTCATACCTGTAACTCTAGCCACTCAGGAGGCTGAGATCTGAGGATTGGGGTTCAAAGCCAGACAATCAGGCTTTGAGACACTTATCTCCAATAAACTACCAAAAATAAAAGCCAAAAGTGGGGCAGCGGCTCATGTGGTAGAACATTGGCCTTGAGCAAAAGAAGCTCAGGGACAGTGCCCAGGCCCTGAGTTCAAGTCCCAGGACCAGCACATATACATAAATAAAAGTCAGAGGAAGCTGGGTACTGATGGCTCACACCTGTAATCATAGCTACTAAAGAGGTTGAGATCTGAGGATCACAGTTCAAAGCCAGCCTGGTCAGAGAAGTTACCAGGCTAATCTCCAATTAGCTACCAAAAAAGTCAGAAGTGGAGCTGTGGCTCAAATGAAGAATGCCAGCCTGTAGTGATAAAGCTAAAGAATAGTGCCCAGTACCTGTGCTTAATTCCCAGTACCAACATACACACACACACACACACACACACACACACACACACACACACGAAGAGATGAACCTGAACTTGCTGCTTTAAGGACCCTTGCAAAGAGTGTATGTCCTCCATCCAGCATGGGGCCTCTCAAATGTGGTCCTTGACCATCTGTATCTTAGTCATGGAGCATCCATGGTGACAAACAGAAGTGACTGATCTCCCAGGCTCTCTGGTCTACTCCATCTCTGGGACTGTGCATGGTTCCTGTCTGCCAAGTCCTTACTGAGTCGAGAGCAACTTAAAACTTGAGCCAGGATTAACTCCATTGGTTGAAGCAGTCTTAGGGGAAAAAAGTTATGCTGGTCAAACTCACCTGAGTCCTATGAGTAAGCTAGAAGGTTCTCAAGAGCAGGAACAATTGTTACTTACTCATCTTCCCTCGAACTTCAAGCAGAGTATAGTTGATCTTAGAAACTCAAAAGGTATTGGTGGAATACATAGCAGAACAGAATTCTCTTATCAACAAGAAATTGAATACACATGAGTAATTAAAAGAGACAAGATTCTGTTTGTGGCAGAATTCCAATCAATAAATACATAAAAAATATATAAAAATAAATATATAAAAATTGCCACTTACCAAAATAATATCAGGCACATAGGGACCTTAAAATTACTAGGTTAAATAAGGTGAGAAACACGTCTTTTGGCCAAGAAGTGTCACTACAAAATACCTAAAAAGTACGAAGAAAAAATTAGCTAGTGAACTGTGGAACTATTTGGTAGTTGCCACTTGAGCCAAGTGCTCGGCTCTGATAGCAGTAAGGGGACATGATGAAGTTACAGATTGTCCTGTAAGAGGCCCTGAGCTGATCTTTCACTTCACAGGTGTTCTTATGCAATCTCATGAACAAAACAGGAGAAATCAACAATTCCAAACTGAGGAAGAGTTTGCAAAATGCCTGGCCAGTGTTTTTGTAAAGTATCAGAGTTGTGAAAGGTGATATACTGAGAAATCCTTCCAGATTGGAGGGGACCAAGGAGACAAGACTCTAAACTGCAATGTCAGACCCTGGATTATATCTGAACTATGAAATGTGTGTCAGTGGGAGGCTAGAACATCTCCATAAATCACTTTCTTTTCCTCTGAAGTCCATATTCTTCAGGTCAGTTTGGGTTTATCAATGTTGCATTTACATAGCAAGCATGAGCATCAGTGCTCAATGAGTACTACCTTTGTCTTCCCGCCCTCTCCCTGGAATTCTCCTAGATGTGTTCAATGGTCAAGATTTCACTTATAAAATAAGTTATTTCTTGTTTTGGTCCTGGGTCTGGGCACTGTCCTTGAGTTTTATTGCTCAAGGTTGGCATTCTACCACTTGAGTTATAGCTCTACTGCAGCTTTTTAGTGGTTAATTGGACATAAGAGTTATATGGACTTTCCTGCCCCAGCTGGCTTTGAACCTCAATCTTCAGATCTCAACTTCCTGAGTAGCTAAGATTACAGGCATAAGGCCCTGGAGCACCTGGCTTAAAATAAGCTTTAAAATAAATAAGCTTTAAAATAAAAAGTGAACCCTAAGTTAAACATATAATGAAATCAACCAGAAATATTTTTTCTAAAATAGGCACTAAATGTAATGTATTTATTGTGAAGTCAGCTATTTCCCTTTTCCTGGTGATGCTATCAACAAGAAAGTTGAAAAGTTCAGAGAAGCATCTTCAGAAGTTTTCTTAAATACAATTTAACAGTGCATATTCAAAATAAAAAGAGGAATTTGCATGGCTCAGTTATCATTTCTGCAACTCAGAGACAACAGATTTAGCAAGAACAGTTCTCAAGTTTACATAAAGAAACAGCTCCAAATGGATCAAAGACCTCGGAGTCAAAGCAGACACTCTGAAAACATTACAGGATGGAATAGGAGAAACCCTAGGGCTCCTTGGCACAGGACGAAATTTTCTTAATAGAGACCCAGAAACACAACAAATCAAAGAAAGGTTGGACAGATGGGATTGCATGAAGCTGCAGAGCTTCTGCATGGCAAAGGACATAGCTAGCAACATCAATAGAAAGTCCACGGATTGGGAGAAGGTCTTCACTAGCCATAAAACGGACAAGGGTCTCATATCTAAAATATACTTGGAACTCAAAAAATTAAATCCCCCAACAACAAATCCTCAAAGAAACAACTGCCCAATAAATAAGTGGGCTAAAGACTTAAAGAGAAACTTCTCTGAAGAGGAAAGAAGGATGGCCAATAGACACATAAAGAAATGCTCAACCTCTCTATCCATAAAAAAAGGCAAATCAAAACAACATTGAGATACCACCTCACCCCAGTTAGAATGGCTAGAATCAAGAACTCTCATAACAACAGATGCTGGAGGGGATGTGGACAGAAGGGAACCCTACTGCATTGTTGGTGGGAGTGTAAACTTGTTCAACCACTTTGGAAAGTAGTATGGAGCTTCTTCAAAAGACTCCACGTAGAACTCCCCTATGACCCAGCAATCCCACTTTTGGACATTTACCTAAATGATCACAAACAAGACCACACTAAAGCTACCAGCACAACTATATTTATTGCAGCATCATTTACCATAGCTAAGATATGGAACCAACCCATATGCCCCTCAGTAGATGAATGGATCAAGAAAATGTGACATATATACACATTGGAATTCTATGCCTCCATCAGAAAGAATGACATTGCCCCATTTGTTAGGAAATGGAAAGACTTGGAAAAAATTCTATTAAGTGAAGTAAGCCAGGGCCAAAGAAACATAGGTTCCATGGTTTCCCTTATTTGAAATGACTAGTATATGTCTGAGTCAAGCAGTAAAGGTCAGATAAGTTGATGTTAGGGAAATGAACCCCAAGATAAGTATTCAAATGTTTTTTCTTTCTTGCTATTGTTTCTAACGTATTTATAAGTTGATTGTTTTTGTTGCTTTGTATGCCCCTCCCACACGGTATAACCCCTGCTTTCACTGTATTTGATGTTGGTATAATTTGTGGAGGGGAAGGGAAAAAAATCGTTGAAATAGGGATACAGTGGACCCATTGCAACAATGAGATGTACAAGATGTTATGTAGAAAAAGGAACTTTACAACTTTGGGGGGGGGGCTAGGGGAGATGGGAAGGGAAGGGAAGGGGAAACAAAGAAGGAGGCAACAATGCTTGATAAGAAATGTACTCATTATCTTGCCCATGTAAGTGTAACCCCTCTGTATTGTATTTTCACAATAATAAAAAAAGAAACTTCATAGCTTTCCTGTGTCGTGTCTCATTATTAGATCCATAGCAGACATTACTGTCAGTCACAAAACTTTCACCTGTGATCAGACATTCCTTTTCATCACAGATTTGATCCAGGAAGTTCCTAGAATAATAGGATAATATGAAGTTGTACCCAAAGTAGAAGTAGCAATATCCCTGACCAAGCCCGATTCATTTGACCCCATCCAGAAATCCAGAATTAGTCCTGCTGCTTGGGTATTGTGTAGAATGACCCTTGATTGAGACATGTCTGCTGTACTTCTCATGGTGAGACTGGGGCTATGGGTTCCAAGAGGAAGGTCATGAAGGTAAAGGGCTCTTTCCATCACCTCCCAGCATAGAGACACACAGTATGACTCATCACTGGTGATGCTCAAGGGGCATATCTCCTCCTTCCCATTGACTAACTGATTGTTTCCATTAGCTATTTAGGCCATTACAAATTTATGGAATTTTCTGGTGTAAAACTTGGGTTAAAAATCTAATTGCACTTGAAAAAAATCATTACTTACCTGGTCCAACTTTGACCATTGGGAACCCTTCTAATCAATTTATTCTAGTCTGGCCCCTTGACAGACCTTTATCATTAGTGTCTATGCTTTCTTACCATCACCATCCAGTAACATGATTGCTTGAATCCACTCTATGCATACAATGGCATAGAATTCTCTAACTGTAGCCTTTTGAGAAGTAGCAATGTCAACTGAAGTGCAGTGTTGACGGACAGTTTCTATTGCTCTGAATCTCACAGATGTCAGTCATTTGCAGGTTACATGGTATTTCATACATTTATAATTTCTCTAATTGTTTGGTTATATCTGTGTTCTGTCCTGGGATCACAAGCTTCTAAGAGACTTGCTAGAAGTTTGAACACACTCTGTATTAAGCCCGGTATCATCTACTCAACACCATTGCCCATGCCTGAGCCACCAGAAGTCTCCTGTATTTTCCTATCAGTATAATTACCAATATAACTTCATATCATTGAAATCACATAACATATAGCCTTCTCAGATTGGCTTATTTCACTTAGTTGTATGCATTTCAGATTTATCCCGGTCATCTTTTTGTGGCTTAATATCTCATTTGCTTTTTTGCCTTAGTAATAGTCAGAATGGCTTTTACATGGATTTAATCACTGCTGAGTATCATGATCACTTCCAAACTTTGATGATTATAAAACTGCTATTTTTAGATATATAAATCCACATAATAATAATTAAATAATTATTAAAATATATTTGTATATTAAAAATATAGTACACATAAGTATACATTATGTAATTATCTACATTGTATTGTATATAATTTACATAATTATGTATATTTAACAAATTATATATATGTTGCAAAATATATAATTTATATAATGTATACATTATATAAGTTATATAATATATAGATGCATGCATTATAATGTATAAAGCATATATGTAACATAATTTACAAATTATAATTCATAAATTTATGTAATATATAATAGGTATATATAATAGATATCTCCATAACTACATATTCCATGACATATTTACTTAATAATTTATTATAGATGTATGAAATATAATTCAAATATGTTTGGCATAAAATATATAAATTAGCTGTGAGTTTGTGACTCATACCTGTAATCCTAGCTACTCTGGAAGCTGAGATCTGAGGATTAGGGTGCCACGCCAGCCTGGGCAGGAAAGATCCTGACTCTCCAATTAATTATTTAAAAAGATGGAAATGGTGCTGTGGATCAACATGGTAGAATATTAGCCTTAAGCACAAAAGCTCAGATACAGTACCTAGGTCCTGAGGTTAAGCTCCACAAACAGCACAATAAATAAATATATATGTAAATGTCATATATAATAAATACATATGATATAATTTTTTTTAAAGTCTTTTTGAGACAGTGCCTTGCTATGTGGCCCTGGCTGGCTTGGAGCTCCCAGTTTCTCTTGCTTCAAACTCCAATTTCAAAATATTTTCCATCTGAAGTTGACAGGAGCATGCAGATACGGGAGGATGGCTGTACATATATACACATGCATTTATTTCTATGGATGTGGATAATACATGTTTTTTTCTTTTTTTCTGGTTGGTCATGGGGCTTGAACTCTGGACTTGGGCGCTGTCCCTCAGCTCTTCAGCTCAAGGCTAGTGCTCTACCACTTGAGCCACAGTGCCACTTCCAGTTCTGGTGGTTCATTGGAGATAAGAGTCTCATGGACTTTCCTGTCTCCTGGTTGGCTTTGAATGGTGATCTTCAGATCTCAGCCTCCTAAGTAGCTAGGATTACAAGTGTGAGCCACCAGCAACCAGTTGGTAATATACATTTTAAGTAAATATCAGACACAGAACGTTGGGAATCTTTCACCCCAAATAAACCATTGAGAAGATCAGTGTTGCTAAAAGAAAAGTAAGAGTACAAACTATGAGGTTCCACTGAGTGACATCATTGAAGGGTTTTGAGCAGGAGCCTGACATATTCACATTAGCTTTTAGAAGTGTGCTTTGGTAGGAATGCCAGAGCTGTGATGGATGACACATAGAACTGTGAGGGTTGGCAAAGGCATTGGAGGTTGGAAGCAAATGTTTCATGGGATTGCAAAATGAAATAAGCCATTCTTAGCAATGTACTATTTTTCTGTTCCAATAATCCATCCAGAAATTAACGCACCACTTCCACCTACTGGTGAATAAGTTTCCAATCTAATACTGCTCCACACACCACACAGAAAAGGAAGGGGCAAATTTCACAGCATAGCAGCATCCCCTTAATCTGTGTGGGACACACACATGTACTGTTTTTCCCTAAACAAATACACCTATGATAAAACTTAGTTTAGGCATAGTAAGAGAACAATAATAGCCAATAGTATAATAGAACAATAATAACAACCTGTTTATTTGTTGTTTGTTTCTTTTTATTTTTGATCACAGGGCTTGAACTCAGGGTTTTGCTCAAGACTAGCAATTTACCACTTTGAGCCATGACTTCTGGTTTTTGAATGGTTAATTGGAAATTAAGGGTCTCATGGGGACTTTTCTCCCCCTGCTGGCTCTGAAGTACCATCCTCAGATCTCAGCCTCCTGAGTAGCTTCTATTATAGGCATGGACCATGGATACAAACTATCAGTCTGATTTTTTGTTTTTGGTGGGTCTTGGGGCTTGAACTCTGGGCCTGAGCGCTGCCCCTCAGCTCTTTAGATCTGGCTTTTGAACCGCAATCCTCAGATCTCAGCCTCTTGAGTACTAGGATTACAGGTGTGAGTCACTGGTGCCCGGCTCAGTCTGATATTTTGACGTAAATAAAAGGTATGTAAAGATGCTCATCCTATCTCTCTCTCTCTCTCTCTCTTGCTCTCTCTCTCTCTCTCTCTCTATATATATATATGTATATATAGTACCTTTTTGTGAGGATGTGAGATGACACAATGCCTACAAGGTAAAGTAAGGCTCAGTATTTTCTGGCATGTTGTGTTGTCTTCAGTTAGAAGGCTTGTGTGTGTGTGTGTGTGTGTGTGTGTGTGTGTGTGTGTGTGTGTGTGTGTGTGTGTGCATGCACGCGCACGCGCACATGTACTGGGGATTGAACTCAGTGAGTTTTACTTGTTAGACAGGCACTGTACTACTTGAATAACTCTACCAGCCCATTTGGGGATTGGCTTTCTTTCTTTCTTTTCTTTCTTTCTTTCTTTCTTTCTTTCTTTCTTTCTTTCTTTCTTTCTTTCTTTCTTTCTTTCTTTCTTTCTTTCTTTCTTTCTTTCCTTCCTTCCTTCCTTCCTTCCTTCCTTCCTTCCTTCTTTCTTTCTTTCTTTCTCTTTCTTTCTTTCTTGTCGTGGGGCTTGAACTCTGGGCCTGGGTGCTGTCCCTGGGCTCTTCAGCTCTAGCACTCTACCACTTGAGCCACAGCAAGCAAGCACTCTACCACTGAGCCACCTTCCCAGCCCAGGGACTGGTTATTTTTGAGATAGGTCTTATCTTTTGCTCAGGTTGGCCAGGAGTATAATCCTCCTATTCGTGCTTCACTTTATAGCTGTGAAGGCATTGTGCATCACTATACTCAGCCACTGGTTAAGATGGAGTCTTGAGAAGTTTTTTGTCCAGGCTGTTTTTGATGCATGATCTGATCTTTACCTTTCATCAGTAGCTAGGACTATGGTCTGGAGCCACTATGCCCAGCTTTCAATACATTTTTTTCTTTTCATGTTTTCTACTCACAAACTTGATGCATTTTTCATCTTTTTTTTTCATTTGAAACAGAATCTAGATATGTAGTTCTGGTCTCAGACTCACAATCCTCTTGCCTCAGCCTTTTGGCACACATATGCCACCGTGCTTGTCTTTGTATTTTTCTACGCTAACCAAGCACTTATCACATATTGAAGCTGTCCTTTCACAGTTAGAAATAAAAGCCTAAAACTAGCTTAGAGATTCTGTTTCCTTCTTCACAATTTCATGGATACAAAATTTATTCTCACTGTGGGCGGTAGCAACTTCAGCATACCATTTTTAAGTGACATCATAGTAAGTCAAGAATGTTCACTATTTCACCAAAGGAAAACATTTTATGGCTTCTCTTTGGCAAATCTAAATTGCTAGGATCATGCTCATTGCACTTGGAGGACTTGTTAGTTAGATATAACATCATGCTATTGCAATGGTTATTTCATAACCAAGATGGCTACTAGTGACCAACAGACCGTCAGTAGAATGGCATGGTGGGCGGAACACAGCAGCAGGATTGGCGGTTTCATCATTTAACTAGAAAGGCTCTTAACTTAAAACAAGCATTGTTTATTCTGGAATTTTCCATTTAACATTTCAGACTGCAGCTAACCAAGGCTAAATGAAACAAAGGACAGCAAACTATGCACGAGGAGGGACTAATGACCATTGGCAAAAGGATATTAATCTATGTGTGTGCTGGTACTGAGACTTGAACTTAAGGCCTCTCACTTTCACTTGGCTTTTTCTTTCAAGGATGTTCCTTTACCACTCAAGCCATACCTTTTCTTCTGACTTTTTGCTGGTTAGAGTATGACTCACAAATTTTTCTGCCGGGGCTAGCTTCAAAGTGAGATCCTCAGATCTCAGCTTCTTGAATAGCTACAGTTACACGTATGAGCTACCGGCACTTGGCAAGGATATTGACTTTTCTTACTCAAATGTTTACTGACATCTCTTCAATGTGCTGAGGGTAATGGAAAGAAAACACCCTGTCTTGAGGTTAGAAAATGAGTTTAAGATTTGGCTTAAGAGTAGCTGCTACTCTGTTTAACTAAAATGTGAGGTCCCAGAGAGGAATTTGATGGGGTTGATTTTTACTTGTCACTGGCAGCAGGCTTTCTGAAGTTTGGTCCATCCAGAAAGAACCCATGAAAGGCAAGCAAGTTTTGGATGGATTTAAAGAGGAAGCCTATGGCCAAGGAGACAAAGATATCCCCCGCCTCCCCTGCTCCCACAACAGACTCTCACAGGCTGGTTTGAGTTCAGTTTTTGAGGTCGCTCTACTTTTCCAAGATGTGTGAGAAGGTAGGGAAGGATAGGAACATCTCCCCTCTTGAAAGTAAAACATTTTTCTTTTTTGGGAGGGAGGGTGGCAAAAATTCTCTATGACCACCTCTTTAAAAGTAAAAGATCTGGCGGGGTGGCTCACGCCTATAATCCTAGCTACTCAGAGGCTAAAATCTGAGGACCACACAGTTTGTGAGGCCAGCCCACGGAGGAAAAGTCCATGAGACTCTCCTCTCCAATTAAGCACCAAAAATGCCAGAAGTGGAGCTGTGGCTGAAGTGGTAAAGTGCTAACTGTGAGCAAAAAAGCTTAGGGACAGTACCCAGGCCTCTAGACCACCACCAAATAAATAAAAGATCTGGCTGGGTGGCTCAAGCCTCTAATCTTTTTTTTTAAATTAAGTTTTTTATTGTGAAAATACTGTACAAAGGGGTTATGGTTACACGAGCAATGTAATGAGTACATTTTTTTGGGGGGGGAATCCGGTCGTGGGGCCTGAACTCTGGGCCTGGGCGCTGTCCCTCAGCTCTTCAGCTCAAGGCTAGCGCTCTACCACTTGAGTCACAGCGCCACTTCCGGCTTTTTTCCTTTTGCTTATGTGGTGCTGAGGAATCGAACCCAGGGCCTCAGGCATGCAAGGCAAGCGCTCTACCACTGAGCCACCTTCCCAGCCCCATGAGTAAATTTCTTATCCAGCATTGTGGGCTCCTCCTTTATTTTTACCCTACCATCCCTTCCTTCCCACCTCCTCAGTTACACTACCCCAATCCTCCACCCCCACCCCCTGCCTAAATTGTTAAGTTTGTTTTTCGACATAGCGTATTGTACATCTTATTATTGCAATGGGTCAATCTGTATCCCTATTTAAATGATTTGTTTTTTCCCTTCCCCTCCCCAAATTATACCAACATCAAATACAGTGAAAACAAGGGTTATACCATGGGGGAGGGACATACAAAGCAACAAAAAAATTACCTTATGAATACTTTAGAAACAATAGCAAGAAAGAAAAAGACTACTTGTGTCCCTATATTGGGGTTCATTTTGCTTAACATCATCTTATCTGACCTTTTCTGCTTGTCCCAGATATATACTAGTTATTGCAAATAAGGGAAACCATGGGACCTATGTTTCTTTGGGCCTGGCTTACTTCACTTAATAGAATTTTTCCAAGTCTTTCCATTTCCTAATAAATGGGGCAATGTCATTCTTTCTGATGGAGGCATAGAATTCCATTGTGTATATATAGCACATTTTCTTGATCCATTCCTCTACTGAGGGGCATCTGGGTTAGTTCCATATCAGCTATGGTAAGTGATGCTGCAATAAATATAGTTGTGCTGGTAGCTTTAGTATGGTTTTGTTTGTGATCATTCAGGTAAATGCTCCAAAGTGGGATTGCTGGGTCATAGGGGAGCTCTATGTGAAGTCTTTTGAGGAACCTCCATACTGCTTTCCAAAGTGGTTGAACAAGTTTACACTCCCACCAACAATGCAGTAGGGTTTCCTTCTGTCCACATCCCCTCCAGCATCTGTTGTTATTAGAGTTCTTGATTATAGCTATTCTAACTGGGATGAGGTAGAATCTCAATGTTGGTTTGATTTGCATTTCTTTTATGGCTAGAGTGGTTGAGCATTTCTTCATGTGTCTATTAGCCATCCTTCTTTCCTCTTCAGAGAAGTTTCTCTTTAAGTCTTTAGCCCACTTATTTATTGGGCAGTTGTTTCTTTGAAGATTTGTTGTTGGGGTGTTTAATTTTTTGAGTTCCAAGTATATTTTAGATATGAGACCCTTGTCCATTGTATGGCTAGTGAAGATCTTCTCCCAATCCGTGGACTTTCTATTGATCTTGCTAGCTATGTCCTTTGCCATGCAGAAGCTCTGCAGCTTCATGCAATCCCATCTGTCCAACCTTTCTTTGATTTGTTGTGTTTCTGGGTCTCTATTAAGAAAATTTCGTCCTGTGCCAAGAAGACCTAGGGTTTCTCCTATTCCATCCTGTAATGTTTTCAGGGTGTCTGCTTTGACTCCAAGGTCTTTGATGCATTTGGAGTTGATTCTGGTGCAGAGTGATATATAAGAATCTAGCTTTAGTTTTCTACAGGTGATTAACCAATTTTGCCAGCACTGTTTACTGAAGAAAGCCTCTTAAAGAGAGAGATGGATGATTACAATTTGAGAATAGGATTGACTAGTCTATCATTTGATTGTTGTGAACAGTGCTGAAAAAAACATGGATACAGTGGTATTTCTCAGATATATTGATTTACTCTCCAAGTCAGAAATGGATGGCTGAACACTAGCTGCCATCTGGTTCACTGCTACCTTATCTTGCATATCCTGGGCACATTCAGAGCTGCTAGTCATCTGCTAGTGATGGGGTTATATTTTTATTTCTTTGGGTAAATTTGCATCTTCACCCTTTTCCTCTCTGTACTGGGGATTACACTCAGAGACTCGTGCTTGTTAAGCAAACATTCTGCCACTTGAAGCAACCCTCAAGCTCTTTTTGCATTAGTTTTTGAGGTAGGGTCTTGCTTTCTGGCCAGCCATTCTGACCTGAAATTCTATTACTTATGCTTCTTCAAGTCACTGGACATAGCAGGCAATGCCCAGCAATTGCACTTCTTCTGTAGTTGGGAAGACAGGCGTATGCCACTGGTTTAAATGGAGTCCCACAGACTTTCGTGAAATAATACGTACCATAAAGAAAAATAAGATTATGTTTTTGTAGGAAAATGTATGCAACTGGAGGACATCATATTGAGCCAGACAACTCATCATATTGAGCCAGGCATTTTGAACTCAAAGCCTCATAATTGCTAAGCAGGTTCGTTATTTTGAGACAAGGCCTCATTTATGCCTAGCCACATGCTTGAACCAGGATCCTATTTTAGCTTCCTATTGGAGTTAGGATGACAGGCATGCACCACACATGCAGCTTTTTCCATTGAAATGGAAGTTTGGATTCCAGCTCTGATCCTTTTGATACCGACTTACTGAGTAGCTAGTGTTATGGGTATGAGCCACTGCACTTGGTTTATTAAATATTTTAAATTAAATTCCAGTGTTTTGCTTTTTTGAGTTATTGTCAATCATTTGGAAGGTTTATGTGTTCTCAGCATAGGAAAAACTTCCGAAAGTTTATGATGACTAAACATTTACCTAAGACTGTAACTATTTGTGTTCTTTTTAGTCTTTGTTTTGTGCGTATCTCAGCTCAAAAATATGGATAGAATGAGCTATGATATACTTGCTGTTGGAGTTATAAATATTATCCTTTTCCTCTCACTTGACTTGCGCATGCTCCTTAGCGAATTCAGAGTCATAATAGAGATGTAAAGGTATCTAAGCGTAAGCACATAAGATGGGAAGGGCATGGACATTTCTAAATTAAGCTATTAATAATTTTGACATAATTTAGAACTATCTTTAAACTTCCCTCTTACTTTGTATAGTGTACCATCTCTGAGTGAATGGAAATCTATCAGCCAGCTTTCTCTTGCTACCAAGAAATGACTAAGACAGGTTACTGATGAGATCAAAAGTAGTTCTGTTCTGAATATAGTTCTGAATGACCAAGTGTACAATCATGTGGCCCCATTTGAGTCTGTAGTGAAGGTGGAACCTCATGGTGGGAGCATGTGTTAGAGTATGATCTTATATCTATAGTCAGGGAAGAGAGAGAGAAAGACAGAGAGATACCGAGAAAGATTTTGAGAGACTGAGAGAAAGATTGAGAGACAAAGAGATTAAGAGAGAGATTGAGAGAGGAAAGCAAGCAATCAGGGAGAGAGGGAGGGAAATTATAGAGAATTTGGGAATCATAGGGTCCCAGGATTCATCCCATGATTCAAGGCCACACCTCTTGAAGGCCCATAGCACCAGCAATGCTTCCAACTCATGGCTCAGGCTTTTCTATATTGACCTTTGGAGGGCAATCAGTCTAAAACCAGCAGCATCCAAAATGGACTTTCTTTTCTTTTCTTTTTTTGAGGTCATGAACGGATTTTATTTATTAATTTTTGTTGTAAAGATGATATACAGAGGGGTTACAGTTATATAACTTAGGTAATGAGTACATTTCTTTTAGAACAGTGTCACCTCTTCCCTTGTTTTCTCCCAGTTTTTTCCCTCCCAATCCTCCTTCCTCACATGTTGTATAGTTCATTTCCAACATAGGATGTAGTATTACTGCTGCACTGGTTCACCCTTTGTCCTCGCATTTCTTTGCTCCATCTTACTGTCCTCAAAACAAGACAAAAAGCACAGAAATAAAAAAACAGCAACAAAGTAAAAACAAAACAGAGCAAAAAGAACACTAAAATAACAAAAACCTCTTGTTTTCATTTCTTGGAATTTGTTTTGATAAACATCATTTTATATGATCATATGCACATAGCTATTGTGCCTTTGTGATCCTCTCCTAAGAATATCCTTCTTTGGTCTCACTGTGTGAATATTCATACAAACAGATTTTCTATGAAGCCTAATGTGTTGACTTCCTTGGAGGAGAATCAGCCCAGAATCAACAAACAAACAGCACAGCTCAGCTAATAAAAGCACATTATATATATATATACACACACATCACACACATATCCTCTTCTTACCTGACTATTTAAAGTGAAGTATGAATAAGAAAAAAAATGACTGCTTAAACTCTTTAGACCTAAATATATTTATGTATAAAATATTTTTTCTAAAATAATTACAAAGACAACTAGCACTCAGCTTACACAACTAATAGGCTCAGGTTACCTGTGAAATTGCATGCATGTTATAAGAAGAATTAAATTCATAAATAAGTTTATTCATTTAAATCATGAATAAATTTTCCCCTTTTATTCTACTACTTAAGTGTTTAAATACCATATATACACAATAAAACTCTTGAAGCTGGGGACACAACTGTATAGTTAATAAATAACTTTTATAGTATCACAAAAAAAAACTCTTGAAGCTGATAGCTTTAAGAAGGAACATTAAAATTGTATTTGAAAAAAAAATTTAGAAGACATTTAGAAAACTTGAAGTTAAACATGGAACAGCTACATGAATTCATTTCTTTAAAAATGTAGGCCTTGGGGGAAGGTAGCTCAGTGGTAGAGCACTTGCCTTGCATGTATGAGGCTCTTGGTTCGATTCCTCAGCACCACATAAGCAGAAAAAGCCAGAAGTGGTGCTATGGCTCATGGTAGAGTGCTAGCCTTGAGCTGAAGAGCTGAGGGACAGCGCCCAGGCCCAGAGGTAAGGCCCCACGACCGACATAAATAAATAAATTAATTAATTAATTAATAAATAAAATAAAAACGTAGGCCTTGGTTACCCTGCTGTGTTTCCTCATGTGGAACAATATGATATTAATCTCCACTAAAATCTCCTAGGAAATAACAATTCAGGTAGCCAGTTTATATACCTGAACATCTTTGCTGCTTCAGAGAAGAAAGGTGGCTTTCATAAACGTGTGGACTGGCAAAGAAAATGGAGGTGGCTTGTAGGGCTCCAGCTAACCCAGCTGGGTTTGAAAATGGTGTTTGTCAGCTTTCTGTTACTGTGACAAAATAATCGACTTAAAAGACTTAAAATGGGGAAAGGTTTACTATAGAAGTTTCAATCCTTGGTGGCTGGTCCATAGCTTTTAGGCCTGTTATCAAGGCAGTAAGTCATGGTGGGAGTATGTGGCAGAGGAAATTTCTCATCTCCTGGCAGCCAGAATATGACAGAAAGAAGAGAAGGGGCCCTGGTTCTAATAGATAATAGCTTCTTCAAGAGCACACTTTTACCGACCCAACTTCCTTTCACTAGGTTCCACCTCCTGAAGTTTCCACTTCCTCCTAATAATGCCATGGATTCTAATCCTTCAATAGGATCAGCCTTTGGAGGCATTCAAGGTCCAAAATGTAGTTAACATAAAAAAGAAATAATCTTGTGGTGATTATGATGAAATTTTAAGGGATTTTCAGTCATGAGGCTTGAACTCAGGACCTGGGCACTGAGCCTCAGTATTGACCAAAGGAAAGGAAGTAGCTGGAGATGTAGCTCCGTGGTAGAGCACTAGCTGAGCATGTCAAAATCTGGGGAGTTGAGCCCCAGTGGAGGAGGATATGTGATTTTTTTTTTTTTTTTTTGCCAGTCTTGGGCTTGAACTCAGACCTGGGCGCTGTCCCTCAGCTCTTCAGCTCAAAGCTAGCACTTTACCACATGAGCCACAGTACTACTTCTGATTTTTCAGTTTATGTGGTACTGAGAAATTGAACGCAGGACTTCATGCATGCTAGGCAAGCACTCTAACACTAAGCCACATTCCCAGCCTGGAAATGATTTTTTTATGATTTTTAAAATCACATTTATAAAAATGTCATATTTTGTTCAGATCACACTGTTTGTGTATTAAACAAGTATAGGCCAATAATAGGTCAGTAAATATTTAGTAACAATCTTGAATCCTAGTATGGGTGCGTATATATGCATGTGTGTGCAAAATTCAATGAATACAAACATAAAAAGCTGTATAATTTAATTTAAAATGTGTAGAAGATTGTGCTTAAAAGAGAATGGAAAGATGGGTGCTAGTGGTTCAAGCCTGTAATCCCAGCTACTTAGGAGACTGAGATCTGAGAATCTGGTTTAAAGCCAGCCCAGGCAGGAAAATCCATGGGGCCCTTATCCCCAATTAACCACCAAAGAACCAGAAATGGGACTTAACTGCAATTAACCACCAAAATGGCAGAAGTGGAGCTGTGGCTCAACTGATAGAGTGCTAGCCTTGAGGACAAAAGCTCAGGGATAGCATGTAGGATTTGCAGTTAGCCTCAGGACCTGGAGGGAACTGCAGAGAGAGAAAGAGAGAATCAGAATGAAATGTAACACACCAAGTTCTAGGGGAGACAGTTGTGTGAAAGGTTTTCTAACTGTGAACTTTTACAATACGGTTTTATAACTTCAGAAGTTCCCCCCAGGTTTTTATATCATTGTCCTGTTCCTCAAACTTATGATCAAACCAAGTTCTAAATGACAGGCCCAAATTAAGAATACAAGACAACCTGAAACAGGTCTTCATCTGCTTGTTCGGGAAATTAACCCTTGTTTTCCAAAAAAAAAGTACGCAATGCATATTGATAGAGATGAAGATTTTTCAAATTTTCAACAATTTGGGGATGGGTTAAAGTGGTAGGATATTTGCCTAGCATAGACAGAGGCACTGGATTCAAATCCAAGCACAATAAGAAACAAAACAAAAAACTAGGGAAGATGTAATATAACAATGGATTTTTTTTTTTTTTAATTTTTTTGGGTCTGGTCGTGGGCCTGAACTCTGGGCCTGGGAGCTGTCCCTCAGCTCTTCAGCTCAAGGCTAGTGCTCTACCACTTTGAGCCACGGCGCCTTTTCCAGCTTTTTTCTTTCTGCTTATGTGGTGCTGAGGAATCGAACCTAGGGCCTCATGCATGCAAGGCAAGCGCTCTACCACTGAGCCACCTTCCCAGCCCCTAACAATGGATTTTTAAAAGAGACTTTTCTTGAGCCTCTTTGTGCTCAAGGCTAGCAGTCTACCACTTGAACCACAGGGCCTCTTCTGGCTTTATCTGTTTATGTGGTACTGGGGAACCAAATCCAGGGCTTCATGCATGCTAGACAAGCACTCTACCACTAAGCCACATTCCCAGCGCCAGAAAAAGACTTTTATCTTAACCTTTTGGTTTTTTTTTTTTGAAATGTTTGAGAGAATGACTATTATATATATAGTTATTACAAAAATCAACTCATATTGGGATGTGGCTCAAGTGGTAGAGTGCTTGCCTAACAAGTTCTTGGCTGTAAGTTCAAATCACAATGCAAAAAAATGCATTTGACAAATATCAATTCACGTATTACAGGCCAGCAAAGTTTCTGCGGGTAGAACTTCTATTGATCTTCCTTTCTGGCTTTGGAGTGAGAGTTGACTTTGAGGTGAAGAGATGTCATAGGTCCTGACACTACTAGCCAAGGTTTTAGGTTTTCCTTTTCTTTCTTTTCTTTTTGTTCTTTTCTTTTCTTTCTTTCTTTCTTCAAATGGAGACCCTCAGACCTCAGCCTACTTGAGTAGATAGAATTATATACATAAGCCACCAGTGCCTGGCCCTAGCCATGCTGCTCATACAGGAGCCATAGTGTCAGATTCCAGATTTTGTCCCTTTATCTTGTATTTACCACAGAGGGTCAATGATAGTTGATGTGTTGGCTGAAACCATTTTTCTTGGTGTGCTTTGCCACGTTATACAAACTAGATCTGAGTCTACAGAGTGTTGATGTTAAATATTTAGAAAAACTTCATGTATTTGTATTAAAATTCTTAGCTATTGTGTAGAGAAAGTAAGTGTCTGGGTGTGGTGATTCATGCCTATAATCCCAGGCACTTCAGGGAGAAGGATTAAGATGGAGGATGGTAAGTTCTAGGCCAGCCTGGGCTATGCAGCTAGAGAAAACTAACCCCTCTACCCCTACCACACCTCCCCCTAAAAAAGGAGCAAAAGAAAAAGTAGAAAATGTGGAATGCCTGGAGTTAAGCTTTTTAAAAAGTTGAATTATTTAAATCATTAGTTACTACTAAGTATCTGTTTTATTCAGATACCTTCTCCTGTACACATGAACTCGTCAGTAAGTGTTACGGACTTTGTATCTACGTGAACACTTGAAGCACTCCAAAAGTTAACAAGTGGTAGGAAGGTTGCATGTAGGGGGTAGCAAAACAGAACAAAATACAAAAACCAGAACAAAGCCTCAAAACCACTTGTTTGCTCGTGGTAGAATCATTGCGGTAGATGGCTGGAGTCCTGAAGCAAGAGTGTCACCAAGGCTAGGGCATTGTCTATCTTCCCCTGGGGCCATTCAGCTGTGGGTAGCTTGAAATTTGACTTTAAATACTTGTGGCTGAGTGACTAACTGTGATTTTCTTTTAACGATCACTTACTCCAGGACTACCCAGAGTCCCCTAAAATATAGACTCTTGGCCTTCTTCTATGGAACTAGAACTCTAAGAGTAAAATCAACTGCTCTACCTCACTCCCCTAAATCTCCTGGGCTCAAGTGATCCCAAGCCTCTGCTTCTGGGGCAGCAGAACTACAGGAGGGAGCCACTATGCAAGACCCTGAAATCTGCGTTCTTCATACACCTCCTCTTTGAGGAGCTATAGGGAAAAGTCATTGAAGTCCAGTCTCTTCCCTTTGCAAGGGAGAATCCTGAGGCTATGTGTCTTGTTTAGGCTCATATGGTGAAAGTCTCAGCAAAAATTATAGCAAATTTTGAAAAGTTCACTGTTTTCTTTTGTTTCTTCTTGCAATGCAGTGAAAAACCAGACAATAATTCAGGTTCCAGGCTTGTTTTTCCCTGACAATGGTTTGGAGCTCATTTTTGCCATTTTGTTATTACCTCTTCTCTAATAGGATTCCACTCTGCATTTTCCTTTTGGCTTTTCAAAGTAGTCCCCAACTATATCTAAAACCAAAATAGAATTTTGATATTCATGTCGGTGTCAGTGAACTTATATTTTCTTGTTTCACATGAGTAGACTTGTGAGAAGTTCCTTCCACCAAACTATGATCTTCAGATACTCAATCTAGAATTCTCCAGGCTTTCCTTGTCTCTCAAGAGGAAGTCATTTTTCAATCATTACCATGTTGGCTCAAGAAATACTAAAATTTTACACTTCCTTAATAGTAAAGGATCCTTAGTTGACAGTCTTCAAGGTATAAAGACTTTCTGCAAAGAGCTTCATTCAGAGACGTGATGTCGTAAGGCTTCTATATTCCTCAATTTCCAGGACTTGTCCAGCATAGATAAACTCTTCAAATGAGTTAGGATTATTTTTCTGCTTAAGGAGTTTGACACTGAGGTATGCCTAGGTGATGGTGGGCCTCACAGGCCATCCTCACTACTTCCCTCCTCCTTTGTCACTTTGTACATGATTGCACATGAGAAGGTAATAAGCAGTCTGGCACTGGTGGCTCATACCTGTACTTTTAACTACTCAGGAGGCTGACATCTGAGGATCACAGTTTGAAGCCAACCCAGACAGAAAAGTTCAGGAGACTTATCTCCAATTAACCAGCAAAAAGCCAGAAGTGGAGCTGTGACTCAAGTGGTAGAATGCCAGCTTTGATCCAGAAATCTCAGGGATGGCACCTAGGCTTTGAGTTCAAGCCCTAGAACCAGGGTCTCTCTCTCTCTTTCTCTCTCTCTCTCTCTCTCTCTCTCTCTCTCTCACACACACACACACACACACACACACGTTTAGCAAGCAATCTTTAGGCAAGTATTTCAACATTTCTCAGTAGACTTTACATAAAACAATGAACAGAATGGAAATGACTAAAACCTAAAGCGTTTCTTAACCCAATTTTATCAGAAAGGATCGTTTCATTTTGATCAGAATGAGAGGAGTAAAATCTTTTCTCCTTTCTTCTTGTGTGGCAAAACTTTTGGACAAGAATTTCATACCTCAAAATTCTAGCTGTCTGTGTTCTGGGGACACACAGGTCCACCCTGGTGATAATACCAGTATGCACCCCCAAGCCGACTGTTCCATAGGAACTCCAGAGAGGCTGGGAGGGGAGAGGCTCTGTGGTCCAGGTCCCCTGTTCAGAACCTTTGCGTGGGGAGAGACACCCCTGCCCTCCCCCCACCCCTCCAGCCCCTCACCAGCAGCTTGGGGCTCCCGGGCTGTAGCTGGAGAGAGGGGAGGGGAGCTGTACCACTCGACGGTCAGCCCTCCGAGTGGAGCAGGGGTCCTGGCAAGAGAGGGTGGAACTTGCACCTTACAAAGCCACTCCCTGCCGGGGGGATAAACCCCTGGCCAGCCAGCCCCTGACTTCCCTGGGCCCCTGGGGGCTGCGGGTTCTGTGGATCCGGATCCCTGTGTGACACGCTGGGGGTCCCTGTATCCAGGCCTCTGGGGACAAAGCTGCCGGAGGGATGCGGCGTTAGGGGGTCTCGAAGAGAGTCTTGCGCGTTGAGACACGCCCTCATCCTCGGTGGAGGGGGGACCCCGCGTTTCCCAGCGCCGCCCCGCCTCCCGTCCCCGCCCAGTGCCCCGGGACGCTGTGACTTAGGAGAGGGTCCCCGCTAAGTCCCCGAGCGGCTGCAGCCCGAGCACATCTCCCCTGTCCCCCAAACGCCGACGAGGGCAGAGGGGCTGTGACGGCTCAGGACCCCACTCCTGGGCTGCGGACCCCCCGGATCCGGGTCGGCACCCTTGTGCCTGTTGCCCTCTCTTCCAAACACAAGGCCATGCGGCCGGCGAAGCCAGGCGCCCCGCTGCCCGCTCTCCTGCTGCTGGCGCTGGCTCTGTCTCCGCACGGGACCCAGGGGCGGCCCCGGGGACGCAGAGCCGCGCGGGGCGCAGAGCCCAAGCCGCTGCTTTTCCTCCCCGCTGCGGGGGTCCGCCCGGCTCCTGGAGGCGCTGCCCGCAGCGCAGGTAAGTCGTCCCTGTCCCAGCCCTTCTGCTGCCCGAGCCCGGGTCCCAGTGGGCCAGGCTCTGGCCAGACTCCCTGGGAAAGAGGGAGTGAGTTTATTAGTGCACCTTGACCGAGAAATAGTAAAATCCAGCGGGCCAGAACCCAACTTTATCCCTGCTAGGAGTGGGAAGCGTTTGGAAATAAAATATAGAGTGACGGAAAGACCTGGAATACAGTCTCCCCCTCCCGCCCCACCCCCCCGCCCCCAGGGATGGTGGAGAATGCATGCAGCTCTTAGCAGCGGTTACTTGTGTATCTTCCCAGGGTTGTTTTGATTTGGATTGTTTGTTTTTGGTGCTAGTAGCGCTTGAACTCTGGGCCTGGGCACTGTCCTGAGCTGCTTCTGCTTAAATCTAGCACTCTACCACTTGAACCACAGCTCCATTCAGGCTTTTTGTAGGTTAAATGGAGAAAAGAGTCGCACAGTCTTTCCTGCCCAGACTGTCTTCCACCCTTAATCCTCAAACTTCAGCCATCAGAGTAGCTAGTGTAAGACACTACCACCCAGCTGTCCAGGTTTTGAGTTTCCTAACTTGATTGCAATCAGATATCTGAAGTTAGGTAAGAAGGCCCCTTCCCTTCTCTTTAAAGGGAAGGGTTCTAGGGAATGAGTGACGGAAACACCAATTTCAGCAGGCTGACAGTTTGCACCTTTCCAGGGCTAGAATTCACCAAATGGTGCTGCTGGTGGCTCTCAAGTCAGATCTGGACACCCAGGTTCCTGCTACTCAGATGCCTGCAAAGTGAGAGGAAGAAGGCAGGAGGAAAAGTTGCCACTCTTAAAAGACCATGAAACACCCAAAAGCACAGAAGTCCTGTGAATTAATAGGAAAGGGAGAAATCCCAGAGGAAAGGGACTTCTTGGGATGGCTGGACTGTGGGCAGCAGGAAGGTGCTAGGCACTGGGAGGAAATCAGGCAGTGAACAAAGGGAAAAGAAGCTGCTCAGAATGTCTGTGCAAGTCTGGCAAACACAGAGCTATGGCAGAGGCTGGGAGCACAAGGCCGATCTTCAATGGCTACTTGGTGGTCTGCACCCAGCTTTGTGTGAGGTCCAAACCCAGGGGTGTCTCAAGATACCCTGCAGCTTCCCCCTGGTTGTCAGCACATGAAGGCTAGAGCTTCTTCTGTGCTCCTCCTTCACTTTTATAATGTTTATATTTTGTGCTAGTATTGGAGTATGAAATCAGGACCTCATACTCTTGAGTTGGCTTTTTCCATTCAAGGCTGGTGCTACTTCAGCTTTTTGTTGTTTAATTAGAGGTAAGGGTCTCACAGATACTCTTACCCAGCCTGGCTTTGAACTGAGATTCTCAGATCTCAGCTTCCTGAGTAGCAAGGACTACAGGTGTGAATCACCAGTGCCCAGCTCTACTCACTTTTAAGAAAGCAAATAGGATTTGTACCATTCTTTTTCTTTCTCATTCACTCCACAAACTTCCTTTGATATAGTCTTTACAAACTGGTTGGCTTGCAGAGGGCTGAGGCCATTCAAGGTAGCCAATAGTGAGAAGTCTTCTTACCCCACCACATTGGGAAGACTCGTTCAGAGAAAGGCAACAGGGAAGGCTTGGGAAGCAGCTAGGCAGAAAGCTTGGTGGATGGAAGACCTGGCTGGAGCCTTTCATTTCACCCACAAGTGGAACTCTCAGGAAAGAGGATAAGGTAGAGAGTGTGACCTCAGCAGGGAGATGCCATGACTGGTCATACTGATCCTAAACTGGAAATTCTTGTTAACCCAAATATTCCTGCCAGGGGAGGCAGTGCCATTTTTGAATGTCCAAGGAGGGGGAGAAAGTGTTGAACTACACAAACATTTAAGGTAACACATTGTTACTTCACACCTCCAGCTTCATTTAAGGTAAACAGATCTTTTCAGGGAGAGACTTAAGTGAACTACAAGAGAGAGGACATTTCCAAGCTAAAAGTGGTTTGCAACATGGGAAGTTTAGAAAACAATAAAGCCTGGCTGTGAGTCACTCTCAAAATTGATTGCTTTCTAGCACTGTTACTGTTTGAGGCGATGTCCTCTTGAGACCCATACTTTATTCACAAGGGGAAAGAAGGATGGCTCATCCCATCTAAAGTTGCCTCCTCCTCCTCCTTTGCCAGTCCTGAGGCTTGAACTCATGGCACTGTCCCTGAGTTTCTTTTGCTCAAGGCTAGCATTCTGCCACTTGAACCACAACACTACTTCCGGCTTTTTCTGTTTTTGTGGTACTGAGGAATCCAACCCAGGGCTTCATGCATGCTAGGCAAGCACTCTACCATTGAGCCACATTCTCAGCCTCCATCTGAAGCCTTCTGTGAATGAAGCATTTGATATGGATGAGGGACAAATAGAGACATGATACAGAGAAGATGAGGACCCATCTCTGATGTTCTCACGGGACACTAAGGGAGTGAGAGGGCCCATAGCTCTGTCAGAATGAAACATCTCCCTGTTCCTAGAAGCCAAGGATAGGCCTGGAATATGCCCTAGAATTCAGCAACACAGTGATCATCCTCACCCTCACTCTGTATGAGCTTTGGGTCTGACACCCTTGCTGCTCATGTCAGTAGAAAATCCAAATA
Source organism: Dipodomys spectabilis (assembly GCF_019054845.1). NCBI lineage: Eukaryota > Metazoa > Chordata > Mammalia > Rodentia > Heteromyidae > Dipodomys > Dipodomys spectabilis. The sequence continues at coordinate 3,626,356 of NW_024870876.1, forward strand.
CAGACTCAGTTTCTCCTACTATTTCCTCTCAAGTCCAGTCACTTTTGGCACCAGATGGGTGTGAGTCTCCCTGCTCCATCAAGCAAACAATTCATTCTGCAGTAGACACCAGCTGGTGGCATTGAATCAATTCAATTTGGATACTATGTAAGGTCCACTTCAACCACCCATAAACAGTCAGGTTAGCTGGGTATCAGTGGCTTATGCATGCAATCCTAGCTACTCAAGAGGCTAAGGTGTGAAGATTGACGTTCAAAGCCAGTTTGAGCAGAAGATTCCATGAGATTTTCCTGCCTGGGCTGGCTTCAAACTTGGATCCTCAGATCTCAGCCTCTTGAGTAGCTACAATTACGAAGAAGTATCACTGGTGCTCCGCTGATATTCTTAGTTTGAAGAGCTGGTCCCTAATCATAGACGTGCCATAACTTCTCTTGATTTTCCAGAATAATCTGAACTCTTCTTGAAAGCAGGACATCCATGTCCCTTTGTGACTGTCTAACTCCCCTTTCTGGGGCCACCTTGAGGGCATCTCCCGTAGCCATAGACTTGAATGGATCCTCACACATCCACTGGGCTCTTGTAGGAAAGATAAGTTGTTTTCCCACCAGTCCACTAGAAGACTTTCATGACTTCAAAGGTGTGCGGATTTCTCTCCACCAGCTAGCAAGCAATCTGAGGCAGGGCCACCAGCAGGAACCTCCAGTTCTGACTCTCTACCCAGGGTCAGGACAGAATCTACTGATTGAAAAACCTCCTTTCTGTCCCCAAGACTGCTAGTCATAAGTCCATGCCTCTGAAATTTCTGACTTAGCAATGAGGATAAAGTCAAGGTAGTCAGGGGCAAAGAATATATTTATTGGGGCTAATTAGGACTGCCAGATGTCATGGGGGTGGTATGGGTTTTCCATTCAAGCATCTTAAGCATGTGCACTGAAGGGTTACATAATGGCAACTGCATTTACAGATTGAAACAGCAAGTGATGAAAGTTGATACTACTGGTTATTCAGTTATTATGACTTGTGTGACAGAAACAAAGCTACCTGGGAAGAAGGAGAGGGCTCAGGCCAGAGTTTGGGTTGGGCAGAGGAGGCTATTGTCAAGTTCTGCAGAGAGATTACAATATCTCAGGAAAGTATGGTTTGGCCTTGTCCAAAGGTCAGTTTGGGGTGTGTGTGTGTGTGTGTATAGGGAGGGGGCATGTCTACAACAAATATCAAAGGTTCAGCTATGGACCTGTCTGACATCTGGTTAACCATGTCCTCCTGACTCCATTTTAAGGGCTGGGATCCAATGCTACTCCATCTTTATTTTCTGTCTTAACTACTAGCTACAGAGTGGGGTCTTCATGACTATTGTCTCAAGACAGTTTTGTTTGCCAGAGCAACTGACAGAATTTAGGGAAACACCATGTTATCTTATGATAAACATTCATTGGTTTTAGTATTAACTTTACTATTAGAAATGCTGTGGTTTGAACTCAGGGCCTGTTTGCCTATGTCTCATAAGGAATATTGCAAAGAACATAGGTGGAGAGAGGGGTGGAAGGAGGGGCATTGAGCTTCCATGCCCTCTCAGAGACAAGCTACTTTCCATGAGCCTCCACGTGGACATAGCTCAGGAAGCTTCCAGAATCCTGTGCTTTGAGTTTTCATGGTGCCTTTATCACGTAGGCAGGATTGGTTAAACAACTTTCCACTGGGGATGAACTAAGCCTCTGATATTTTCTCCCTCCTTAGGAGTGAAAGTCCTAGCCCTAATCCTGATTTGGTGTTCCTAGTGACTAATTCTCGTCCAGAAGCTTCGAAAGGACTGGTAGCTCTCTGTCAGCTCACTAGTCTGCTAAAAGACAGGATGGTTTGGGAGACTGGAAGATTTTAGGAGCTGTATATCAGCATATGCACAGAGAGAACAAAGGTCAATTTCTCAGTATCACAGCCCTCTTTCTTGAGATGTCTTTGTGGTTATTTGCAAATAACCCACGGGTGTGGCAAAAGCCTCAAAAGCCCCAGATATTCTTGAATCTGGCTGGGATTTGCAAAAGGATGGAATTTGTGCAATTCAATTCCTTCTATTATCTGTTTGTTTTTTTTTAAATAATTCTTTCTGTTCATGTGGTCATACCTGACAATGAATATTTTATTTCATATAAATAAAAGAAATGATTTTTGCTACTGGACTTATCATATGGAAGAAGGCATAGATTTTTGTCTTGTTTTGGGTCAGATTTTGGCTATGTAGCTCAGTCTGACCTCAGACTTGACATCCTCCTGCCTCAGCTTCTCACATTCTGGGATTTCAGGCATGTGATACCACACCTGATTAAGTGGGTTTTTTTCTGTGTATATGTGTGCTACTGGATTCAACCCATAGCCTACTGGTCAAGTGTACTAGCACTGAGTCATAACTCCAGCCCTGTGGATGCTTTTAGTAAAATTTTATTTTTTATTGTGCACACTTAAGATTTGAGACCTGATACTTCACTGTACCTATATATGAGCTAAGAATCACTACTGTTAGATAAACATACCCATCATCTTCAATTTTAAGACTTAATATTTTCTTTTCAGAGTGGTCTAGCTTCAGAGATTACATATGAGTTTTTGCCACATGTATTTGGTAGGTTCTTGCTGTCTATCCTTTGGGCCTGGTAGTGGATGCTGTAACTCATAATCACTTACTATGAGTAACCAGAGGGGATTCTGGTAGTAATTATTGCCTGCTTGCAGGAGCAATTTGTTTAGCTGCAAAGTAGAGAGCTTCTGTACAGGAAGTTGACAGTGTCACCCAATGTAGCTGCTCCCTCTCTTCAAGAGCATACTCTTAGAGCATCACTTTATAATTAGGTATACTAGGAAGACTAATATAAAAAATTCCTTTGGTAAATTGTACACCACTTACAAGTTGCTCACTTATAATCCTAGCTTTTCAGGAGGATGAGAGGATGAGATCAGGGGATTATAGTTTGAAGCCAGGCCAGCAAGAAAGTCTGTGAAACTCTTATCTACAATTAATCACTAAATAACTGGAAGTAGTGTTGTGACTCAAGTGGTAATCACCAACCTTGAGTCAAAAAAGCTAAGCAAGAGCCCAAGGCCCAGAGTTCAACCTCCAATTATGGCATACACAGAAAGTGTCTTCATAATGTGAATTCTTCTGATGTCTAAGATCTTTGTTGCTGCATGGGAGGGCAGACAAATAGATGCAGGTGATGTTTCCCTCCGGTGTCTATGACTGACTACAGGAAACACCAAAGCATTAGGAAGTCCAGGAGTGTTGCCTTGGTTCTCGGTTTTATGTTCAGAGATTTCTGTTACCTACCATCAACTGAGGTCTGAAAATACAAAATGGAAAGTTCCAGAAATAAACAATTGTTGAGTTTTAAAGTTGTGTGTCATTCTGAGCATCATGAATAAACTTCCTGCTGACAGATCTGTCCCATCCAGGCTATCAGCCATCCCTTTGTCAGAGTTTTCATGTATACACTGCCTGCCAGTTAATCAGCCAGGATCTGTGAGATGTCAGGCCTGCAACTGTGTGCTGCACTGGTATAGTGCTTGACTTTAAGCAACTCTCACTTCCTTCATCATGACCTAAATAATGAGAATGGTAACACCGGCACATCACCAAGGAAGAGCCGTAACATTCTTCCTTTAAGTGAAACCCCTAGAGTCCTGGAAGATATTTCAAGTGAGACGACATTGACATTGCTACTGTCCTAGTTGTTATTGTGCTATAATTGGTCTATTCGACTGTTTATTATTGCTTTTATTCTCTTAGGTGCCTAATTTGAAACTTAAACATTAACCATGAGTGTGTATGAGACCCTGTCTCAGAATGTAAAGAAGGAAAGAAGGAAGGAAGGAAGGAAGGAAGGAGGAAGGAAGGAAGGAAGGAAGGGAGGGAGGGAGGGAGGGAGGGAGGGAGGAAGGAATGAATGAGGGAGAGGGAGGGACGGAGGGAAGGAAAGAAAGAAAGAAGGAAAGTAGGGAGGGAGGAAGAGAGGGAGGGAAGAAGGGAGGGAGGGTAACAGATGAGAGAAAGGAGGATGATAGAATGAACAAAAGAAAGAGAAGGAAGGAAGGGAGGAAGGAAAGCAGTGATAATGAAAAACAGAATGAAAGAACAAAAGATGAGAAATAGGAAGGAAGGAAAGGAGGGAGGGAAAGATAGAGTAGGGAAAGGGAAAGAAAGGAAAGGGAGGGAGTATGAATCATATGTTTGTGGAGTTGTAGACCCAGCACAGGATGCTTCTCTGTCTCCCGGAGTCACTAAATTGCACAGTTCAAAAATGATCATTGTAAGCTGGGCACAGGTGGCTCATACCTTTAATCCTAGCTACTCAGGAGTCTGAGCTCTGAGGATTATGGTTCAAAGCCAGCCTGGGCAGGAAAGTCTGTGAGAGTCTTATCTCCAATTAACCACCAGAAAACCGGAAGTGGCACTGTGGCTCAAGTGGCAGAGTGTTAGCCTTGAGCTGAAGAGTTGAGGGACAGTGCCCAGGCCCAGAGATCAAGCCTCATTACTGAAAAACAAAACAAAACAAAATTGATGATGGAAAAGTACTAGATCATACTGAAAGACTCTTCCTGATTGAAGCAATCCATTCCTCCTTGTAAGCAGTTCATTTAGTAAGTTAGCTTCATACTTTTACACAAGATTATAAAGATTGACAAAAGCTTTCTTGTCACCTTTACTTTCATGTTTCTCTCAGAGAATATAAAACAAGCATTCTTTCCCAGCTTCTTCCACCAGCTATGTTTTATAATATAACTGGGATTTGTTTTAAGTATGAGAAGACACACAGGTGAAAAATGGTTGTGATGAGACAACATTGAAAGCCAAAAAGGAAGGCCCTAAGGCAGGCTGGAAGCAGAGGGAAAGAAGGAAAATGTGGCTAGGAGCATGGGCCAGCAAGGCCCCAAGAGGTCAAAGCATCAGAAAACAGAGAAAATAAAAGAAATCATGACTATGAACCCACAAGACAAACATATGACCTCCTTCATCCACCTCACCTGTGTCCTGCCCCAGCCCCTGATCTATGCACAGCCTGGACCAAACCCATTTGCAGAGGGATTGGGCAGTCTTTATCTTACTTGGCCTCCAGGAAGCCTAGAGGCTGTGGCCCTTTCGTGGCAGCCTCTGTGAGTCCTAGCTTCCACTGTTGCCTTCCTTCTCAGACCAGTCCTTCCTCATCTCTGCCTAGGCATCCGCCTAGGCACTTAGGGATCTGTTCTGACTCACGAATATTTCACACTTTCCAAGTCTGAACTTTTCATGTTTGAATCATTGTGAAATGGATCCTGAAGTGTATCTCTTTCCTTTTCCTCTTGCACCAATTTTGTTTTTCTGCAGAACTGGGGTTTGAACTCAGCACTTTGCACTTGTTAGAAATGAGTGCTCCACTGCTGAGCCACTCCTCCTGTCCTTTTTGACACTGGTTGCTTTGAGGCAGGATCTTGTTTCCTGTCTAGGTGTGTACCTGGACCACAATCTTCTCCTATTTTAGGCATCCCATGGTAGCTGAGATGACAATTTTTTTTTTCTGAAATGGAATCTCACAGACATTTCTGACCCAGTTGGCCCAGAATCACGATCCTCCTAATCTTAGCCACCCAAGTAGATAGGATTACAGGCATGAGCCACTGGCGCCTGACTCCTCCTTGTGTTTTAAATTCACATAAGTACTATTTTATTTGCTGAGTATCTCCAATTGAAGAATCTCAGGCTCAACATGAGATTCTCTTTTCCCACATGAACTTGTGCTCTTGCTTTCAATCCTGCTCTGTGTCTTTTATTTCTGGCTTCAGTGAAGACAAGTTTTTGCTGTTCTGGGTAGTATGAAGTTACTACCGATTCAAATAGTTCTGTAGGGTCTTCTGGTATTTGGGTTTATTAGGATTTTATGACATTTTATAATATATGACTTGGAGGATTTGAGAGCTTATTCAGTTTGTCTACCTCAGTTTCTAGTAGAAACCCAAGGCATCACTGAAGTTATTTGGCTTGGCTTGATAGAGAATTTTATTCAGATAGATAAGACCAAGTATAACTACTAGGCGTTAGGACAAGAAACTTCCCACCTAGGTGAAAGTGTTAGGTATAATGTTGCACAAGTAGGTGTATGTATTTGAACTTGGATTATTTAAAAATACTTTATGTAGTCTTTCTAATACCTGACATGTTACAGATACTGTCCATTGTAAAAAAATATTCTACAGCCAAGGCCAAGTGTGGGATCAACTCCTGTAATCACAGCTTCTTCAGGAGGTAGAGGTAGGAAGATTATAGGAGGCAAAAAGTGAATTCTATCTGAAAAGAAACTGAAGCAAGGATTGAAGGAATAACTCAATTAGCTCTTCTTAGTAACTGCAGAGCCTGAGTTTAAACCCCTTTATCAACAAATAAATTACACATGTATGTGATATATATGTGTATATCACACACACACATATACACACATACGCATTTTTACCACCACAGAGAAAATTTAAAAAGAACACAAATAGACAATGTACTATAAATCAGGTCTTTCACTAGTGCCATATGCTTCCTTACTCTGAGCTGAGAGAGCCTAGAAGCAGCCACAGCCCAGTAGGAAGAAGCACACCTTAGTTTCTTGTACTATTCTCAATTAACAACAACAACAACAAAAAAAGCAGGGCTGCTTGGAGAAATCCTTGACACTACGGCCAGGACTGCAAATAATATACTAGATTTGGGGTATCTGGTATAGATAGAAAGTAAAAAAGAAGTAGGCATACAAAATAACAATAATAGAACCTTTACAGCTTATTACAGGGAGACAGGAACCAACTGAAGGAGTTCCTGATGGCCAAAACTGGAATCATTTGAACAAAAAAATTATGTAGTATTGGATCATGATATAATGTATAAAACAAATATCCATGAGTCCACATTAGTACAGTAGATAACCAAATAAATAAATATCTGAGGGAAAAGGGATATACCTCCCACATATAAGAATTGTACATCACATAGCTTGATACCATCCAGCAAAGAAAGAACAGATTCTCCAAAGGGTGGGCAGAATACAGTCACCTCTTTCTAAAAATTCCAGTGAGTGGAAGGGGGCAGGAAGAATCTCAGCAGTTCAGATGCCTGACAAGCACTATGTCAACTAGGTAATCAAGGTCAATGTCATCAGTCATAAATCATGTGACAGTATGCATCCTTGATAAGATGTAATAAAAATGGCATTTTACCTGAATGGTCTTTTTCCCGCAAACCTGTAACTTCAGTCTAATCATGTGCAACATATTAGATAAATCTCAAATGAGAAACATTCTACCAAATACTTGACCACCAAATTGAGGAAAGTTCAAGAAACTTACAGAACTAAGAGAAGTCTAAGGAGCCTTAGGACAACTAATACCAATGCTAATAAGAGGAGAAATTGGGTAGTGATACACCTCTTTCTGCCTCTGTCTCTGTCTCTGTTTCTCAGTACTGAGGATTGAACCTAGGATTTCCAACTTGATGGGCAGCTAAGCATGCCCTTTACCTCTTGAACTAGGACCTCAATCCTAAAAATGTGTCACTCTTAAATGCTACGGAGACCATTAAAACATTCTGTTTTCAGTAATAGCATTTGCAGATCTGTGTTTTAAAGTGACTTGTGAGGAAAAAAGAATTATTTAAATAAGTGATAATTCATTTTTTAAAAGCTATCTAGAAAACTAATAACAAACACTGCTACTGAAATAGTTTGACCTGATGGAAGTGACTGGACTGAATGGTGCTTCAACACATTTTTTTTTCAGGTTTTTTTGTACTTTTTTATTGTAAAAATGCTGTACAGAGGGGTTACAGTTACACGAGCATGGCAATGAGTACATTTCCTATTGAGCATTGTTGCCTCCTCCTTTGTTTTCCCCCTACTATCCTTTCCCTCCCACCTCCACAACCACCACCCCCAAGTTGTAAAGTTCGTTTTCAACATAGTGTTTTGTACATCTCATTGTTACAATGGGTCAACCTGTATCCTTATTTAAGCATTTTGTTTTTTCCCTTCCCCTCTCTGACCTCTCTAGCCATAAAGGAAGTACAAATCAAAACAACATTGAGATACGACCTCACCCCAGTTAGAATGGGCTATAATCAAGAACTCTAATAACAACAGATGCTGGAGGGGATGTGGAGAGAAGGGAACCCTACTGCACTGTTGGTGGGAGTGTAAACTTGTTCAACCACTTTGGAAAGTAGTATGGAGGTTCCTCAAAAGACTCCACATAGCGCTCCCCTATGACCCAGCAATCCCACTTTTGGGCATTTACCCAAATGATCACAAACAAGGCCATACTAAAGCTACCAGCACAACTATGTTTATGGCAGCATTATTCACCATAGCTAAAATATGGAACGAACCCAGATGCCCCTCAGTAGATGAATGGATCAAGAAAATGTGGTACATATATACAATGAAATTCTATGCCTCCATCAGAAAGAATGACATTGCCCCATTTGTTAGGAAATGGAAAGACTTGGAAAAAATTCTATTAAGTGAAGTAAGCCAGGCCCAAAGAAACATAGGTCCCATGTGTAGGACAAGCAGAAAAGGCCAAAAGCTATGTACATATGACCATATAATATGATGTTAAGCGAAATGTACCCCAAGATGAGGACACAAGTATCTTTTTTCTTTCTTGCTATTGTTTCTAACATATTTATAATGTACCATGTGATTTTTTTGTTTCTTTGTATGTTCCTCCCCAACAGTATAATCCCTGTTTTCACTTATTTGATGTCGGTGCTCAACACATCTTCTGTTGGGGGAAGTTTTTCATTTGGGATGCTCCTTGTCCAATATGGATCCATCATTGGCCAACTTGACTAAGCTGTTTTCTCCCCCCCAATGGCTTTTGATAGAACCTCATATTACAAACTATGTTTATCTATGTAAGAATTACTCACTCAGTGACATGTGTAAATGAGCAAAATAAAAATAATAAAAGACAAATTATTGTGAAAGTAGATAACTTTTATGTGGCAAGATAAAAATATCCAATTTATTTTAGGAGACTGATTTGTATATGAGCTGAATTGTGTTCCACTAATAGAGATACATTCTAGTTCCACCCTCAGGGCCTCAGAAGATAACCTTATTAGGATATATGAGATTCTATTGCAGATGAATGCAATTGGCTAAGGGTAGAGTGTAATAGTGAGGACTCTTAGTTCAATACGAATGGAATCCTTGAACATCAGAGATATGGGCGAATGGCATGTGATGACAAAAGCTGAGCCTAGAATGATGCCAAAGTGGCTGGAATGACAGAGGAGGATCTACTCCCTGGAGCTGCACACACAGCATGCCCTGCTCACATCCCACTGTCCAGAATGTTTCAGCCTCCAGAATGATGAGACAATGCCTTTCTGTTGATCTAAGGCATCCTGTTGGTGGAATTTTGTCATGGCAGCCCAAGGAGAGAAACATAACAATGTTTCCTTGGTATCCATGGGGGACTGATTCTAGAACAGATGCTCAAGTCCTCCATATGAAATGGTGCAGTGTTTGCATATAACCTATATACGACTTCCTGTATACTTCAAATTATCTCTGGATTATTTATAAAATTGTAAGTGCTATGGAAGTCGTATTGTTTAGGGAATGATGACTAGAAACAAGTCTGCACATGTTTAATGTCAATGCATTCCATCAGCAGATGGGTGAATTCCAAGATTCAGAAACAAACTATGGAGAGCTGACTGTATATTGTCATTTCTTAAGATAAAACACATCTGGGCTTGTCTTACACATAAAGTGTGAGCAAGTGATTACAATTACTCAATTCTGCCTCTGTGTTTGTAGCCGAAATATAATCATGAAGAAAGTCTCTGATTACCCACTGAAAAGCCAAAGTGGAGCTGGGTCTGGGCTGCAAAGCTAAGAAACAAAACTCCTAAAAAAAACTAATAACTGTGGATCAGTAGAACAAAGTTCAAGTAGCAAAAATTTGGAAGCTAGGGAACAATCAGTAAGATTATCTTATTATTCACTATGTATTTTATTATCCAGTGTGTAGTTTGCAGCCTACATAACATTAAATTGTTTTGTTTTGTTTTTTATTGTAAAGATGCTGTACAGAGGGGTTACAGTTGCATGAGTAAGACAATGAGTACATTTCTTGTCGAGCATTGCTACCCCCACCCTTGTTGCTCTCCAACTATCCCTTCCCTCCCCCACTTTTTAACTCCTCCCCTCTCCCCAGGTTGTAAAGTTCGTTTCCAATATACTGTCTTGTGAATATCATTGTTGCAATGGGTCATCCTGTGTCCTTGTTTCGGCATTTCGTTATTCCCCTTCACTTCCCCAAATTACACAAATGTATATACAAGATGAAGGGTACCAAAATCAAGCACAATGACAACAGGGGCTATACCATAGGGGGAAGAACAGACAAAGGAAGCAAAAAAATCGCATAGTACACTAAAAACAACAAAAACAAAGAAAGACCTCGTGTCCATATCTTGGGGTTCATTTCACTTAGCATCATCTTATACGGTCATATGAACATAGCTTTTGAGCTTTTCTGGTCATCTATAAAATTATCCTAGAGATATACTAATTATTGCAAATGAGGGAAACATCATCCAGTGTGTAGTTTGCATCCTACATAGCATTAGATTGTTTTTTATTGTAACATACAGGCGTTCACTGCTATATGGTAGGGAGCTTCGGGCCTCTGCACTCTGGCCTCGACCCTCACCATCCTGTCCTGAGCTCAGTTGGCATTGCCAGGGGCCAGGAGCTACCTCTCCAGGGAGGGGTCCTCAACATGCTTCCTTAGCTGCCAGAGTCCAGTCATCACTACTTGGTCTCCATAAACACATTTCTGTCTATGCAAAGGCTCAAACTCACTTATGAAAATATGATAAATGTTCACTTTCCTAGTGTGTTTATATTGTGCTTGACACCTACATGAGTCAATCTGTAGTAAAAAAAATCTTTGTAGGTGTAAATGAAGGTCAAGTATTTTATTACAGGAGGTTAAGTTTTCTCTTCTTTTACATGAGTTGCATCTGGTCTTGATTATATTTTATAGATTGCTTTTTTTTTTTGGATGGCATATTTTTAGAGAATACCAGTTAAAGTCTGAGAGGGATCTTGATTTTTAAAATTTAGTTTATTTTAAGCTCAAAGCCTTTGAAGTGAGAGATTCTAGTGACCCGAAGTACATTTCAATTTACTTGCTCTGGCTGCTGCTAGGGAAAAAGGATTAAAAGGCAGAGGAGTCTAATAAGGAGCGGGTTGGCAAAGTACAGTCAGAGAAGTATGAGGGCTTGGACCATCCTGTGTTCGTGGAAGGTGACACAAGTACAAGGATCTGAGATACATGTTTGGAAATGGAATAATGCAAAGCGAACTCATGGGTTGGGAGGAATGCTGAGAAAAGATAGGGCACCTAAGTGAAAGGGTATGAGTGACTACGGCTATTTATGGTGCTATTTATAACAGATGGGGAACATGGAGAGGTCTGGGGCAGCCATGAAGTCAGACACTCAGTTGTGGTTGTGCATTGCGGAGAGGGTTTTAGGCGCTCTGGTAGAAACACAGAGCACGCAGCGCAGTCTGTTGGTGCTCAGGGCCCCAGGAAATAAGTTTAATGCTTGTAATTATAGTGTATTAAGGATAAATTTCAATAATGAAAGTGTATTCTAACAATGTAAAATCTTTTTTTAATCTTCTTTTCAGAAGTATTGCCAAGAGATTTGAACTTAAAAGACAAATTCATAAAGCATTTCACAGGTAAGCATATGATATATAAATGATTCAGTAAGTAAAAAGTTCAGAATACTGGAGATGTGAAGGTAAGTGTATAGGAGAGGCTCACTAGCCAGCTGGGGTGTTAGACAAATGCTAATAAATTGTATGAATTATAATATAAGCCAGAGCATGATAAACAATAGAAGAATAAGTAAAAGTGTAGAGATATACAGAAAGGGAATGATTTAGTGAAGAACTCCCAGGGAAGAATTGCAGTTGACATGATATTTAAGTTTACTTGATAGTGTGAATAAGGTCTCTCAGGAAGAGAGGGGCATTCTGGTTAGGAGAAATCCACTGAGTAAGGTATGAAGACTCATGGTATGGTTGGAGGAAAGATAGACAGATGGTGTATGTGTATTATGAGTGAATTTTGAGAGAGATATGTTTAGCCATGGAGCAAATAGAAGGTTGGAAAGGCAAGTTGGCAATCACTTGTGAAAAATCTGAAAAGGCATGCTGAAAAATTTAGACTATGTTCCCAGCAAGTTTGGGCATCTGAAGTTGTATGCTCAGGGCCATACCTTAAGTACTGATGAAATGCTCTCTCACAGTACTGCTCTTTATATCAACTTGAATTATTTCACTTTATAAAATGTTTTTATTTAATGCCAGTACTGGGACTTGAAGTCAGAACCTCACTTTCTTCCCTGGCTTTTTTGCTCATGGCTGACACTCTACTATTTGAGCTACATCTCCACTTTTGTAATTTTGTTTTACTGGTTAATTGGAATAAGAATCTCTCAAATTTGTCTGCCTGTACTGGCTTTGAATCTCAGTCCTCAGAACTCAGCTTCCTAGGGAGCTAGGATTACAGACATGAGCCACCAGCTTCTGGTATGAATCATTTTAAGTCATCTTATGCCTCAAATCTTAGCAAATTACCAAATCAAACAGTCTATCCCTCATATTTATTCTTGTGATCATAATGATATTGATTGCCCTGTGTGTGTGTGTGTGTGTGTGTGTGTGTGTGTGTGTGTGTGTGTGTGTGTGTGTGTGTGCCTGGACACTATCCTGAGCTTTTGTGTACAAAGCTAGAGCTCTACCACTTGAGCTGCTACTCTACTTCTGCCTTCTTGGTAGTTACTTGGAGATGAGAGTCTCAATGACTTTCCTGCCCTGTCTGGCTCTGGACAGCGGTTCTCAGATTGCAGCTTCCTCAGTAGTTAGGATTACAGGCATGAATCACCAGAACCAGACTGGAATACTTTTTATTGTTTCACATCTTAGACCTATAATGTGGGGAAGATGTGATTTCTCATTTTTTTCACTTAATCAGATCCTAGGGCCATATTTGTTAACTGAGATCTACAGCATGGAGAAGGAAGAAAATGCTAGGCACTAGCAGCCTGATGGAGGACTTTCCTATCTTTTCCATGTGCTTAAACATATACTCCAAGACAGGCACTGATGGTTCATACCTACAATCCTAGCTACTTAGGAGGCTGGGGTCTGAGGATTGTGGTTTGAAGCCAGGCCAGGGAAGAAAGTCGATGAGACTCTTATCTCCAATCATCCACAAAAAATTGGAAGTGGACCTGTGGCTCAAGTAGTAGAGCATTAGCCTTGAGCACAAAAGCTCAGGGACAAGACCTTGGTTGAGAGTTCAAGCCACATGAATGGTAAAATAAGCAAAGTAGACTCCACACAGAAGGAGGAAAGTTTTGCCCACTTTTTTAGTAATCTTTGAGACATTTGAATCATACATCACTCTAGTTCTAAAAAAATGAAATAAGTATTTTTTATAAAAGCTTTGCTTCCCATTAACTAAAAACCAGGAACAGAAAGTAAAGCCCAGTGATCTTTATTTTTTATTCTTTATGTCCTTTTTTCTCCCTCTGGAGCATGCCCCTTCCAGTTAGTCTAAAGAGTTCTACTGGAAATGAAGGTTCCATGATGTGAGAGATTGAGAATGTAGAGTGAATTTAGGTTGTTTTTCATAGCTCAGAACCTCCCACAGAGTCAGGGTGAGGGAAGAACTCACAGGCAAGTTCTTTTAAGGGCAAGAAGAATGTAAACTACAGTTATATTATGTCCATCCATAAAGTGCTGGTAATTTGTTTGGAAAACATGCCTATGCTTATAATAAGCATTTTTTCCCTTTCCCCTAGGGCCAGTCACATTTTCAGCTGAATGTAGCAAACACTTCCATCGTCTCTACCACAACACCAGGGACTGTTCAACGCCTGCCTGTAAGTCAGCTTTTAGAAAAATCTTTACCCAACAATAAAACTTCAACTGTCTTGGGGTGGGATGTAATAGACTAAACACTTCATGAAATGTTATTTATAACACTGACAAATACTTAAGGTTTGTGTGTGCTGTTGAAGCCATAAGGAATGAGATTCCGTTCTGGTTGGGAATATATCCAAATCCTAAAATAGTTGGATTTCCTCAAAGATCAAAATGTTTGTTAAGATTGAAACCTTTTGTCATTACTCAAATTTCTTGGCACAAACAAAGCACACTCTCTCATAGAAGTGGGGAAAATGTGACCATGGGGTATAAGTCAATATTTCTTCCTAAATTGTTTTGTTTAAATTATTTCATTTAAATTTTTATTTTTTTTGTTCCAGTCCTAGGACTTGAACTTAGGACCTAGGTGATGTCCCTAATTTTTATATTTTACTCAAGGCTAGCTCTCTACCACAGCTTCAGTTCTGGAATTTTGGTGGTTAATTGGAGATAAGAGTCTCACAGATTTATCTACCCAGGCTGGCTTCAAACCATAATCCTCAGAACTCAGCTTCGTGAGTAACTAGGGTTAGAGGTGTGAGCTTCTAGCACTTGGCTAAATTATTTTATTTTTGAATTATATTTTTATATCTTTAAGTAGTTGTACAAAGGAGTTGCCACTCAACAAATCAGCTTATTTGGGCAATGCTTTTTGATCAATGTCACCTACTTCATCATTCTCCCCAATCCCTCCAACCAAATCTCTCCCCCTCAATTTTCCTAGTTTCATAGGATATATATTGATTACTATAATTGCATTTACCTTGCCTTCCTAAGATATTTTAAAGTAAGTATTTTGTATTTTGTATATCATGTAATTTATACAACAAGTGCAGGAATTCCTGGATAATTGTGCCATAGTATACGTACATATGTTACTGTAATACATTTTTTGAAGTTAATAATAATTCTGAATATAATACTGAAGAATTACCACTTAAAATGTCCCAATTCTTGTTATGAGTGGTAACTCAGTTGACTTGTTTTAAAATTCTTTTGTAAGCTTAAGCTTTACTTTAAAAAGAAATAAAATTTTCACATTTATTACCTAGATTGTTCATCTTGAGAAATATTTAACTTGATTCAGAATGTCATATTTGTTATCTTTTTTATTTCAAAAACAACTTTCAGAAAATGGAGGTGTGACTCAACTAGTGGAACAGCAACCTTGAGCAAAAAGCCAAGCAAGATTGCAAAACCCTGAGGTCAAGCTCCAGTACACACACACACACACACACACACACACACACACACACACACACACACACACACGAGCGTGCACACACACAGAATAACTTGTATTTAACAGCTAGAGAAAATAAAGCATATAAGCACATTATATTTCAAGTAACATCACTCAGGAGTAGCACAGTATGGTGGAGTACATGTCTTTAGGACCAAATTCTTTACTAGCTATAAGCAACATTTTGAAGCTATTTTCTTTTTTCTTTCTTTTTTTTTTTTGGGGTCCGGTAGAGGGCCTGAACTCTGGGCCTGGGCACTGTCCCTCAGCTCTTTCAGCTCAAGGCTAGCGCTCTACCACTTGAGCCACAGTGCCACTTCGGGCTTTTTTTTTTTTTTTTTCCGGCTTATGTGGTGCTGAGGAATCGAACCCAGGGCCTCATGCATGCAAGGCAAGCGCTCTACCACTGAGCCACCTTCCCAGCCCAGTTGAAGCTATTTTCTTATCCCTAAAGTGAGGGCAACAGAGTCACATTTGACAGTGTTATTAAGGGAATTACTGAGAAAGTCCATGGTAATACATTAGGTGTTTATTAACTTATACCCATTAGTATAAGAATTGCTGACAGTGATTAGTATCATCTCCTTCACATTTATAATACCTATTAAATTTATTTTTAAATGTTTTTCCTAGATTACAAAAGATGTGCTAGATTGCTAACGAGATTAGCATTGAGTCCACTATGCTCACAGACCTAAAAAATGTACCATGTGAGTATGCATGCATTTATTTTTCTTATCCTGTTTAATAATTTGATGTCCTCCTCCTCCTCCCCCCCTTCCTCTTCCTCCTCCTCCTCTTCCACTTACTGGTCTTTGTATAATTTGCTCATGCTAGGGATCAGTCCCAGGGCCTTCACATACTGGGGAAGTACGTTGAACTGTACTGCTAACCTTCACCCCTAAGAGTCTGTCTTAAGAAAATAGCAATGCCTATTGAACTTAATTTGTGGGGTTTTTAACTCTGTTTAGACTACCAAGTCTGAATTTACTTATTGCTTTACTGAATTAATTTAAAATGTCTACCATGACTACAGTAAAATAAATAGCTTTGGGGTGGCCTTACTAACCCTGAATGATTTTTGAAAAATGTTCAAAAGTTTTGGTCTTATTTATGCAGACAGAAAGTATATGAAAAAAACTATATTACAGGTATATGTTTTCTTAATGACTTAAATGATAAAACTAGGTTGAAGTTTTGATTTATATAGTATAAGAAAGAGATCGAAGGTACTGGAAATGTAGGAGAAAAAAAGTGAGCATGTACTCATTATCTGCTCTAGCATATCATATCACTTAACAAAGTACAATGAAATATTTAATTTGTATTCTGGCTCAATTATTCTAAAAGCCTGAGGGGTAAAATACTAATGTAATTGTAAACAAATTAGTAAAAATCAGCCAGTCACCAGTGGCTTACACCTGTAATCCTGCTATTTGTGAAGCTGAGATCTGAGGATTGGGGTTCAAAGCCAGCCCAGGGAGGAAAATCTGTGAGCCTCTTTTCTCCAGTTAACCATCAGAAAGCCTAAAGTGGAGCTGTGGCTCAAGTGGTGGAGTGCTAGTCTCAAGCAAAACAACTTAGGGACTGAGCCCAGGCCCACAGTTCAAGCCCTAGAACTAGCACAAAAAAACCAAACAAAATTAGTAAAAAAAAAAGCAAGGGACTGGGAAGGTGGCTCAGTGGTAGAGCACTTGCCTTGCATGCCTGAGGCCCTGGGTTCAATTCCTCAGCACCACATAAGCAAAAAGAAAAAGTCCGGAAGTGGTGCTGTGGCTGAAGTGGTAGAGCGCTAACCTTGAACTGAAGAGCTGAGGGACAGCGTCCAGGCCCTGAGTTCAGGCCCCACGACCGGACCCAAAAAAAATAAAAAATGAAAAAAATAAACAAAAAATAAAAACACCACAATGCTATTTCCAAACATAGAATCTACATGCAGTATAGAGAGATGATAGTTTCTTTGCAAATATTTATCCGAATTAGCAGTTCTTTTCCAATGTGGTACAAAGTCAATTATTTTTGTTTAGAATTTCAGTACCATGGACAAGTCTTTTTTTTTTTTTTAGGAAACTGGTTCTTCAGGTTGTGAAGATGGGAGGGGAAGCCATGTAGTCCCATAGTCCTGAAAGATCCATGAACATCATGTAATGACCAGTGTAATACATTCATCCCAAACGATTGCATAGAATTGTCCCTAGCCCACTTTTCAAGTTTGTTGTAATTACTGAGAGAATTCTGACTTCACTTTCTGAATAATGTCAGGATGCTCTGCTGAATTCTTCTCTCCCCCCCCCCCACCTCCCGCACCCGACCCCAAATTCTTTTTTTGCCCCCACTGGTTGCAGGGCTTGAACTCAGGGCCTGGGCACTGTCCCTGAGCCTCTTCGTACAAGGCTAGTGCTCTACCACTTCTGGTTTTTGAATGGCTAATTGGAGATAAGAATTTCATGGGGATATTTCTGCCTGGGCTGGCTTTGAACCACGATCCTCAGATCTTAGCTTCCTGAGTAGCTAAGATTACAGTCGTGAGCCACTGATGCCCAGCTTGCTGAGTTCTTAATGCTTAAGTTAATGAAATTAAATAGTAATTTAAACATAATATTTAAGCGCTGCCATTTAAAATATCCACACTATGATTATGAAATGGTAATTTAATGGCAATTGAATGTCATTGTTGTTGTTATTTTTATGAAGGCTAGCATTATAAATTTGTAATAAATGGTAGTTAATTAGGGATATTTACAGCAACTAAATTTTAAATTTTCCCTTGTGTTAAATTTAAAAAATGAGCTATATTGTGTCAATATTCTGTGGCAAGATGCTTGAGTCAATTATTTCCAGTTGCAAAGCTTCTATGTAATGCAAAGCATAAATAAATGAAAGATATGCATTTGGTGATTGAAATGACCTAGATCAAGCTATACGTATTCCTTTCTTTTTTTTAAAAAAAACACATTTTCTGTAAATAAGTAGATTTATATAAGATCCTTCAATCCACATAAAATTAGAAGCACTCACTCCCAAATCATATCATAAGTATGGGAATAAGGATGTAAGTTAGTGGGTAGAACATATGCTTACTATGCATAAAGCTCTGGGTTCAATCCCCAACATCACCAAAAAGTAAAATAAAAATAAAATATTGTACAAAAATCTACATTCTCTTGGCATGAGCATCATAAAAGCTAGTATATGTACATATATTTATTTATTTATTTATTTAAAATTTAGACTTTAGAGATTTGACTTTTTTTTGTCAGCAGTGGGGCTTGAACTCTGGGCTTGAGTGCTGTACCTGAGCTCTTCAGCTTAAGGCAAGTGCTCTATCATTTGAGCCACAGTACCACTTTCGGTTTTCTGGTAGTTAATTGGAGATAAGAATCTCATGGATGTTCCTCCCCAGGCTGGCTTTGAAATGTGATCTTCAGATCTCAATCTCCTGAGTAGCTAGAATTACAGGCCTGAGCCATTGGTGAGTGGCTAGAGATTTGACTTTTTCTTCAGCTTTCTATTATATATTATCTGCTCCTAATTTGTTTAGACTTTAGACATTTGACTTTTTCTTCAGTTTTCAATGGTATTATCTGCTTTTAATTATTTTTTAACCAAATATTGTAAATCCAGTTTAAGTAGGGTATTTTAGGATATTTTTGAGATGATATCAAATTCACTTTTGTCAGGGGTGTGTTTATATCTGATAAAACTTTAATAGGGAAATCATCATTTTGTATTTTTGAAAGGCCTCTCCCTCTCCACCAACAGGCCAGGGTTAGACTGTATATCAAGAGTCCATCGGGGCTGGGAAGTTTGCTCAGTGGTAGAGTGCTTACCTCGCAGGCATGAGGCCCTGGGTTCAATTCCTCAGTACCACATAAGCAGAAAAAAGCTGGAAGTGGCGCTGTGGCTCAAGTAGTAGGGCATTAGCCTTGAGCTGAATCACTGAGGGAAAGCGCCCAGGCCCAGAGTTCAGGCCCCACGACTGACAAAAAAAAAAGAGTCCATGGATTCTTTCACTAAAACAATATAAAATTTAACCTAATACTATAATTTTTCTGTGTATTAAAACCACTTTATTAGTATTTCTCTTTCTACTTCTCCCACAGACATTTCATAAGGATAAGAATGTAATTTGAAGACCAAGTGCCTGCAATTATACTAAATGTGAAGCAACGATGACATTGTACTTCTGTGAAAGTGAGCTTGAGTAAAATAAGAGACTTTTCACAAGTAGCAAATAAGCTGTGTCATAGGATGTAATATTTCTTAGTTTACCTTTGTGTATATAATAATTTATAGATTTTTAATATAGACTTCACATCACATATTACAAATAAGATATTTAAGATTATGACATTCTACTTTATTTTTGGTAGGAACATTATTTTTCTTTTATAATTAACATTCCATACTAAATATTTAATTATGTAAATTGTGCCTGATGACCAGTAAGAAATAATTATTTGTATAGTAATATGTTTTATAAATACTCATGTATAGTATCCACTTTATGTTTTATTTAATAATATTTAAATGCATTTATTAAGAACTTATTGATTTTATTTACATTAATTTGAAATGTGAATTTTATTAAAAATTGAAATATTAGATGTTTTTGTTTTATCTTTGAATGAAAAATATTTGTTGGAGAGGTTATATTATTTGAAATATGCTTACTATATATAACATGTATATAATTGTATTTTTGCCTTGGAAAGTTAGATTATTTTGTACTACTATTTCTTTTAGTGATACTGGTGTTTGAACTCAGGGCCTCATGCTTGCAAGGCAGACCTTTTACTATTTGAGCCATATGTCCAGCTCTTTCTTCTTTTATTATTTTTGTCACAGTCTTGTACTTCTTGCCAGGACTGGCCACTGAGTGTAACACTCCTACCTAAACTTTCCTTATAATGGGATTACAAATCATCTAGCTTCTTTGATAAGATGAGGTTCCAGGATGACCTTAAACCATGATCCTCTGATCTCTGCCTCATAAGTAGCTGGGATTACAGGTATACACCATCATGCCTGTTATTTGTTTAACTTTCTTTAAACTTTTTATTGCTATTATAAAGGTGATGTTCAGAGGGGTTTCAGTAACATGTCAGGTAAAGAGCACATCTCTTTTTGAACAATCTTACCCTTTTCTTGTCTCACAACTTTTCCTTCCCATCCCCACCCATAAGTTGTATAGTTCATTTCAAACACTGCTGCATTTGTTTACCTGTGTCACTCCATTTCTGTGCCTCCCCTTATACTTCCAAAGACATGCAAATGAACCAATAAGGCAAAAAGAAAAGGAAACAAAAATAGCAAAAAAGACCAAGAGCTCTTAACGCTGTGACCGAAGATAGAAGTTCTCCATAGCATGCGATAGTCACTCAATAGTAGTGCTATGTTTTCCAGAGGAGATATACTGTAAAAAAAAAAAAAAAAAAAATAGCAAAAAAGAATAAACCTCTTGATTCCATTTCCTGAAGTCCATTCTAATAAATATTATTTTGTATAATAAGATGCACTTAGACATTGTACATTTGTGTTTCTCTCCTAAGAATATCCTCCTTTGATATCACTGTGTGTGAGACCTGAATGATTTATCATACTCCCACATCTGCTATTTTAAATGGAAAGAAATCTGTTTAAGTTCTTGAACTGGGACTGTGTGTCAGAGACAAAAGAATGTACAGGTTGCCTGGATGGTTTGTTTAAACGTAACAAAAATCACCCCAATACATTGAATTACAAAACATTTAATTTTTTCTCCAGAGTTTCATTTCAATACAATAATAAAAAATTAAAAAAACTTTAATGAAGTAGGTGAAAACTCTAAGCATTCTAAGCAACACACCAACAGTACACACATTGGCTTCTGAGTGTTTTCCCTGACTGTGTGGGTGCCATGAGACATGGTATGTCTGAGAACGTGTAAGCACCTGGGTCCTCACTTCCTCCTCCCAGCCCCTCTGGTCAGTCACTGAGCATATGATGTACGCATGTGTAGATACACCACTCCATCCCACCAGGAAACCACACTCATCAATGCCCTCTGACCCCAGAAATATTATGAAACTGACATCTGAATTTTCATTTTTAGTATTTGGCCTATGGGCCAAGATTTACAAGAAATTATTATTATTATTTTTTAAAACCTCGGGCAGGGGAGGGATGAAGTCCTGAAATGCTGCTACAAAATAAAAGCCTGAAAAGGATGGTAGGCCTCCAGTTAGCTGTGTTTACCACAGTAATTATAATATTTTACCTCATTTGGAAAAAATGAACCAGTTCTTGCATCTAGCCATCTAGAGAGCAGAGAGCGATTATGTTATAGTCAGGAGGTTACTAAATAATAAGAATTTATTGGTGAGATATCTTTGGCAGAGATCCAGAAAATAGCCTAAGGGGGTTTCATAATTAGTTCAGTTTTAGTAAATAATCTCAAATGCAATTCTCTTAAATTAGATTTGTGTATGCATGTGTGTGTGTGTGTGTGTGTATGTGTGCGTGCACGCACGCGTGCACTAGTCCTAGAGCTTTAACTTAGGCCTGGGCACTGTCCCTGAGCTTTTTTGCTTAAGGCTAGTGCTCTACCACTTGAGCCACAACTCCACTTCTAGCTTTTTTGGGTGGTTAAATAGAAATAAGAGTTTCACAGACTTTCCTGCTTGGACTGGATTTGAACTGCAATCCGCAGATCTCAGCCTTCTGAGTAGCTAGGATTATGGGGATGAGACACTGCTACCTGGTTGAAATTAGATTTTTAAGCATTCTCATGGATTACTATTGTATTTAAATGATTTATTCTATGAATATGTATATATTTTTTATTTTATTATGCTTGGGCTTGAAGTCCAGGTTTCCTACTCTTTGCTTGGCTTTTTGCTCAAGGTTTCTCAAGGTTGACTTTTTTTAGTAGTTAATTGGAAATAAGAGTCTCAGAGTTTGCTGCCTAGGCTGGCTTCAAACTGTAATTCTCAGATCTCAGACTCCCAAGTAGCTAGGATTATGTGAATTACCAGTACCTGGATCTTCTATGCTATATATATTTAAAAGCATACTCAAGATTGATTAAACATGTCTTCAATCAAAAGGATGTTTATTTTACTACATGACAGTCATTTTTTCATTGTATTAACTCCAGCATAGGAAGGTTGAAAGAGCCATAAATAAAGAGACTCTTGTGTCCACGGAGAAAGTTTTCTCACATAGGAAAATGAGTGAGTGAATGGCAAGTGAGGAACGTTTTTTGTGGTTACTTAGAGAAGAAACATCTAGGCATCTGAAAAGTGATCTCATTGCTTAAGCAGCAAGGCAGGTAGCTAACAATATTTGCTCGTGTATTTATAGCAAGATAAACGAAATGGATGCTTCTTAACTATGAACCCATGAGATTTAGAAAATAACCCCATTCAGCTTTAAGCTGTCTCTAATTATCTGACCTCCAGTTACTGTGTACTTTATATTTTTTTGCTTCAAAGGTCAAGATCTAGTTACTCAAGCTAGCCTTTCTGAGCTCCTAGAGGACAGGAACTGTGCTTTAATTGGTGTGGAGGTCTGTTCATTTCCTACATGTTTACAAAGATGAGTTGATGGGAAAGCCCCGTCCTACCTGAAGTTGCTTTTCCCACTCATTTCCTGACATAATTTGTTTCATATCATTTATCAGTCTGCAATCATTATATTTTTATGAATCTTCCCACAATAAATAAGGTCCTCAGAGAAGGCAGTTTCTTCTGAAATATTTCTTTTCTTTTCTTTTCTTTTTTTTTGTTGGTCGTGGGGCTTGAACTTTGGGCCTGAGCACTGTCCCTCAGCTCTACAGATCAAGGCTAGCGCTCTACCACTTGAGCCACAGCACCACTTCCTCTTCTGAAATATTTCTAAAGCCTAGAACGATGCCTTGCTCTTAGTAGATACTTTGTATAATTAACAAATAAATTGTCTCAGACTCCAATTAATGAGGAGAAAGACTACACAACAAGCAAAACCTGTCTTAGGAAATACTACAGAGCAAAAGTTGAGTTACTCATCAAAACTCTTGTGTTTTATGTACAGACACTGTTTACCTAGAAGGATAAAAACAGTTCCATTTCTATCCTTGAAACTGCTTTAATTAATTCAAGTCATAGACACAAATGTGTCTATAAAACCGCCAGGTCATTAAACCTCAAAACCAGGAAACTCTACACCTGCAGGCCAGGCAGTGAATGCAAGTACAGTGAATGGATCACGGGGCAGAAGTCCTCAGCTGGTCTGAGGATTTCAGCTTTGGCCTATGCTGCTACAGGCTTTCCTTGGATTTTCTAGAAAAGCTGGTGAGCAATATAGCTCTTTAGCACTTGAATAAAAAATAATATATTGGGCCAGTTAAAATTTTAAAAATTTGAACCCTCTTTGGCTGATAAACTACTGTTTCTTTTTTTTTTTTTTTTGGGGTCCGGTCGCGGGGCCTGAACTCTGGGCCTGGGCGCTGTCCCTCAGCTCTTCAGCTCAAGGCTAGCGCTCTACCACTTGAGCCACAGCACAACTTCCGGCTTTTTTCTTTTTGCTTATGTGGTGCTGAGGAATCGAACCCAGGGCCTCAGGCATGCAAGGCAAGCGCTTTACCACTGAGCCAACTTCCCAGCCCCAAACTACTGTTTCTTAATATCTGATGGACATTTGAAGTTGGAGTTTTCTTCAGGGTGACCCTCTTTCTTCCTCTTTGAAGAACTGGATATCCTCTTTGTTTGTTTCCTTATGGAGAATACTTAGTGATAGGCTTTCAATTTTTGCCTGGCTTTGGCTTATGGAAATTTCTTTGGGGTTCCTGGAGAAATTGTTGTGTAGCCCAGGACTGTGAGCCCATTTCCATGTCTTCCACAGATCCTCAAGGGCCTACTCACTCTCAGCAGAAGTAAAAGCCTTCAGCCTCTGCCAGTTAAGGGTGGGGAGGTTGTGAAGTGTGGGCCATTAGAAATATGGCTCCATTTGTCTCTTAGTATCATCAGGGAATTGCCCTATTACACATATCAGATATCAGTATTAAAAATACATATTTGATGGAGTGACCAGTTCATAAGTATTGGCCACTACCTTTCTTTCAACCTTCTGTCTTAATTTAATGGAGCAGCTAATTTTTCCCCTGACTTATGGATTTGTGAAATAGTAGCCCTGAAGAGAATGGGGGCTAATATCTCTGGTAGTTGTGATTGGGAAGCTTCCAGAAATTGGAAGATTATCTTTCAGTAATGTGGCTAATCTTGCTTTTTACTATAAGAATGTACTCATGCAGTTAGTATATTGATAAAAACCAAAGTTGTTAAAAAAACAACCCACCACCAACAAAATAACAGCCAGGAGCCAATGGCTCACTCCTGTAATCCTTGCTACTCAGGAGGCTCTTATCTACAACCAAACACCAAAACAAAACAAAAATCCTAAAGCCAGAAATAGAGGTGTGGCTCAAGGGGTAGAATGGGTAGAATGCTAGCTCTGAGCAAAAAAGTGTAGGGACAGCACCCAGGCCTTGAGTTCAAACCCCAGGACTGGCAGAAAAAAAATTAACAAGATAAGTTGTAGACCAAATTAAATAAAAGAGAAAATATCTTGAATTTCATGATTGCTATGAGCAGCTATAAGATCACCAGAGAAAAGGTATCTAGAACATTTCATTAGTGACATATTCTGGCTCTATTCAGAGACACCAATCCATTTCATCAAACAACCTGATTAACCTCTGACACCTGCCACGACCTCATTACCTCAAGGAAAATCTGCCTTCAGTTCTTTCGTGCTCTTTGGGGGTCACTAGAAATATAAAAATATAGGAGAAGAAATAGGCATTGGATAGGAAGTGGATTTTTCTGAGGTAAGACAGAATTGCAGAGCTTGCTAGATGCTCTGTGTGAATAGGGGTCACTCGTACAAGATTGTGGAGTCATCAGTACTTAGCCTCAAGCCAGTGCTGTGCTACCAGCTGGACCCTTTGAAGACAAGCAGAACACATGCAGGCATACACACATATGTGTATATGTGTGTATATATACATTGTTGTCTTGGCTCTCTATATCTACGAATTGTGCTTCCTTGGATACAACTAAGTGATTACTGAAGATATTCAGAGAAAATTACATAGCTCTGGGGTAGATGCAGCAGAGGACCCTGCATTTAATTCCTAGAATCACACACAAATAAAACAATCTATTTAGAGAAAAAGTTATCCGTACTTAACATAGACATCTCTCTCCTTCCCTCCCTCTTCTTCTCCCTCTTTCCCTCTTCCTTTCTTTTCCTCCCTCTCATCCCTCCTTGCCTGCCTGCTTTCCTTCCTTCTTTCCTTCCTTCCTTCCTTCCCCTTCCTTCCCCTCCCTCCCTCCCTCCCTCCCTCCCTCCCTTCCTTCCTTCCTTCCTTCCTTCCTTCCTTCCTTCCTTCCTTCCTTCCTTCCTTCCTTCCTTCCTTCCTTCCTTCCTTCCTTCCTTCCTCCCTTCCTGTGCCAGACTTGAACTCAGGGCCTTTTACTCTCATTCAGCTTGCTTGTAAGGTGGGCACTCTAACTCCATCATTTGAGCCACACCTCCAATCTGGTTTGGAGAACATGGAAAGACCTACCATGTTCATGGATTGACAAAGTTAAGTAGTTGGAAATGGCTATACTATCAAACACAATTAGACTCAATGTAATGCCTATATAATTTCCAATGTCATTAAAAAAAGAAATAACAATAATAAAACTCATACAGAAGCAAAAAAAAAAAAATCCCAAATGGTCAAAACAACCATGAGCAAAAAGAGGTACTTGTCTTCAAACTGTACTAGAGAAACCATAGTAAGAAAACGGCATGGCACTGGCCAAATACAGAGATGAAGACCAAAGGGATAAAATAAAGTACATTAGAAATAAGCCTGCATAACTAGCCATTTGATTTTTGACAAGAGTCAAGAACATACATTGAAGAAAAATCCACACATGGTGATAGAAAAATGGTATCTTTTTGAAACTAAATCTCTCTCATCTTGTATAAAAATCAGCTCAAAATGGATAAAAGTCCTTAATCTAAGACTTGACATTTAAAAAATTTTAAGTAAGATACTTAAAGGCCAAATCAGATTCTCAATAGCTCAGGAAATAAGAGCAAGAAGTGACAAATAGGATTACATCGAATTAAAAGGCCTCTACACATCAAAGGGAATATTCACCAGAATAAAGACGGTCTACAGAATGGGAGAAAATCTTTACCACCCATTTACCTGACAGAAGATTAATACCCCAAATACATAAATAGCTCAAAAAATTGAACATCAAAAGAACAATAATCCAATTAGCAAATGGAGAAACGATCCATTTTCAAAAGAAATACTAATGCCAATAAACACACTAAATCTTGAATATCCTTAGCTGAAAAGAAAATGAATAAAAAATGAAAATAAAAAATGATACTAAGATTTCATCTCACCCCAGTCAGAATGGCAACCATCAAGAATAAAACAACAGCTGGTGGCTCAAGACCTGGAAAGTTTATGTGACTCTCATCTCTACTTAACCACCAAAAAGCAGGAAGTGGAGCTGTGTTTCTAGTGGTAGAGCATTAGCCTTGAGCAAAAAAAGCTCAGGGAAAACTCCCAGGCCCTGAGTTCAGACTCCAGGATTGGCACACACACACACACACACACACACACACACACACACACACGCACGCACGCACGCACGCACACACACACACACACACACACACACACACACACACACAAATACAACAGCCCGGCACCAGTGGCTCTCACCTGTAATCCTAGCTACTCAGAAGGCTGAGATCTGAGGATCATGGTTTGATGCCATCCCAGGCAGGGAAATCCTTGAGACTCTTATCTCCAATTGATCACCAGAAAATTGGAAGTGACACTATAGCTCAAAGTTGTAGAGCACTAGCTTTGAACAAAAAAACTCAGCGACAGTGTCCAGGCCCTGAGTTCAAGCCCCACAATGATGACCACCACCACTACCACCAAAAAACAAAACAAAAAAAAAGAATGCAACAAGAAATGCTGGCAAAAATGTGGGGGAAAATCTCTTACACTGCTGGTGGAGAAGTAAGTTAGTACTTCCATGTCATGATAAAAATCAATATAAACAATCTTCAAAAAAACTGAAATATGATCCTGCTTCACTACTCCTGGGAATCTATGTGTGTGTAGGTGTGTGTGTGTGTGTGTGTGTGTGTGTGTGTGTGTGTGTGTGTGTGTGTGTGTGAGAGAGAGAGAGAGAGAGAGAGAGAGAGAGAGAGAGAGAGAAGTACAAAGGAATGTAAGTCTGCAGAAATACCTCCACACTCATATTACAATACATTTACAATAAGCCTACTATGGAATTAGCCAAGGTGGTTATGAACCAATGAATGGATAAAGAACTGTGGTATATACTCACCAGCAAACATTAGTTAGCCATAAAGAATGAAATTAGGAAAATGTGTAGCACTGGAGATCATCATGTTAAGTGAAATAAAGCCAACTCAGAAAGACAAATACATACCACATTTTCTTGCATATGCAGAATCTAGATCAAAGAAAAGGAAAGGAAAGAAAAGAAAAGAAACATGTCATAAAAATGGGACTATTAGGGAGCTGTGCTAAGTGGAAAGTGGAAATAAGATTGAGTGAGAAAATGTGCTTACATGTACATATAATTTAAGAGGAAGGCAGGGTCGTGGAGAGAGTTATAGCAAAGATTTAGAGGGGGTGAATATAATCAAAGTATATTATATGAATATATGGAAATATCACAATGAAAGCTCTCACTTTATTTTATTAATACATGCTAAGAAAATAATTTTAAAATAAGTAAATAAATGTAACAAGGATACCCACAAGACAGTATATTGGAAATGAACTTTACAACTTTGGGTGGGGGGGAGGGTGGAATGAGGGAGGTGGGGGAGGAAAGGGATAATGGGAGAACAACAAGGGAGGGGGTAACAATGCTTGACAAGAAATGTTCTCATTGCCTTACTCATGTAACTGTAACCCCTCTGTACAACATCATGACAATAAAGTAAAATTTTAAAAAAGTAAATAGAAAATGAAGTGCTTAGCTCGGTGTCTGGCACACATGAGTATCCACAGCTAGAGCCTCTCATTCTAGAGTCATGGGCTCAGTCAAAGAACAAAGATTGTTCTAGATGTGATGGTACATGCCTGTCATCCCCAAACTTAGAAGACAGAGGTAGGAAGATTTCAAGTTTAAGGCCATTCTGGACTACATATGTTTAAAAAAAAATCCAAGTGGGGAAAGGAGAAGGGTTGAAATGCATATGAATTAGACTCAGACTTTTTCCATTACTCAATGTGTACACTGTGCTCCTAGAAAAAAATACAAAAAAGAGTATTCTGCTGGAAATAGGGCCAGCTTCCATTTAAAATGGAGCGTAAACTGGTTTTCATGGATTGCAGAAAATTCAGCTGAGTACTTCTGCCCTCTGGTGGATTCTATTATCAAAGCACACAAAGCATTCCTAGTGGTTGCAATAACATATCTCAAATCCATAGTTTGATATTTACAAAAAAATTATCAAATATATTTGCAAGTGTGTAACTAATATAAACAATTCTTTTTGTCAGTCATTGGGGCCTGAACTCTGGGCTGGGGCGCTGTCCCTCAGCTCTTCAGCTCAAGGCTAGCACCTTACGACTTGAGCCACAGTGCCACTTCCAGCATTTTTTTTCTGCTTATGTGGTGCTGAGGAATCGAACCCAGGACCTCATGCATGCGAGGCAAGCACTCTACCACAGAGCCAATTTCCCAGCCCTATAAACAATTTAATTTGGATTAAGCAAAATGAGATATTTTCTGGGTATGAGTTACTGTAATTCACAGGTTTAAACCTTGGCCTTGGGAGGGACCAGAATAAGAAAACTGTAAACCTAAGAACAGAGATGTAATCTCATAAAATGAAATGCTTCCCTTCTCTGTTTTGATTCCAAAGTGAAAGAAGTGGTGTGTGTGTGTGTGTGTGTGTGTGTGTGTGTGTGTGTGTGTGTGTGTGTGTGTGTGTGTGTGTGTGTTTTGCTGGCCACCAAACCCAAGGCCATGTGCATGCTAGGTAAGGGCTCTAGCACTGGCTGTAATTCCTCCAGCCCAAATGGAGGTTTGTGATGGAGAGGTTCAGAATCTCACAGATTAAAGCATGTGCTAGCTTCAGAGTATATGGTTTTACAGCTGCCTCAGACATATGATTCCAGCAGTCTGTCAAAGCTTCTTGCTTCTTTTTTTCTTTTTCCCTTCCTTCCTTCCTTCCTTCCCTCCCCCTCCCTTCCTCTTTCTTTCTTTCTTTTTTCCTTCCTTCCTTCCATTCTTTCTTTCTTTCTTTTCTTTCTCTCTCTTTCTTTCTTTTGCCAGTCTGAGGGTTTAAACTCAGGGTCTGGTCGCTGGCCCTGAGCATCTTTGTCCTCAAGACTAGCACTGTATCACTTGAGCCACAGAGCCTTTTCTGAGTTGTTTATTGGAGATGAAAGTCTAGAATTCCAGGCATGAGCCATCAGTGCCTGGTTTAACTTCTTGCTTCTTAATAGAGAAAAATATATGTTTGGAGACAACTTCTTCCTATGTTGCTAAGGCTGGCATAGAACTCCTGGACCGAAACAATTGTCCTGCATCAAACTGAGGCTATAGGAACATGCTCCTATGCTCAGCTTCTGGGAAATACTGAGAGCCTCTTTACTCCATTTGCTTGCGCTAGATGCCAGGGAGAGAGGCAGTAATGGGAGGCTTACTTTACTCATTCCTCTGTGTAGCTGATTTATCATCTCCCCACAATGGGGCTCTTCTCCAGTTGCTATAAAGAATGAGAGCTTCCTGCCATCCTCATTTGGAGTTGTGTCATTGTTATTAAAATAGTAGCTTCCAAAATTAGAAATTTTTGTTCAGCAGCTTTAAAGCATTTGTGGAATGAATTGAAATATGAAGCCATCAATGAATGAATGAACTTCTCATTGTGTTGTAATGGAAATTAATTTCTGGTATTTATTTGAGTGAAATCATAGGCAATCACTAATTGTTTGTCAATGTATGTATCAGTATGAAACTGAGCAGCTTGCTTTCCACATTTTTAACTTTGTAAGAGCTCAATGAAGAGATCTAAGTATTCAGCTTTACTTTAAAGATAGCTAGACTGCCAGGTGCTGGTAGCTCACGCCTGAAATCTGAGCTACAGGAGGCTCAGACCTGAGAATTGTGGTTCAAAGCAAGCCCAGGCAAGAAAGTACATGAGACTCTTATATCCAATTGAGCACCAACAAAAGCTGGAAGTGGAGCTGTGGCTCCAGTGATAGAATACAGCTTTGAGCAAATAAGCTCAGGGAAAATGCCCAGGCCCTGAGTTTGTCCCAGACCTGGCATACACACAGACAGACAGACAGACAGACAGACAGACAGACACACACACACACACACACACACACACACAGATTCACAAATAACCAGACTGAGGCAAAGAGATTTAAAATAAAACCAACAACCACCAATATTGGGGCTATAACCCAAGGCTTTGTGCTTTTACTTGGCTTTTAGTCTTGAGGTTGGTATTCTACCACTTGAGTTACAGCTCTACTTCCAGCTTTGTGCTGGTTAATTGGAGGTAAGAGTCTCTCGGATTTGTCTGCTTGGGCTGGTTTCAACTAGGATTACAGGCATGAGTCACAAGCACCTGGCAGGCTGAATGACATTCTACAGCATACCTGGCTTCTACTTTCCTAGCCTGTTGAGGTTATAAAGAAGAAGGGAGAATACTGAGGAGACAAGATGACAAGATACAACATGATACTGAATTGGATCCTGGAGAAACAGCTGGAATCCAAACAAATTTGCGAATTAAGTCAAGAGTCAGAGATTAATAATCAATTTCTTAGTTTGACAGAAAAATGATGATAACATCAGACTGTAATGCTGGACTGACCCATGTGGAGACTGTACAGGAAATGTACATATTTTTGTAACTTTTCTACACATCTCAAAATACTGTAAAATAAAAAAAGATTGTTCTTCCCAAAGTTGAATTTGTAGTCGAGATGGCAAGATAACAAGAAAATCACATAGCATTAGCTATTCATTATTTAAGAAAAAAATAAATTGGAAATTTAAAGATATGGTGAGATTATAAACACCAAGTTATTTGGCTCTGTTATTCTCAGCACAGGGTTAGGCGGACCACACACCTGGTACCATATCTTGGTGCACTGTTGGCTGAACAGAGCACCAACAATCATAATGCCTAACTTGGGAACCTACAGACAAAGTATGTGTCTACAAAGTATGGTGAAAGAAATACCCAGCATTAACAGCATTCAATGGTCCTTGTCACTCAGAATATATTGTTTCTTGTTTTGTATGTCTAAGTCGAGTGCTCACATATAGCTGTCTAGATCCGGTATAAGGACCTGATAGCTTGTTCCACACTGGCTTTGTACAGGTCATGAGGCTCATGCTGGGACAAAGAACAGGCTGCCTAAGATTATGTTCAGTAGATGATCCATCTTCGTGCCCTCCTTGCTGTTGGTAATGGTGCCCTTGCAGTATGTGGCATGTCTTCCTTCTTGTTTGCAGCCCTACTTTAAGCCCTTTAATCCTTCAGTTCTACCCAGTGCCACCCTGTCAGCCTCAGTATATCTACTTCTATTCACAGAGTGGTTCAGTGACAATTAAACTTCAAATATTCTCTGTTCCTCACTACTCACCAAGAGTATGTATGTTATTCACCAAGTTGTATGTCACTGCTATGTCCCATACTCACACCTAGGGTCTCCTGCATGCTTTCACTTTTCCTGGTCATGACTTCAGTTTAGCTTTCTTTTTTTCTTTCCACTACATTTACTCAACTTTCTTCTTCACTGTTGGCAATTGACCATCTTGAGCCATGTCTCCAGTCTTCCTTTTTTTGTGCTAGTCCCAGGATTTGAACTCAGCGTCTGGGCACTCTCCTTGAGCTTTTTGGTTTTAGGCTACAAGTTGAGCTACAGCACCATTTCCTGATTTTTTGTGTGCTTACTTGGAGATAAAAATCTTAACGACTTGCTGCCTGGGCTGTTTTTGAACTGTGATCCTTAGATCTCAGCCTCCTGAATAGCTAGGATTACAGGTGTGAGACTCTCGAGGAAGTCTGGCACCAGTCCTCCTTTTTGCTAGCTACTTCTTTCCCCTGGTCTTGGCACTTGAACTCAGAGCCTGGGCACTGTTCCTGAGCTTCTTTTGCTCATGGCTAGCACTCTACCACTTAAGCCACAGTGCCACTAACAGCCTTTTCTGTTTATGTGGTACTGAGGAATCAAATCCAGGACTTCCTGCATACTAGGCAAGAACTTTATCACTAAACCACATTCCCAGCCCCTGCTAGTTACTTTTGAGATTGAATCTGGAGGACTTTTTGGCCCATGCTGGCCTCATCCAATAATCCTCCACAGTAGCTAGGATTACAGATGTAAACCACTGGCATCTGGCTATTTTGAACTCTTTCAAAATGTAACCCACGTTCTGTTCTGCTCTGAATGGTTCATGGACTCTTCTTCCAGTAAGTCCTGCCCCCAACATCTCTGCAAAACCTGTGTATCACTGGACTCATTTAAACCCAAATGGAAGAGTTCTTACAATTTGAGGCAATTTAGTAGAGTACAATGTAGATCACCATTAAAGTCAGAAAACTGGGACTAAAAACCTTGTTGCGAATTACCTTGATAAAACCAAGAAAGTTATTAGTAATCTCTTTGGTCATCAGGCACTGGTGGCTCATGCCTATAATCCTAACTACTCAGGAGGCTGATATATGAGGATCAAGGTTCAAAACCAGCCCAGGCAGAAAAGTCCATAGACTCTTATCTGCAATTAACCAGTAAAATGCTAGAAGTGGAGATGCAGATCAAGTGGTAGAGTGCCAAGCAAGAGCACACGGCCCTGTGTTCAAATCCCAGTACTGCCCAATACTGGCACACACTGACTGTTACCAAACCTGCATTGTTCTTATTTTTTCCTTATGTGTAGGCTGTGGTTGCAGGAGTTTGGGAATGGATACCACAGAGGTATGTCTGTTTTGTCACATTGTGATAGGGACTGTATCATATCTGTGTATCATCACCAGGGATGTTGACCTTTACAACATGGTGAAGGGAATGTCTGTGGGTCTCTGTCCACTGCAGGATGTGATCTTTCTCCTGTCCTACTGCATTAGTTGGAAAACAAGGTGTTATGTCAAACTGGTCTTCAAGAGGTGGGGTAAAGATTAAGGCCATGTACTACACGAAGGACTATCTACAACGATTATCTTGAATCCTGTTAAAAATGATTTTGGAGAGAATATTGTTTTCATTCCACTTTGGGATGTCTGAGAAATATTGTGTGTTTGAAGAGCACAAAAATAGTTGGCCAGTAGACTCAAGCATGTCATTTACATCATGGTTGAGTTGATACTTCAGTCTCCCCCTCAAGGCAGGACTGAGAAAATAAATAATAATAACTTATACAGAAGTGTGTCTCCACTTGGTCTTCATAAAGAGCTATCAGATAGAGATGGTCCCTGACTTTCAATGTTTCATTTTTTAACTTTTTGATGGTGCAAAAACAGTATGCACTTCATACAGACTGTACAGCACTACAAAATTTGGATGTGAGATTTGATCTTTCCCTCAGTGGAGAGAGACACACTTCTATAGAAGTTATTTTTATTTATTTTCTCAAGACACACTTCTATAGAAGTTATTTTTATTTATTTTCTCAATCACTGTATCTTTACTTATTTTCTTGTATTAAAGTACTGTTGGCCCCTTCTGACTATGATTGGATGAGATCAGAAAACACTCCCCCTTGCTTTTGGAGGGCAAACCATTGTACCTGGCATGCAGTGGGAGCTTAATAGGTTTATATTCAATAGTGAAAAGTTTTTATTTTATTTTGTACCATACTGGGCCTTGAACTCAGGGTCTGGATGCTATCCTGTACGTTTTTGTTCAAGGGTGGAACGCTACTACTTGAGCCACTACTCTACTTCTGGCTTTTTGGTTCCTAATTGGAGATAAGAATTTCATGAATTCTCCTGCCCGGGCTGAGTTTGAACCTTGCACCTCAAATCTTAACCCCTTGAATAGCTAGGATTCAAGGGGTAAGCCACCAGTGCCTGGCAAGTAAAACTTTTTTTTTTCTTTGCCAGTTTTGGGGCTGGAACTCTGGGCCTGGGCACTGTCCCTGAGCTCCTTTTTGCTCAAGGCTAGTGCTTTACCATTTAAGCCACAGCATGACTTCCAGCTTTTTCTGTGATTAATTAGAGATAAGAGACTCACAGGCTTTCCTGCCTAGGCTGGTTTCAAATCAGGATCCTTGGATCTCAGCTTCCTGAGTAGCTAGGATTACAGGTATGCACATTAGGACAAATAGACTTCTCACTTCTTCTGTGCTATAGGAATATGTTAAAAGAGAAACCAAGGCAGGATCAATATTAAAGAGTTTCTTTCAGCACATAGGGCTCACAAGTGGACAAGTTAAGTGGTTTGGGTGCCACTAATGTAGAAAAAGAAAGCTGTCATAATCTGATGATGATCACTAGGGTCTTGGAGAGGGGAGGACACATGGAGTTGTTGTTGAATAGATATAGATTTTCAGTTTGGGAAGACAAATAGATGGTGGTGTGAGGCCCCAATGACTCACACCTATAATCTTCAGGAGACTGAGATCTGAGGATCACAGTTTTAAGCCGGACTAGACAGAAAAGTCCTTGAGACTCTTGTCTTCAATTTTCTACCAAAAAGCCAGAAGTAGAGCTGTAGCTCAAATAATAGAGTGCTAGCCTTCAGCAAAAATTCTCTGGGGGCAGTGCCCAGGCCCTGAGTACAAGCCTCAGAACCAGCACAAAAAAATAAGTAAGTAAATAAACAAATACAGCCAAGCCAGGCAGAAAATTCCATTAGACTCTATATCCAAATAATGGCTGGAGGCATGGCCCAAGTAGTCGAACACCAGCTGTGAATAAGAAAACCAACCAAGTTTAAATCCTCATACAAAGGGAAAAAGATGTTGGTTATGCAACATTTGGAGGGAACGTAAGATGATTAAAGTGGTGAATATTAGGTATGTTTTGCTGCAACAAAAAATTAAGAGCAAAACAAAACCCAGGCCAGAAGAGGGTGTGTCAGGAGGTCAGGGGCTGCCTCTGCCTAGAAGGTGAGGAGGAATCTGAGTTTACAGAGGTAGGGGCTTGAGGAGAAGGACCCAGCCTAGTGGGAGAAGGGGTTGTTTCAGCCCTGCCTCAGGCAGCAGCCAAGGCAGCCACCTGAAACACAGCAGACTTTACTACCGAATCTGTCATTCACACTGTGTTGATGCTTTGATGGCAACTGCATTTAGCTTCCAGTTATACACGGCCTTAAGTTTTGACAGTGCTGGGGGCTGGGAGCTCAAGCCTGTCATCCTAGCTACTCAGGAGGCTGAGAGCTGAGGACTGTGGTTCAAAGCCAGCCACTAGCTGGGGCAGGAAAGTCTGTGAGACGCTTATCTCCAATTAACCACCAGAAAACCGGAAGTGGCGCTGTGGCTCAAATAGTAGAGCTCTCACCTTGAACTGAAGATCTGAGAGACAGTGCCCAGGCCCAGAGTTCAAGCCCCATGGCCGACCAAAAAAAAAAAAAAGACAGTCACAAATGACCTGAAGACGTAAATGGTTTGTCAGTGGTCTACTTTCCAAGACTCAGGGGCTGAGTCAGGGCTATTGTGCAAGTGGCTGGTTGTGAAGGCAGTGCGCAAAGCAGATAAGGCAGGGCATGAAAGGAGCAGAAGCAATGTCTTGATGTGACCATGGGGCTCCTGGAGCATGAACAGCTTCACAGAGACATTTTGTGAAAGGCAAAGGAACCAGCCTCTCAGATCACATGCCAACCAGGTATAAGCTTTTTTAAAAAAATTTTTAAAATTTAATTTAATTTAATTTTTTTGTGAACATACTGTACAGAGGGGCAGGTATAAGCTTTGTGCTGCAGTCAGATGTAGGACTGAACTTCCAAGGCTTTC
Organism: Dipodomys spectabilis; assembly: GCF_019054845.1. Lineage (NCBI taxonomy): Eukaryota > Metazoa > Chordata > Mammalia > Rodentia > Heteromyidae > Dipodomys > Dipodomys spectabilis. Next base: position 3,662,631 of record NW_024870876.1, read on the forward strand.
TTGGGAAGGTTGAGAGCTACTGGGGGTCCTGTAAGCTGCTAGCAGGCAGTACTCTGAGATGTTGGAGTCTAGTTGTTCCGCTGGTCTAAGGTACCTGGATGGCTAGCCAGCTTCTTCCTGACTCCGTGCTGGTCTCAGGCACCAAGCTTGGGTCTAGGGCTGGGGAAAAAGAGCTAGTCTTCTGATTACTCCACTCTTAATGTATACTCACTGCACCTTAATACCAACTTTGCATTCTAGGGAGAAAGAAAATGCGAAGAGGAAGGAGGATGGAAGAAAATCAAGAACTATCACTGCTACACACTGGTGTCTATGGGAGGCTGAATCTTGAATACTGCTATAGAATTTTCTGCTCTTGCTGGTAGGGGGCAGAGGTCACTCAGTACTTCTGGCTCATTAGCCAGCAGAGACCACCAGGGTTGCAGCCCTGCAGCAAGCAACATGTGTATTGTGTTGCAGCTCAGCAGCAGACAGTGCCTGCCAGTGTTGAACTGTCATCACTGCTACGGTCTCCTCAGGCTCTTGTCCCAGAATGTCAACAAATGAAGTCCAGAACAACTGAGGGTAAGTGTGAAGAACTTTATTCAGAAGTATTTAGCTTAAAAGTTGAATTCCATTCGTCATCCATCTGCTCTTCCCTATCTCTACTTGTGCCCCGTATAAAAGTTTTTATACCCTGAGTTGTCCTCTGAGTGGTGGTTCCTAATATAATCAAGTGATTGGGATGGTAACATTTTATTGGTTTGGACCTACAACAATATGATTGATTGATTATTACTTTAATCATGTCTTATGCAAACTCTCTCCCCGAGTCTTAGGAAGCTGATTGAAATTAGATGGGCTAAGGAGAGCATAAGGCTAGGCTAAGATGCTGTCCTTGCCACCTGGGTCCTAAAAACTACTTTTTTACTTTCTCAACAAAAAGGTGTCAGCTCTTTCAGGTGATGGCTTAATATGATCATTTTACATTGTATTCAAACATCATACCATGCCATTGTACCCCCAAAATAGATACAGCCATACAGAAGCTCCTGAGCTTACAATAGGGTTACATCCCTATAAGCCCATAGGAAACTGGACACATTCTATTGAGAATTCATGGGGAGACACAAGTAGGAAGATCTTAGCCCTGGCCAGCCTGGGCATACTGTAAAACCCTACCTTGAAAAATAACTAACACAGAAAGGACTAGAGGTGTGACCCAAGTGCAAGCCCCCAAACTCAAACCAATATTATAAAATATTTTTGTTTGTTGTTTCCTTTTTTATTTTTTTTTTGCCAGTCCTGGGGCTTGAACTCAGGGCCTAGGTACTGTCCTGTGCTTCTTTTGCTCAAGGCTAGCACTCTAACACTTGAGCCACAGTGCCACTTCTGTTTTTTTGTGTATTTGCACTACTGAGGAATCCAACCCAGGGTTTCATGCATGCTAGGCAAGCACTCTACCACTAAGCCACACCCCTAGCCCTGTAAAATATATATATATATATATATTTTGGGTCCGGTAGTGGGGCCTGAACTCTGGGCCTGGGCGCTGTCCCTCAGCTCTTCAGCTCAAGGCTAGTGCTCTACCACTTGAGCCACAGCACCTCTTCCGGCTTTTTTCTTTTGGCTTATGTGGTGCTGAGGAATCGAACCCAGAGCCTCAGGCATGCAAGGCAAATGCTCTACCACTGAGCCACCTTCCCAGCCTCTGTAAAATATTTTTTAATGTCATTTTTCTCTCACAAATAGGTATTGCCTGACATATTCCTAACCACTTTTGTAAGCAGCTGTAATCCAATAGGGCTTCAGAAAAAGGACTGCCATACCACATAAACAAAAAGAAAAAAAGCCGGAAGTGGCGCTGTGGCTCAAGTGGTAGAGCGTTAGCCTTGAGCTCAGGCCCCACAACTGGACCCCCAAAAAAAAGAAAAAAAGAAAAAAAAAAGAAAAAGGACTGCCAAACATGGGTTATTGGAACCTTTGTGATTAGAAAGGTGGCCTGGGTAAAAACTTCTTCACTGAGAATGAAAACACTTGCAATGCTCATGAGGCAACTAGCAAAGACCCAGCAGAACAAAAATTCCATGGTAAGCTGCGTGCCAGTAGCTCATTCTTGTAATCCTAGCTACTCAGGAGGCTGACATCTGAGGTGTGTGGTTCCATGTCAGCCTGTGACAAAAGTCCTTGAGACTTTCCTCCAATTAATCACCAAAGAGCCAGAAGTGGAGCTGTGATTCAAGTGGTAAAGTGCTAGCTTTGAGCAAAAGAAGCTCAGGCACAGAGACTAGGTCCTGAGTTCAAGCCCCAGGACAGGCACACACACACACACACACAAAAGGGCATAGGGATAGACTGATGGGTTTGATTATGATTTTTGTCTCAGAAGAGTATACCATCTTCTAACCGTTTTTAACAATTAATAATTCACAACAGAAATACTTTTCTTCAGAAGATATTTAATTAAATAAGAAGAGTTAGATGTTCTTCAAGTTTTGTAAATAACTGAAAATTGGAAGGAATAGAATTTTCATGAAAGTATATTGAATCTGAAAAAGAGATGAACATTTCATAGTCATTAGGTCAGTGCTAAGTACCTTAGAAGCTTTCATTCATCTTCCAAAGATGTCATTTTTAAAGATGTCTTAGAAACAATGAGTAGGAAGAAAATTCATTTTAAGTAATTTCTACTAGAGTCATAATAAATTACAATGATTATCACTTAGATAATCATTGCATGTGATTTTTTTGTGGTTACTTCTATTGATCTTTTCATGTAGGTTTTTGTACAAGTTTTAATAGTTTACTCTAATTTTAAGTTCTTCATTTCTCATTCATATAGACATCAATTTAACATTTAGTGATGAAATTGATGCTAATATCTGCCTGATAATGTTGACTGAATTTCTAGCTTTTTTTGGTTCATTTCAAACCAATTAGCTGATTGATCAATTAGATTTTTTAAAAAACTTAAAACACCTATCAATTTTAGTCATTTTATTGAGGTTTTAGCCATTCAGCACTTATCTATCATGGTATAAATAATACCAGAATGTTAAGTGCAGGTAAATAAAGGAGAAAAACAGATGTAGAGTTTTCTTTTCAAATATCAGATTAAACTCACTAAGAAATTGTTTTGGGGATATGAATTCTTTTTATGAGAATAATAAAGCAAAGAAAACAAATTAAAGGTTCAATTAAATACTGGAAGTCTCAGGGATGTGTGGTGGCTGGGTGGCTTTCACTTGATGGTGGTCAATTCAGAACTTCTGTTTGCATCGTGTTTGCTCTTTCTGCACTTTAGCAAAGGAAACCCTTTCTGCAAAACAAGTGTTCTTAGGCATGCTCTTGTAACAACTAGGTAGTGCAGTAGTGCACTGCTGCTCCAAGTGTGGGTCTGTGTGTGTCTGCACATTGTTACTGGTCCTACATGAGGATAGGTAATACCAGGAAACATTAAAACCGTGGAGCAAACACAGAACTTAAAAAATCAGTTTTAAATGTTTTGCAATTTTTTTTATGTTTTCTTCAATCTAATTTCCCAAAAGTATATTTCCTTTTGCAAAAGCAAGTTCAGTTTGTAATGCATTAAAGGAAAAATAACGCAAAAAGATAAACAAAAACTAATTTTTTTAAAACTATGTATCATTTTCATGCAGGGCCACATTTTCCCACAAGATGGCGCCTCACTGCCAGCGTTGCTCCTCAAATGCTGGCGAAATTCTAGCCTCCAGTAACTAAGCTGGCTTCATGAAAGACAAGATTCTAGTTAGAGTTATTAACAAAATATGCAATAGAATTGTACTCGGTATAATTCTTTACCCTCAGCAAGAAAACAGAAGATACACTGAAGGGTGGTAAGAATGTGAGGTGCTGAGTGACACTCCCCCGACAACCCACCCCACCCCCAGTTAACATCCAGAAAAATCACAATACTTTGTGGAACACTTGGGTGACTGCTCCAAAGAAAGATGGTATTAGCCTTCCAAACTCTGCTCTAGGGTAGTGGTTCTTACACTTCAGTGAGCATCTTTATCACTAGGAGTGCTATCAAATTGGGAGTTGTGAGTCCTCAGCCCAGAGGCTCTGATATGGCAGGATTTAACTAACACAGTCCTGGGAAATTAGTGAGCTGTTGGTCTGAGGACCATACTTTCTCATCCTCTTGGTCTGTGACCTTGGAGTATCAGATTCTAATCCAAGCTGTAACCCAAGTAACCTGGGGTAGTTTACTGGCCCAGCTGTTTCAAATCTGGGTCTCTTTGTGTTTAAAAAAAAAAAAAAAAAAGGAAGAAATGGGGGCTGGGAAGGTGGCTCAGTGGTAGAGCGCTTGCCTTGCATGGCATGAGGCCCTGGGTTCCATTCCTCAGCACCACATAAGCAAAAAGAAAAAAGCCGAAAGTGGCGCTGTGGCTCAAGTGGTAGAGCACTAGCCTTGAGCTGAAGAGCTGAGGGACAGTGCCCAGGCCCAGAGTTCAGGCCCCATGACTGGACCCCCCCCCCCCAAAAAAAAGGGAAGAAATGATGCTGGTAAGAATGGATTGGGACATTCTATGTGGCAGTTTACCAGAGTCTAGTTTCCAGGAAGATTCTGGATTTTATACATCCTCAAACTTACATAATTTTGAAAAAGAATTGAAAATTTGGTTAAAGTTATATATTGATTTTGATTAAGAAAATTAAATGAGCCAGGTGTTGATGGCTCATTTATAATCCTAGCTACTCAGGAGGCTATGCATCCAAGGATCTTAGTTTGAAACCAGCCCAGGAAGATACATTTGAGATACTCTCATTTCCAATTAACCAGGAAGAAGTCAGAATGGATGTATGGCTCAAGTAGTAGACCCATCCTTTCCTTTACCTGCATTGTGGGCTGGGCTGTGGCTTCTTCTGTGGCTTCATTATCTCCAATCTCCGAGTCACTCTTAGTCTCTTTCCTCCATCTTCTATTTTTTCTAGCCTTGAAAGAAAATCTTAGCAAGGACAGGAGGTCCTGAGTTCAAGCCCTAGTACCAGCACAAAAAAAAAAAAGAAAAGAAAAGAAAAGCAAATATAGTTAAAGATAGATCACTGTCACAATGCCAGAAAACTCAGGAAAATAGCACCATATTTTCTTTTGTGTGTGTGACAGTCCTAGGACTTGAACTCAGGGCCTACGCATTGTCCCTGAGATATTTTGCTTAAGGCCAGCACTCTACCACTTGAACTATGGCTCTAACTTTCAGGTGGTTAATTGGAGATGAAGTCTCACACACTTTCTACCTGGAATGGCTTTGAACCATGATCCTCCAATCTTAGCCTTCTGAATAGCTAGGATTATAGGTGTGAGCCTCTAGCATCCAGTACCATCATATTTATATTAATTAATTACTTGACACACTTTAGCAAGGGCTTCAGGCTTGGTAGGCAAGCACTCTATGCTTGATCTATCCCTCTAGCTCTCATTGTCTTTAATTGCCTCTCTGTAGGACAGTTATTATGTACTTTGATTTTCTAATGATGAAATTAGAAAACCTTTCCTCTACAATGATTGAACACAACTTGTTTGTTTTTATACTAATAGTTTAGAAATTTCTCTCAGCTTTCAATGAGCAGTGTCACTTACAGTGTTAGAATTATTGTTAAATTGATGAAAGCTATTAACCCTCTTTTATACCTGGCTTTATGAATTCCTGTGTAGCAACTAACCTTAAATGCTCTTTGAGTTGTTATTAGCTCTGTGTGTGTATGTGTGTGTGTGTATGTGTGTATGTTAGTGTCCCTGTTGCAGTACTTTAGGTCTTAAGTTATTGTATTTATTTTCTAATCCCAGTACTAACAACATGGTGGCTTAAAACAGTGTAAATTGATTCCCTTGTAATTTTGGAAGTCAGAAGTGCCCAGTGGAGCTCAGCAGGCTAAAAATCAAAGCCCAAAAGTATACAGCCCAAACGCTGTGTACTTGCCAGGCTGCCAGGAGGACCCATCGCTTCTTTCACTTGCATTCAGGGCTGTATGTTTTTTCTTCCTCTTAAAAACCAGCAGTGTAGGGTCTGGGAAGGTGGCTCAGTGGTAAAGTGCTTGCCTTGCATGCATGAGGCCCTGGGTTCGATTCCTCAGCACCACATAAGCAGAAAAAGCTGGAAGTGGTGCTGTGGCTCAAGTGGTAGAGCGCTAGCCTTGAGCTGAAAAGCTGAGGGACAGCGCCCAGGCCCAGAGTTCAGGCCCCACCATCAGCAAAAATCAAACAAACAAACAAAAAAGCCCAGCAGTGCAGTGCTTAGTGCTTGTGGCTCATGCCTGTAATCCTAGCTAGTCAGGAGGCTGAGGTCCTCAGACCTCAATTCAAAGTCAGTCCACTCAGGAAAGTCTGTGACAGTCTTAGTTCAAGCTCCATCACCACTCCCCTACCCCCCAAAATCCACAAAAACAAAATGAAACAACAACAAAACCCAGGAGGACAGTATCTCCAATCTCCTAGTTATTAAACCCAGGAGGACAGTATCTCCAATCTCCTAGTTATTAAACCCAGGAGGACAGTATCTCCAATCTCCTAGTTATTACAAACTCCTGCCACTGTCTTGTACTTACAAAGACCCTGGTGATTATGTGGAGTCAGGTGGATAATTCAGGTCAATCTTCCCACCACTTAGTCAGTTGTTTAGCACACTCAATTCCATGTGCAGCCCAACTTCTTTTTTGCTACTGAGGTACCATACATAAAAGCTCCAGGGGTAAGCTTGGAATGTCTATGAGACCTTATTATCCTGTCTATCATAGTTATCTTCATGGATGTTAACATTTTATTTCAAACCAGCAAAGCGTGATTCTTTTTCAATGGTCTTAATTTTTTTTTTCTAAATCACCGTTCAATATCAGATTTTTTTTCAGTTGAAGAAACCCTCAGTGGAAAGCTCTAGCAATTGTAAAACGCTGAAGTGATCACCATCTTCAGAAGAAAACTTTTCTGTGACAAACTGTCTATGTCCACGCCTCTTGTGACATGCTGGTGCTGTGGGAGCTGCTACAATGGGTGTGGCAGGACTCTGGGAAAAAATTCCCACCACTTAATTCCAAGCAGAAGTGATTAGCCTCACAGATGCAGCCCACTGACTTTAGTAGCTATATTCCTACCCTCATTTTCCCACCTCTGATCCCAGAAGTGTCATCATTAAGAGTGACAACCTTATAGGAAAGATGACTGTGGGAAGCCATCACTGAGATCCTTTTTTTTGCCTTAGCCAAGGGCAGAGGTTTAGGTTTTGTTGGTTTTATGACATCACTGCCTCTGCCAAGCAGAAGGAAGCTAATGATGTGTGCTGGTCTCCTAATTTTAGATGGTTGCATTCTCTAAAAATATTAACATGTTTCAATGAGCAAAAATCAAAACAAAAGCAAAAACAACTCACAAGGAATGCTCTTGTTTGTATTTGAAGGCAATGCTAGTAGTGTAAATACTACATACTTAGTAGTATAAAATACATATATTTATTTATTGCTTTTTTTTTGTTGGTCATGGGGCTTGAACTCTGGGCCTGGATGCTGTCCCTGAGCTCTTCAGCACAAGGCTAGTGTTCTACCACTTGAGCCACATTATCATTTCCAGTCTTCTTGTGCTTAATTGGAGATAAGAGTCTCAAGGACTTCCTGCCCGGGCTGGTTTTGAACCGCAGTCCTCAGATCTCAGCCTCCTGATTAGCTAGATTAGAGGTATGAGCCAATGGTGCCTGATTATGTTTGTTTTGACATAGGGTCTCAGTAGTAGCCAAGGCTGACCTCAAACTTCTGATCCTCCTCCACCTCCTGAGATGACAGGCATGTACGACTACATCTGATTATGTTTACTCATTGCCAAGAAAATAAGAGTAATAAAGGGAAAATGAGGCTGAATGAAATTAAAAATCTTCTGCACAGCAAAAGAAACAATTACCAGAAAGAAGAGACAAGTTACAGAATAGGAGATCTTTACCAGCCATTCAATGGGTAAGAGATTAATGCCCAGAATAACTTTAAAAAATAAACAGTTAAAGAAACTGTTGAACAACAGGGGGATGGAACAGGGAAAGAGACCGATAAAGATATTATTATGATTTATATGTACTGAAATGAACAAGACAATAAAACAGCTCTGTTGGGGGATGGATAGCAGTAGGAGAAAAGGAGAGGGTGAATGGGGTGAATACAGACAAATAAGCTTGTTGGCATGTATGGAAATAGAAAAAGGAAACCTGTGTAAATTTTTTAGGAAGGGGACGGGGGTATGAACGTGTGATAGAGAGGCGAGGCTGACAGGATACATGGTATAGATGTATAGAAATGTCACATGAAGCCCTCTTTGAATAACTAGTGTAAGTAAAAATATTAGGAAGGAAGGAGGAAAGGCAGGCAGGCAGGCAGGGAAACAGGCAGGAAGGAAGGCAGGCAGGAAGAAAGGAAGGGAGGGAGGGAGGGAGGGAAGGAGGGAGGAAGAAAGGAGATCATTTGCCTTTGTCAAGTGTTGAATTACAAAATAAACCTTGGTCTAGAAATGTAATTCTTTTAAACCTGTGCTCAGCTCCAAAAGAAGTGCTACCAGCCCAAAACATTAAATTTAGTAATAAGAAAACCATCAACAGAACTTGCAAACATCCCTCAGAGTGTGCCTGTGATTTTTCTGTTCCTGCTGGAGGACTCTATTTTATTTAATCCAATGAATCCATTCAACTTTCAAGACAAGTAATAGTTAAGTACTTTTGGAAAGCATTAGAAACAACCTAAAATCTAGATTATTTACCAAAATGCATGGGTGGGGGGCAGGAAGGGCTCCTAGAATTGATGGAAAAACACAATGAATCAAATACATACATACTCCAATACAACTTAACTTCATTTTTGGAAAAAAAGTAGACACACTTCTAAAAATTTCTAGATTCCCAATAATAAGATTTATTCTCTAAGTGAAGATTTTCGATGTTTTGTGTGTGTGTGTGTGTTTGTGTGTGTGTGTTTGTGTGTGTGTATGTAGGTAGGTAGGTAAGTAGGTGAGTGTGTGGCTTAACTCAGGGCTGGGGTGCTAACCCTGAGTGTTTTTGCTCAATGATTGCACACTCTACTACTTGAGCCACAGGTGGTTTCATTTGGCTTCTTAATGAGTTCCTTTCCCCTGCATATTGTAAAGATATGTAATATTTAGTCAGGTGATATTTATTGAACACTCATTAGGTACAGACACCACTACATACAGAATCAGCCATGATCGGTTTCCATTTTTCTCCAGAAAATTTCTCATCTAGAAATGTAAATAGAGTTCTAGTAAATTGATGCCAAGATAGATTGATGCCAAAGAGAATGGAATGCAGGGTAATGTACTTGTTTAGCATGGGTTTGATTCCCTGGACCAAAAGAAAAATGTATAAAATATTAAGACATCAAACAAAACATTTAAGAAGTTGCAAGTATGAGTTTCCTTGCTGTTATCAGTAAATATGCATTATCAAGGATTGAAGGTTGGGGCTCAGTGGTAGAACGCATGCCTTGCATGCATGAGGCCTTGGGTTCGATTCCTCAGCACCACATAACCAGAAAAATCCCGAAGTGGTATTGTGGTTCAAGTGGTAGAGCACTAGCCTTGAGCTGAAGAGCTGTGGGGCAGCACCCAGGCCCAGAGTTCAGGCACCATGACTGACAAAAAAGAAAAAAAAATTAAAAAACTAAAAGAAAAAGAATTGCAGGTTGGTAATGGTAGTTCACGCCTGTAATTCTAGTTACTCAGGAGGTTGAGGTCTAAAGATTGAGGTTTGAAGCCAACCTGGGCAAGAATGTCCATAAGACTTGTATCTTCAATTAACCATCAAAAAGCTAGATGTAGAGATTTGACTTTAAGCACATTTGCCTTGAGCAGAAAAGCTATGGGACAGAGGCTAGGCCCTGAATTAAAGTCCTAGTAGTGGCATAAAACAATTATCTTGTTAATTCCTGAGCCCCAGAAATCCATTTTAGTAAGGTCTAGTATGGATAACATTTGGCCTTAGAGGCTGTGGAAACTGTGTAGGGAACACTGGCATATTTCAAAGATGATGGCATGTAGATATTCCCACAAATTTGTTACAAGTATGGTTCAAAACTGAATATGGATTCCCACTGAGGCTGTTGAATGTTGAGTGAATCTCATGCTAGATTTTGACTTCCTTTATTATTGTGATAAAACACATATAACATAAAAATTTACTACTGCAACAATTTAAAAATGTATAATTCAGTTGTGGTAGGCACATTGACAATCAAAGTGGAGGTTTTATACTCTAGGCCCAAACTTTAAGTTCCACATGTCTGGTCTGGCCCACCCCCCATACACTAAATAAAGAGACATAGTAAAAGATAGAGAAAAGAGATTTATTATATGGCACAGGCAGTCACAGGAAGATAGCACTTCAGCTTTCTTTAGCTATCTTCAGGACACAGACATAAGTTTATGTCCAAATGGACGCAGAACTGAGGCAGAGGATATAATTTATAAACAGTCCTGGTCAAAGTATGACCTGGTTGATTATTATCTCCCTCCTGAGTGTCTCAGGTTGTGGAGAAGGCAACTCAAAATGAGTGGCTTAGAACAAAGACAGAAAATGGGGGTAGGGATTTCAAAGTTTTCTCCTGCTTTTAGTTAATTCATGGACCTAATGAAGTAGTCAGTGCTTTTCAGTGAACACAGCTTCTAAGCACCTCTTACACATCCCTCACCACTATCCAGTGCCAGAGAACTTTTATCTCTTCCATCAGAAATCTTGTTAAGCAGATGCTTCCTGTCACCACTACCCCTACTGGCCCCTAGGAAATGTTAAATGTGCTTTCTGTCTTCATGTCTGCATGTACTCCATATTCACTTTCTATTTCCTCCATTGCGTATTTTCTAGTTAGTTTCCTAGACTATCTTAGGGATTACAGTTAATTTCTTAAACTAAATAACTTATGTTGAATTAATATAATTTACCTCACATGATGCCATCTGCTCCATCTTCTCACCCCCCTTTGTATTTATTGTCACAGATTACATCTTTTATGAGTTTCACATCTCTTAACGTATGTTCTTATTATTTGTAGGTGGTATGAATATTTTTGTCTTTAAGTAGTTGTACAAAGGAGTTGCCATTTAGCAAAGTAGTTTATACATACAGTGCATCTTGATCAATGTCAATGTCACTCAACATTTCCCCTCCCTCCCGAACCTTTCCTTCATTCTTCTTAATTTCGTAGGATATACATTGAATCATTGACTCTATCCTCTCCATCTTATTCTCTACATTTGTCTATCTTCTTTTCTCTTGATTCCACCACCCCTTTCACGCACTTGTTTCCTGGTTTTGATTTTATTGAACTTTGACTTTGCTTTTTTAAGGAATAATACCATGTGAATTCTCCCTTAAATCTACCATATTTCGGTTAATTCATTTGTATACACTTGCATACCGCCCAGTGTATTTACCTGTAAGTTTATAATCTAAATCTAGCTTCCACATGTAAAGGAAAACATATATCCTTATATATGTTTTTGAGTATTGTTTTATGCATTTGTTACAGAGGAGATAATGGAGTTACAAACCAAAAACATTCAGTAATTGTTTTATATTTACCTTTGTTATTGCCTTTACTAGTGCTCCTTGATTCTTTGCGTGGCTTTGAGTTACTGCTTAGACTGAAGGACACATTTTCACATCTGTCATAGGTTTGTGAGGAATAAATTCCCTCTGCTTTTGTTTATCTGATAAAGTATTAATATTGACTTTCTCTTTGTAAGACAGCTTTGCCCAATATGGACTTCTGGGTTGGCAATTTTATTGTTTGGATCACCACTGAAAATATGTCATCCCCACTGGCCTCTAGCCTGTGTGGTTTCTGAAGAGACACCAGCTATCATCTTACTGATGAACTCTTGTACGTGAAAAGTTGAGTTGTATTGGTATCAAGATTTTTCCCTTTCTCTTTGGCTTTTGACAATTTGATTGTAATATTGTACTGTCTTGGTATGAGTCTCTGCATCTATTCCATTTGATTTTTCTTAAACACGTAGATTTATACCTTGTATAAAATTTGTGAGGTTTTGGACCATGATTTCTTCCAATAGTCTTCTGTCTCTTTCTCTTCTCATCTTTTGAGATTCTGGTAATGATATGTTGATCCTCTCGGTGGTGTCTGATAGTCTTTTGCAGCTGTATTTATTTTTCTTTATTCTGTCTCTTTTTGTTTTTACTGTTCCAAATTTATTTTCCAATTGACCCTCTATCTGTTTCTTTCTGTTCTTTAAAATGGACAATTTCATCTGCCTTATATACAAGTTTTGTTGACTTTTCTCTCCACCTCCCCCTTTTTTTTGATATGGGGCTTGAACTCTGGGCTTGGGTACTGTCCCTCAGCTCTTCAGCTCAAGGCAAGCGCTCTACCACTTGAGCCACAATGCCACTTCCAGTTTTCTGGTGGTTATTTGGAGATAAGTCTCACAGACTTTCCTTGCCCAGGCTGGCTTTGAACTGTGATCCTCAGATCTCAGCCTCCTGAGTAGCTAGGATTGTAGGTGTGAGCCACTGGCGCCTGACTGTTGACTTTTCTTCTGTCTTCTCAGATCTGTTATTCTTCCAGTGAATTTTGTAATCCTACCACTCAGGAAATGGTGGCAGTACAATCCTAGCACTTAGGAAGGGGAAGTAGGACTATGAGTTTGATGCCAGCTCAGACTGTATTGTGAGATTTGTCTAAAAAAAAAAAAAAAAAAATCAAGGGCTGGTGAAGTAAGGTGGTCAGGTCTGGCCGGCACCATACTGGCCACATGGTGGATTGTAGGGTCTGGCATCTTTTCTTCATACTGGAGGAAGAAAACACCCTGCCCCTATCACCTGTCCCCAAGTGATGGGCATACCCAGATCCCTGGAGGCAGGGGTGAGCACTTGGCCAATAGGTTACTGAATCTGTCAGTCCAGTGCCCGGGACTGGGAATTTCCTGTGGACCCACCACCTGTACTGACCCTATTTAGGCCCGGACCAGCACAGGAGCCATTACGCCATGCCACGTGTGTCTCTGTGATCGTGTCTTGTGTCCTGTCTCCTGGCTCATCTCTGGTCATCATAGCAACCCAATTTCATTGAAGCTGAATTGGCTTGTTTGTACTGTTTTTCTTATTTCTTTCCTCTTTAGCATGTTTCCTAGCTATGTTATGTGTATTTGCATGATGCAGGCCTTTGTAACAACAGGCGGCCTGTCTTCTGCTAACTGAATAATAAAGACTCCCAATATTCTATATTTCAAAATGTGGCTTCTGGGATGATTCACCTTACAACATTGGGACAAAGCCCAGTGGTTGAACATTTGATTACACACACACACACACACACACACACACACACACACGTGCATGCACACACACACTTTTGTATTCATCTAATAAATCCAATCTCTAGGCTTCTTCAGGATAGTTTTTGTTCATGTCTATTTTCCGTGTGAATCCGTCATACTTGTCTTTGCATCTATCTTTGCTGTTGTTAACCCTGGGCATTTTGAATATTATTATGTGTAACAAAAAGACAGAAAAAGAACAAAAAAGAAAGAGAAAGGAAGATGCATTCTCCATGCATTTGCAGCTAGTGCTGGGGCTCTGCTTCAATGCTCACACAAGCATTTGTAAATTTGTCTTGATTGTGCTTACTAGTTACTCTGAGACCAGAGACTAGGCAGAAGTGAAAGTCACCAGAGGGGCTTGGCCAGATATTTTCTGCTGTCTCAGATATGTACTTCCTGATAGTAAATATGAAGCTAAATCCCATTGAAATAGTATATTTAGTAGTAACTTAGACAAATATAGTTTTTTATGCAAAACTATCCATTCCTCCAAAATCTCACTCCCTGGCTTCCTTCAGGTTCTAGGTTTCCTATTGTTGGCTACTTCCTCACTGCCCCCAGGTGGCAGCAACTTATTCATTTGCCTTTCCTTTATTTCAAGGAACTAACCAGCTCAACATCCTGAGTAGATCAAAACACAAGCCTTTCTAGGATTCCTGTGCTTTGCCCCTCTCCCCATCAGACAAAGAAGGTCCTTGGAATTAGGGTACTTTGCAGGACAAGATCCCTATACTGGTATACAAGTTGTTGTCTTCTGCTGCGGACCGGGTTCTGTCGGGACTACAGAGGACACCTCGGGAGAAACCTGGAATAGGATGGGGAGATGGCAAACAGACAACTCACACACAAGAGGAGTGGATGCTGAGTGCTGAGTGCTGAGTGCGATTTAATGCAGAGGATAACAAACTTTTATAACAGAAGTCTCCATGAGAAAGGGCAAAAGGTTACACAATCTTGCTGCAGGGCTTCATTTTTGGGTGGTCACCAGCTGATCACCTGATAGGCACTTGTTTCCGGCTTATCTCTAAGAAATACAATGATTACGATGTTTGTCACCAATTAACCATTACCTATCTTTATAGAGGCCCTAACTTTCCCATAAGATCTTTCCTGTTTTTTCTTTAATAGTAAACCTCAAGGAGACCTGGATCTAGCAAGTCTCTTAGTAAATAGCAGGAAATTCTTTCTCCTAAATAATTATCTCAGCAATTGCCATACATTCTTTCTGTTCTAGCTGAGCCTACAGCTTCTTGTAAATCCCTTACAAACAATTCCTTCTGCTGAAGTGACTTCGTGAAATCCCCAATACTTTTATATTTACTTATAACTTGTCTACTAGCCTCCATAAGAGGGGTTTCAGGGTAGCACTTAACTCTGGTGAGTTAGTCATATTTTTAAGACACTCATCAGATATTGGAGTCATCAACACTCTTAAGAAAGAGCTTTGAATAAGGGAACGTTGACAATGAGCAAGTACAAAGAGCAGTAGAAACAGTAAAAGATTAATAGGCACTCTTATGAGGAAAAGAAAGGCAGAAACACATCTTTCCCAGGGGTTTGCCAGCCTTTCCAGGAGTAGGCCTCTTTGAAGCCCTATTCTCCTAGGTAGACTTCGGTGAAGTCCCAATACTCAGAGACAGGTCTCTGTAAAGCCCCATTCTCAGGTCTGAAAGATGGTTTCCCATGCTAAGCAGACACCACTGGAGTAGGCGTGGCAGTCTTCAAGTTGGCCACTAGTTGGGAAGGAGAGGCTAATGATGTTATGTATCCTTAGCCTGTTTCAGTCACTTTGCCCTGTATAAGAGGTCACTTAGTTGAGGCCAGTTAGCCCAGACAAAAATGGCCACAAAGCCATGCGCTGGTGGCTCATACCGATAATCCTAGTTACTCAGAAGGCTGAGATCTGAGGATCACAGTTCACAGCCAGCCTGGGTTAGGAAAGTCTTGAGATTCTTATCTCCAGAAAGTAGCACTGTGGCTCTAGTGGTAGAGCACTACCCTTGAGCTGAAGAGCTGAGGGACAGCACCCAAGCCCAGAGTTCAAGCCCCACAACCAACAGAAACAAATACAATAATAGATGCCACAAAGATGGGCAAGAAATTTTGGGTGACAATGTTAATTGTTATTGGTAAAGATGTGCAAACATGGCAAGTCTTATACACTGCTGGTGAGGGAGGGAGAAACTTGGCTTGGAAAATAATATTAGCATTGCCTGCTATGGTTTCAGTTGTTTACAATGTAGACACTCAGGGCTTCTAGTACTTGTGGTCTCAGAGAAACTCATGTGTAGGTAAATAAAGATCTACATAATAGAAAGACGTGCTTATAGTAACTCAGAACTGGAGCCAAGCCAAATATCCTTCTGCAAGGAATGAACAAATAAAATAATAAATAAAATATTCTGACTTTTCATTTTTTTTAAATAAAAAGAGTTCAGCTGATGTAAATCTATAGTCTATATCCTAGACTTCTGAAGAGGTTGGTTCTGATAGTTCCTGCCAAAGTCTTCAGTTTCTGGAAAGAAATAGCTCGTGGATGTCCTTATTTTTGCTGACACAATTGTAAATAAATTTCTAATAGTACTTCTTTTGTGTGCCAGTTCTGGGGCTTGAAATCAGGGCCTGAGAGCTATCCTTGAGCTTTTTGTTCAAAGCTAATGCTCTACCACTTGAGCCACATCTATTATTGCCTTTTGGGGGGGGGTAGTTTATTGGAGATAAGGGTCTTATAGACTTTTCTCCTGAGCTGGCTTTAAACTGTGATCCTCAGATCTCAGCTTCTTGAGTAGCTAGGATTACAGACAGAAGCCATTAGCACTCGGCTTCTAATAGTACTTTTAAGATCCATTTTCTGACCTATACTCAATTCTAATGCACACTCAAGCAAGCAACACCGAACCTAGCTTCACATTTGACACTGGATGGATACCCCTGATAAACACCTGGAGGAAACCCCTGCATATGTGGACCACCACATGGTAGCTAGAATATTGAGTGACAGGCATCCCCCTACAAGATGTCCATCCCATATCCCTGGGCAAATTATTGATTTACTCAAACTGGAATTTCTTCATTATCAGTGTATTTCTATTCTGATGGGCCATGGACAGGAAACCCCTGATAATCAGAAGACAGGGAACTGAGAGTAAAGGCAGGTGAGAAGGGGCCATCTTGGTCTTTTTAGGCTGCTGTTCCAATGCCCTCACAGTTTGGCATCTACACATTTATTCTCCCCTAACACTTATGAGGCAGGATGAACGTTTATCTTGAAAAAATGTTATTTTTTAATGGGGATCATCAGGGGCCATCCAGTTTGCTATAGAAAACATGAATTTCTGGGACATGAGAGTTGATGAAAACAAATTATTTTTCTACAAAAAATTCCAGGTTAAACTGAGTTATTTTGCAATAACTCCTAAGTCATAATGCAATGATAGGACATGGAACTTGCTCATCACAAAGCCAAGACATGGTTCACAACTATCGTTCTAGCTATTTGGGAAACAGATTTTGGGATGACTGCAATTTAAGACCAGCCCTGGTAAAAAGAAATTAATGAGACTTCATCTCAACCAATAAACTGTGCATGAAAGTTTGTGCCTATTATCTCAGCTGCGTGGGAGGCACAGATAGGAGCGTCATAATCTAGGCCTAGGCAAAAATGCAAGCGTGTATCTGAAGAATGATTAAGGCAAAAAATAGTGCCACGGGGTGTCTACCTAGCAAGAGGGAAGCCTTAAGTTCAAATTCCAGTAGTAAAAAGGGGAGGATAAGACATGCAGAGCGCCACTATCACTGTTAGTGGTATAATTGCCCTCTGTAGGGGTGTCACATACTCTAAGTTTTTTTTTTTAGTCTTACTCAAATACCTATATCACAGATTCAAACTTAGTAGCTGCTCCATGCATATTCTCGGTGCATGATGTGCTGTCCTCATTTATAAAAATCATAGTTAGAATTAATGATCTTGAAAGTCCAGAGGCTTATTATCTAGCTCAAGTTGGCCTCAAACTCATAATTTTTTAAGAAATTTTATTATCCTTTTTCAAATATTATTTTTATTGTAAAGTTGGTGTATGGATGTTTATTATCCATAAATAGTTATACAAAGGGGTTTCAAGTCACCATGTCAGTTTGTGAGTATGATACATCTTGGTCAGTGTCACCCCTTCCATCCTTCTCCTCCATCAAACTCAGGATCTTTTCGTGTCAGCCCCCTAAGTGATGAGATTACATTGCACCCTGCCTCAGTTCTGCTATTTTAACAGAAAGTGTTGCTGTTATTTAATTCACTTGCTATATATCCAATAAGCCTTCCCGAAAGTATTTTTCTTTTTTCCTGAGAGCAATATTAAATGTGATGCTAAGACAAGAGAGATCAAGAGAACTAGCTATAGAGAAGACCTGACTTTACATCCACTTCATGAGCTGTGTGGCTTTTGGCAAAATTTAAGATAGTACTTTGATGTAGTGTTGCTGTGCAGAGAGAAAAATAACAATAGGATTAATGCTAAAAATAATGGATGTTGAGCCCTTAGTGTGGGCCAGGAACCATCTACACAGTATACATGTGATAACACAGTTAGCCAATCAGTTGGGATTTTACTATCCCATTTCACAGGTGGGGCCTCTGAGGCACAGATCATTGAAGCAACACATCTGTGTTTTAGAGCTAATGAATGGTGAATCCAAGATTCAAATCCAAGCACATTACAATGAGACTATACACATAGTCAGTGTTCAACAGATGATACATAGAAGAGGTCTCAGTAGACCCTGTGTGGAGTACAAATACATTGTCCTTTCCAACCAACAGAGAAACAGAATGATGACATGAAAAGTGGTCAAAGTATTGTTGAGGTACAGATGGGGGCCCTGGGCCTAGAGAGGAGCTGGAGCAGGGCCTGGAGAGGGGCCTCTCAGAGAGGGTTTACAGCTAAGCATTGGAGGATTTTGACAGGTGGGCAAAGGCCATCTCAGGCTGAGGGATGGCCAGGATGAAGGTGAGGGTACCATGCCAGTACAGAGATGATTATGTCGGCGGAATGTGGTTTTTAGGAAGTGAAGTGTCAGGAGGCCATGTTGGAAAGATCATGGAAGATTGCATTGTGGAGAGCCCTGAATGTCACACTCCAGAGTTGGATGTCATCCTGCAAGTAATGAGGGTTTTAGTACTAGTCTGAGTAGCATCTTGGTACCTCCATGGAGCAGTCCTGCCTTTGGCGAGGTTGGATCCACTGCAGCTCCTGGCCCCAAATTTCCACTCGCCCAATGGGTGAGGTGTAGAAAATATCTGCCAGATACTGAGGCAAATGCAGGTCCAGGGAACGGGAACATCTGCTCCTCCTTCTCGCAGCTCCATGCTCCAACACTAGCATCATTTGGTAGCACTGGCCACCTGCTGACACATCTCAAAGTCAGGTTGCTGTTCTCTCCGCCACGCCAGTCTCCCCCTATCTCCACTCCACAGGCCACTTGGCTTTGTAGAATCGTTTTCAAAAATGTTTCTAATGTCTTACTACTGCCTGTTCCATCTGCCCCTCACTCATGGTGGCCTGGCTCCTTTGCAAGGTCTGGAAGTTAGGATGCCAGGAAAGGTTAAAAATGTGGCTTTGCTCTTGCTCTTGTGTGGCGCTTTGCTCTCTTTTGTGCACTGTTACAGATGATGATTTTAGAATGAAGCCAAGTTGATTGCTGACACTTGAATAAAAACTACAGATAATATGGGCTATCTTGCCATTGGTGTTAACAGATCAGGATGATGGTGTTAACACACATGCACACATTTGCACATACAAACAAACATGCTACATACGCATATACACATGCACATATAAACAAATATGCTACACACATGAGCACACATTTACACTGTGGCATAAAATAAACCTATGAGTATTTGTTTTTATTAATAAATGCCAAGATAAAATTCATTAAAAACCTCCTTTGCACTCATTCATGTGCAATCTTGTTGTTGTTGTTGTTTTGTGCATGTGCATGTGTGTGTGTGCACACCGGCGTGCGCATATGCATGCCAGCACTGAGTCGACTTCAAGGAGTCTCGCTCTTGCTTAGCTTTTGTTGCTCAAGGCTGGCATTCTAGAGGATGCACATTTTAGCATTACAGTTTAATAACTATCCACAAAGAGAAACAAAATGTTTTTAAACAGAAATATTTAATTGAAGTTAAAAAAATCTTCCTAAGGTATATTATTCTCTAGATTTTAAAGAATACTAAGTCGTGTTGGAGTATCTGCTGATGTATACTTTTAGGCCTTAATTTAGATGGTAATACGAATTTCTAGAAACTGGCCTTTATTAGTATCCTTAGCTACTTTATTTAATAAACTATTATTAGAGTATTTTCATATTTGCATCTGCTGCCTACAGAGTCTACATTTTGCTTACCAACACAAGTGTACACAAAAAGATTTTTGAGGAAAATACTAAAGATCTCATTGAGAAAAAAAGCAATACGTGGCTGTGTTCTACAGTCATAGCAAGGTCTCCTCCTAGTGGAATGTCTCAGAATTGCTCCATAGGCCCAAAGGCAGTGGGAACAGGCTGAGACCTCCCCAGTGGATAGATAGGATGTAGGATAGATTGAAAGAGCTTACAAAGTCATCAGACTATTTTGAGAAGAGACATAATTCTAATTATAAAATAATTCTGATGGATAAATGAGTAGTATTTTTTTTTTGGGGGGGGGGGTCCAGTCGTGGGGCCTGAACTCTAGGCCTGGGCACTGTCCCTCAGCTCTTCAGCTCAAGGCTAGCATTCTACCACTTGAGCCACAGCACCACTTCTGGCTTTTTTCTTTTTGCTTATGTGGTGCTGAGGAATGGAACCCAGGGCCTCAGGCATGTAAGGCAAGCGCTCTACCACTGAGCCACCTTCCCAGCCCAATGAGTAGCATCTTTTAGATGTAACCTTGATGTTTTCAAAATTGCTTTAAAAGATGTGTTTAACTTCTAGCTACAGTGAAAAAATGCCAAATATCTTTTTTTTTAAAGTGCAGTGCAGAGGAGGGTAGGTAAAGATGACCTGAGAGCTTGTCACAGGAGGTATGTGACATACTGGACCCTTCTCCAAGAAGTAAAGACAACTCACCAAGTATGAGATTGACTGAGTATGCAAGAATATGCTACTGGTGGAATTGAGTGTTTGGTCACAGTTCAGGATGTGTGGTAGAAAAATCTTCACTAACTACCCAGATTGTAACAAAGGTGTGACTAGATGATGGGAAAGATTTTTATTCTAGAAGGTGGAAAACTTTCACTAACTACAGTGTTGGTTTTCTTCTCCTTCTTATTGACAGTTATAGTAGTCATGTGAAGATTAACTGGAAGAGAACTGAAAAATATATAAACAAAGCAAAAAGAGAGGTTAAAGAGGAGATCAAATAGAGTAGCATCTGAAGTCAATGATATCATTGAAGAACTAACAGGATTTAGCCAACAGAACATTGTGCTATCCAGTGGATTTTGTGGGATATATTTGCTAGGCCATACCAGACTTGGAGCTTGAACTCAGGGTCTGTGTACTATCCTTGAGCTTTTGTGATCAAGACTAATAATGCTCTACCACTCAAGACACAGCTCCACCTCTAGATTTTTGGTGTTTAATTTGGAGATAAGAATCTTATGAACTTTCCTATCTAGGCCAGCTCTGAACCTTGATCCTCAGATCTCAGTCTCCCAGGTAGCTAGGATTACAGGTGTGGGCCATCTGTGCCTGGCTGCATCTTGTTTTTTGGATTAGCACTCATCAGTTGTACAAGAAGCTTTCATTTTAACGTGACCATTTATGTGTATAATGTGTCTTGATGAAAGTCACCCAGGTCGCCCCCTCTGTCGTTCTCTTTCTCTTCCTTCCTCCCCTTCCCAGACAGTCTCAAGTTTCCTTGTTTTACTTATTTTGACTATAGACTCTCTCCTCTCCCTTCTCTGTATGGGCCCATCATACACCCCAGACAAGACATGTTTCAACTTCTTAACATTTATTATTTTTGCTAAAGTGCATATTAATTGTTCAAAGATGTTTCTGCACAGTGAGGGCAGTGGTAGACAGAGTAATCTTGACACAGCACATGCCACCAGTGTAGAGCAAAGAGAAGCAACGAGCTGCTAACACCAGGTTCATGACATAGCACTTTGTTATTTCAAACCTGGTAAACTGGTATCTGCTGCAAAACAACAGCTGTGGCATGAGGCCAACATCATTGATAGTAGGGCTTTTTATTGATAGTAGGGCTTGAACTCAGGGCCTGGGCACTGTCCCTAAACATTTGTGCTCAAGGCTAGCACTCTACCACTTTGAGCCACAGCTCCACTTCTGCTTTTCTGGTGGTTAATTGGAGATAAGAGTCTCATACAATTTCCTGCCTGGGATGGCTTTGGACTGAGAACCTCAACTCTCAGCCTCCTGAGTAGCTAGGTTTACAGGCCTGAGCCATCAGTGCCTGGCTGACAACAGTGGGGGAGGGGAGGAGGGAAGGGGAGTAGGAGCGGGGTAGGTACATAATAAAAATATGTGTCTACTCCTTTTAAAAATTTGAGCTGAGCACTCGTGTCTCATGCCTATAATCCTAGCTACTTAGGAAGATCACAGCTCAAAGCCAGCCTAGAAGGAGAGCCTATCAGACTCTTAATTCTAAAAAAACAGAAGTAGAGTTGTGGCTCTGTGGTAGAGCACTAAATAGCTAAGAAACAGCATCCAGGCCCTGAGTTCAAGCTCCAATACTGGCACACACAAACATTGTTTTGCAGTGCTGGAGATCAAACTCAGGGCCGAGTACATGTTAAACAAGCACTCCACACCATTATGCCCCTAACCCCTGTCAATTTTCATTTGGTTAAAACCTACACTGAACATTTCCTTACTGATAGGCAACAGATGGTAAAAAGGCTTCATTTTAATATTCCAAATTATAGAATTTTAACATAAGAGCAATAACATTGTTTTATAGTTTAAGAAAACCTGTATTTAAGATAAATTCCAGTGTGCTTATTCTGAAATCAGTAAATAAAAGAAGTGGAGGAAACGAATGCATTGGCAGTTCTCAGAATGACACAGGACCAGTTCTCTTTTTTTGATTGATTGATTTTGTGTGCTGGTCCTGAGGCTGGCACTCAGGGCCTGGGTGCTGTCCCTGAGCTTTTTTGCTCAAGGTTAGTGCTCTACCACTTGAAACACATCTTCACTTCCAGCTTTCTTTTTTTGGTGGCTTAGTGGAGATAAGAGTCACAGAATTACCTGCCCGGGCTGGCTTCAAACTGCAATCCTCAGATTTCAGCTAACTGAGTAGCTAGGATTACAGGTGTGAGCCATCAGCACCTGGCAGACACAGTTTTTCCTCACTCTACCAATAAGATCTTGGGTTTCTTTTCTCCAGGGCTCAGTGCTGGGCATTTTCTTCACTAATCACATACCGAATATACTTGTGAAGCAAAATCCCAAACAGGGTTGTGGGTTCTTGGTTGCAAAATTCACTATATTTACCCTAATATGGCAGCACCAATTTCCTTCTCCTTCTAGTTTCCTGAGTAACAAAAACACTTAGCATTTGAAATTAAAATGTAAACTGAGCTGGAGGTGTGGCTCACGTGGTAGAGTGTTTGCCTGGTAAGCGTAAAGCCAGAGTTCAAATCTTAATATAGCCAAGAAAAGTCATGTTCTGTTGGGCACCAGGGGCTCATGTGTATAATTCTAGCTATTCAGGAGGCTGAAATCTGAGGATTCCAGTCTGAAGCCAACCAGAGCAGGCAAATGTGTGAGACTCTTATCCCCCAATTAACCACCAAAAAACTGGGAGCAGAGCTGTTCCTCAAGTGGAAGAGCACTAGTCTTGAGTAAAAGACCTAAAGGACAGTACTCAAAGCCCTGAGTTATATTGTGGCACACACAATATAAACATACACACACACACACACACACACACACACACACACACACACACACAAAGAGAATTGGACATAGATTATATCTAGCAGTCTATACTATTACAAGTAATAAAAGGAAGTATTTTTAAAAAGAAAATTAAAAGGGCCTTGCACAGAGGCCCCGAGCTTCCTTGTTTCTGTCCTTACAGTTTAATTATAGCTCAGGACATAACCCCACACGTTAGTAATGAGAGAAGTTGCTGGCCACGTTCTTGCCTCCAATTATTTCTTATTAGTAGTTCAGACAGTGCAAATGGCTTTCTGAAATAAAGCTTTTGGTGATGAATGTACCTCTATCCTGCAATTCAATGAGCATTTCCATATATTTATTACTACCAGTCCTCTTTAATCATGATATATCATTCTGTACATGCACCATATTGGATACACATATAGTTTATTAAGCATTACTGCTTTGAAACCTGTTGGCTTATTACCACTTTCAAAGAACATACTCTTTATTTTCTCTCCTCAGTATCTGAACAAATTTACAATTTAATTGGTACAGATGGAATGCTAAATGTAAACAAAACAAACACTGTAAAACATAACACCATCTTAGGATGGTCTTTATATACCCGTCTTGATTAATTCAGATGATGGTATTTTCAGTATAAAATCATTCATAGCCACTGTTCAGAGCAGACTCAGTTCCCCCCCAGAATGGGATGACCATGAGCACAAGGTGTGGCCAGCAGTCCTGATAGGAGCTTGCTTATGCAGGACAATAATTATGGCACAAAAATCAGGTTGGCATGGTACAGAGTCTTTCTTTCTCTTTTTCTCTTGTTTCTTTCTTTCATTCTCCCCCCACCCTCTCTTTTCTTTTGGGGGGGTACTGGGACTTGAAACCAGGGCTTTGTGCTCTTACTTAGCTTTTCCACTCAACACTGAATGACACTTTACCACTTGAGCCAGACTTCTACTTTTGGACTTTTGCTCTTAGAGATAAGAGAATGTTGTATTTGTTTTTGGTCGGTAATGGGGCTTGACCTCTGGGCCTGGGCACTGTCCCTTGGCTCTTCAGCTCAAGGCTAGTGCTCTACCAATTGAGCCAAAGCGCCACTTCCAGTGGTTTATTGGGGATAAGAATATCACAGACTTTCTTGCCCAGGCTGGCTTTGAACTGTGATCCTCAGATCTCAGCCTCCTGAGTAGCTAGGACTACAGGTAAGAGCCACCAGTGCCCAGCTTAAGAGCCTGTTGTATTTTTCTACTCAGGTTGGCTTGGAACTGGGATCCTCAGCTCTCAGAATCCTGGTTAGCTAGGATTATAGGCACTAAGTACCAGCATGTGTCTGGTTTATTTCTTTATTTTATTTCTTTTTTATTTTTCATTTTTAACATATTTTTATTGTAAAGATACTATACAAAGGGGTTACAGTTACATGAGTAAGGCAATGAATACATTTCCTATCAAACATTGTTACCCCCATCCTTTGTTTTCCCCTACCATTCCTTCCCTTCCCGCCTCCCCAACTTCTCCCTCTCTCCACCCCAAAGCTGTAAAGTTTGCTTTTAACATAGTGTCTTGTAAATCTCATTGTTACAATGGGCTAATCTGTATCCTTATTTCAGCATTTTGTTATTTCCCTTCCCCTCCCCAAATTAGAAAAATGTATATACAAGATGCAGGGCACTGACATCAAATACAGTGAAAACAGGGGTTATACTATGGGGCAAGAACATACAAAAGAAACAAAAAAATGACATAGGACATTATAACTACATTAAAAACAACAGCAAAAAAGATAAAACCTCTTGTGTCCCTATCTTGGCGTTCATTTTGCATTGCATCATCTTATATGGTCATATGTATATAGCTTTTGAACCTTTCTGTTTCTCCTAGATAACTGGACATATACTAGTTATTGAAAATAAGGGAAACCATGGGACCTATGTTTCTTTGGATCTGGCCTTACTTCACTTAATATAATTTTTTCTAAGTCTTTCCATTTCCTAAGAAATGGGGCAGTGTCATTCTTTCTGATGAAGGCATAGAATTCCATTTTGTGTGTGTGTGTGTGTGTGTGTGTGTGTATCACATTTTTTTGATCCATTCATCTACTGAGGGGCATCTGAGTTGATTTTATATCTTAGCTATGGTGAATAATGCTGCAATAAACATAGTTGTGCTGGTAGTTTTAGTATGGCCTTGCTTGTGATCATTGGGGTAAGTGCCCAGAAGTAGGATTCCTGGATCATAGTGGAGCTCTATGTGGTCTTTTGAGGAACCTCCATGCTGCTTTCCAAAGTGATTGAACAAGTTTACACTCCCACCAACAATGCAGCAGGGTTCCCTTTTGGTCACATCCCCTCCAGCATCTGTTGTTATTAGATATCTTTTTAAAATATATTTTTAATTGTAGAAATACTGTACAGAGGGGTTACATTACATGAGTAAGGTAATGAGTACATTTCCTATCAAGCATTGTTACCTCCTCCTTTGTTTTTCCCCTACCATCCCTTCCTTCCCCACCTCCCCAACTTCTCCCACCCCCCAAAGTTGTAAAATTCATTTTCAACATAGTGTCTTGTGCATTTCATTGTTACAATGGGTCAACCTGCATGCTTATTTCAGCATTTTGTTATTTCTCTAAATTAGAAAAATGTATATACAAGATGCAAGGCACCAAAATCAAATACAGTGAAAACAGGGGTTATACAGTGAGGGAAGAACATATGAAAGAAACAAAAAAAAATCACATAGTACATTTTAAGTATGTTAAAAACAATAGCAAGAAAGAAAAAAAAAACATGTGTCCCTATCTTGGGATTCATTTCACTTAACATCATATTATATGGTCATACGTACATAGTTTTTGACCTTTTCTGCTTGTCCTAGATTTATACTAGTTATTGCAAATAAGGGAAACCATGGGACCTATGTTTATTTGTGCCTGGCTTACTTCACTTAATATAATTTTTTCCAAGTCTTTCCATTTCCTAACAAATAGGGTGAAGTCATTCTTTCTGATGGGGCATAGAATTCCATTATATATATATATATATATATATATATATATATATATATATATATATATATATAATTCCATTATATATATAATTCACACACACACACACACACACACACACACACACACACATATATAAAATCTCACATTTTTTTGATCCATTCATCTACTGAGGGGCATACTGGATTATACGGGAGCTCTATGTGGAGTCTTTGGAGGAACTTCCATGCTGCTTTCTAAAGTGATTGAACAAGTTTACACTCCCACCAACAATGCAGTAGGGTTCCCTTCTGACCACATTCCCTCCAGCATCTGTTATTATTAGATTTCTTGATTATAACTATTCTAACTGGGGTGAGGTGGAATCTCAATGTTGTTTTGATTTGTGTTTCTTTTGTGGCTAGAGAAGTTGCGCATTTCTTCATGTGTCTATTGGCTATTATTTCTTCTTCAGAGAGTCTCTCTTTAAGTCTTTAGCTCACTTATAAATTGGACAGTTGTTTCCTTGAGGATTTGTTGGGGGATTCAGTTTTTGGAGTTCTAAGTATATTTTAGATATGAAGCCCTTGTCTGTGGTATAGCTAGTGAAGACCTTCTCCCCGGCTATGGGCTTTCTATTGACCTTGCTAGCTATGGCCTTTGCTGTGCAGAAGCTCTGGAGTTTCTGCAGTCCCATTTGTCCAACCTTTCTTTGATTTGTTGTGTTTCTGGGTCTTTATTAAGAAAATTTCAGCCTGTGCCAAGGAGCCCTAGAGTTTCTCCTATTTCTTCTTGTAATGTTTTCAGGGTGTCTGCTTTGACTTAGAGGTCAATGATCCATTTCGAGTCAATTCTGGTGCAACGTGATATATTAGGATCTAGCTTTAGTTTTCTACAGGTGTTTAACCGATTTTGCCAGCACCATTTACTGAAGAGGCTGTCTTTTTTCCATTCTAATTTTTTTAGCTCCCTTATTGAAGATTCAGTGGCTCTAGGTCTGTGGGTTCATTTCTGGGCCTTCGGTTCTATTCCATTGGTCTTCAGGTCTGTTCTTGTACCAGTATCAAGCTGTTTTGATTGCTATATCTTTGTAGTAGAGTTTGAAGTCTGGTATTGATATTCCTCCAGCACTATTCTTTCTGCTAAGGATTCTTTTGACTATTTGATGTCTTTTATTGTTCCATATGAATTTTTGTATTGCTTCTTCTATTTCATTGAAGAATGAGGTTGGGATATTGATAGGCATCACATTGAATTTGCAAAATTGGAAGTATTGCCATTTTCACAATGTTAATACAGGAGCATGGGAGGTTTTTCCACTTCCTTAGTTCTGATTTAATTTCCTTTTTCAGGTTTTTAAAGTTTTCATCTTAGAGGTTCTTCGCTTCTTTTGTTAACTCCTAGGTATTTTATGTGGGCCTATTACAAAAGGAGTTGCTTTCCTGATTTCAGACGTGCTCTTCTCATTATTGGTGTACAGAAAAGCCATTGATTTTTGAGTGTTAATTTTATACCCTGCTGCTATTTTCAGATCAGCTCGGGTTGGGTTCTTTAAATACAAGATCATGTCATTTGCAAAGAGGGAAAGTTTTACTTCATCTTTCCCTAGTTGTATCCCCTTTATGTTTGCATCTTGTCTTACTGCTCTAGGTAGGCATTCTAATACTAAATTGAAGAGAAGTGGAGAAAGTGGACATCCTGGTCTCATTCCTGATGTTAGAGGAAATAGCTTTAGCTTTCCACCATTAGTATAATACTGGCTGTAGGTTTGTCATACACAGCCTTTATTATATTGAGGAAGGTTCCATGGATTCCTAGTTTTTTCCATAGTTTTCATCATAAAGGCATGTTGGATCTTGTCAAATGATTCTTCTGCATCTATTGAGATAATCATGTGTTTCTTATCCTTGCTTTTGTTGATGTGATGAATTATATTGATTTGCATATACTGAACCAAATTTGCATGTCTGAAATGAATCATGTTTGATCATGTTGTATGATTTTTTTGAGTTGTTGAAGTCAATTGGCCAAAATTTTGTTGAATTAGTTTTGCATCGATGTTCATCAAGGAAATGGTCTATAGTTCTCTTTCTTTGATGAGACCCCACCTGGTTTAGGGCTGAGGGTTATGATGGTTTCATAGAGTTTGGTAGTGAACTTTCACTTTTAATTTCATTGAAGAGTTGGAGGAGTGTTGGTGTGAGTTCTGCTTTGAAGGCCTTGTAGAAATAAGCTGTAAATCCCTCTGTTCCTGGGTATATCTTGGGTGGGAGGTCTCTTATTGCTTTTTCTATTTCAATGCTTGAAATGGGTCTGTTAAGTTGTTTTAAATCATCTTGGTTTAGTTTAGGCATGCCAATATTTGCTAGAAATTCATCCATTTCTTCCAGATTCTCAAACTTATTAGCATAGAGGTTTGAGAAGTATTCCCTTATGCTGTTCTGAATCTTGGTGATGTTTCCATTCTCATCTCTGAGTTTATTTGGATGTGTTCTCTTCTTTTTCTGATAAGATTTGCTAAGATTCTGTCAATTTTGTTAATTTTTTCAAAGAACCATCTCTTTGTTGATACTTTCTATGCTTTTTGGACTCTAATTCATTTAATTCTTAATTTTAATCATTTGTTTTAATCTACTGGATTAGGTTTGGCTTGCTCTTTTTCAAGGAGCTTCGGGTACCTCATTAAATTGTTGGTTTCAGATCTCTCCAATTTGTTGATGTAGGAACTCAGAGCTATAAACTTGCTTCTGGGTACTGCCTTTTCTGTGTCCCAGAGGAGCTGGTGATTTGTGTGTTCATGTTTGTTAAATATCATGACCATTTGCATTTACTTTCTAATCTCTTCCATGACCCACTGGTGATTGAATAGTGTGTTGTTCAGTCTCCATGTTTTATAGGATTTTCCTTGGTAGCTTTTGGTGTTGAATTCCAATTTTATTTCCTTGTGGTTTGAGAGAATGCAGGGCATAATTTCAATGTTTCTGAATTTGGACAAATTTGCTTTGTGATCTAAAATGTGGCCTATTTTGGAGAATGTTCCTTGTGCTGCTGAAAAGAACGTGCATTCTGATGCTGCTTGGTGAAATATTTGGCAGCTGTCTGTTAAGTGCAGTTGATCTATGTATTTGTTTAGATCTGAAGTTTCTCTGTTGAGTTTTTGGCAGGTTAATTTATCCAGGGTATGTTAAAATCCCCAATAATTACTGTCTTTGGATCTATGTGAGATTTGAGGGAAAGTAGTGTTTCTTGGATAAATTTGGGTGCTAAGTTATTTTGTGAATAGATATTTAGAATTGTAATCTTCCCCTGAAGGAGAGATCCCTTAATTAGTATGTAATGACCTTCTTTATCTCTTCTAATTTTAATTGGAAGTCTATTTTATCTGATATTAGGATTGCAACTCCTGCCTGTTTATAGGGGCTGTTTGCTTGGTAGATTTTATTGCATCCTTTAACTTTCAGAATATGTTTGTTTTTGTGAGCAAGGTGTGTCTCTTGAAGACAACAGATAGAAGGATCTTGCTTTGTGATCCAACAAGACAATCTATGTCACTTAATTGGAGAATTAAGTGCATTAATGTTGAGAGGACTGAGAGGTGTTTGGTAGTTCCTGCCATGTTATCCACCGTCTTTGGGGCTGTACAAAGTGGGTTTTTCATGTGATTCTTGGATTCTCTGTTTGGGGGCTGTTTCCTGGCCTTTATCATGCTCTTGTTGGTTTTCTATATGTAGGACATCTTTAAGTATCTTTAGGAGGGATGGTTTGGTGGAGATATATTGTTTCAATTTTTCTTTGCTCTGGAAGGTTTTAATTTGAGCTTCTGTTATGAAGGAGAGGTTAGCTGGGAACAGTATTCTTGGTTGATAGTTTATTGTCTTCCAGGCTCTTCTTGCTTTCATGGTCTCTGATGATAAATCTGAAGTTCTTCTGATTGCTTTCCCTTTTTAGGTGATTGATCTTTTCTGCTTGACAGCTTTAAGGATCCTTTCCTTGGTCTTAATTGAATCTGTGCAGATTATGATATGATGGTGGGATGTCTTGTTCTAGTCTGGTCTATTTGGGGTTCTAAAGGCTTCTTGTATCTGAATGGGACTATCTTTTTGCATGTTTGGGAAGTTCTCTGCTAGAATCCCATTAAATAAATTTCCTAGGCCTTTCAGCTTTGTCTCTAGGCCCTCCTCTACACCCATTAGTCTTAAATTAGGCCTTCTGATGGTGTCTTTTAAATGTTGAATAGATCTTTCATATTTCTGGATTTGTCTTGAATACTTGTCTGTTTTTACTCTGTAATGTCTAGTCTGTCTTCAATCCCAGAGATTAGATCTTCTGCATGGTCTAACCTACTGTCAAGACTTTCTACTTTGTTTATTTCCTTTCCTTCTAATTGGTCAAATTTTATAGTAGTACATCAAATCATTATATTGTACATCATGAATATGTACAATTTATTATACCTTAATGAACCTGAAAAATATATTTTGTTCTTCTTAAAACTAAGTTATAACTAAGTGGATTCTATTTTGGAAAATATTCCAAGTGAAGTCAGGTATTGTGGGAGGATCTGTTATCCAAGCTTCAGGGGAAGCATCATGGTTGGGTGCAGTGGCATGCACAGCTGCCATCCCCCGCTACATGGAAATGCACAAGCAGGAGGATCACAGTCCAGGGCAGCGTAGGCACAGAGGCCCACTTCAAAAATGACCAACATACACACAAAACAAAACAAAATGAGACAAGCAAACACAAAAATCCCCACTCAAATAATATAGAAAAGTACCAATGTTGTTCTTGTCCCAAAGGCACAAGCCACCCTGAGTGTATGTGAGTGGCTATTCTCTAGTCATGAGTTGGGACGTTGCAGGACAGAGAGTGATAAGTTCAGGACTTGGCATCAAGCATTTCTAGGACAAGGTCTGTACATCAGCTATGTGACTGCCTAGGTCCTCCATGTTCTCATCTCTAAAATGGGTTCTCATCTCATTTCAAACTTTAGGACTAAAAAGGAGTAAGGATCCAAATTTTAAAAAGTGTATTGAACTTGAGGATAGGGATGGAATGGAGAAATATGGTGGTGGCATTGATCCAGATGTATTGTAATTATAACTTGACTTCTGGAATGGAAATCCCTTTGTACAACTACTTAACAAAAAAGTATACTTAGACAAAAAATAGCCATCAGTAGAAAGAAAGTTCTTTCAAAACTTGTGTCTTCTCATAGAATTAATGTGAAGTCCAAACAAGATCAGATGACAGGTAATAAATAAATGATAAGAGTTGAGAGTATCTCTAGTAGTCAAGTACATGTCCAGAAGTGCAGGCAAGGAATAAAGTGATGGGGCTTATTTTTATTCTCAGGAAGAAAAAAAAAAAAACCACAGAAGTGTCAGTCCAACTTTCCCAGGCTCATACTCAGAACAATGCTGCTTACTCAGGCAAAAACTACGATGGACTGGCCACAAGATGGCATTTTCATATCAGAAAGGAAGAATACTTTCCAGATCAGAAGGTGATTCCTTCTCTGCTATTGTCCTTCAAGAACATCCTTAGATTGTGTTTGGTACAGGTAAGCTTTCCTTTTTACACTGCCAGGGTCAATTACATTGTGACTTAGCTGAGAAATAACTTTCCAGAGGTTTAGATACAACTCTGTTCTGCCCATCTGTACTCAGGACCATTGTCCTCTGTACTTGACACATCAGAATCCTACCAAAAAGACTTTGAAGACCCAACACCATCAACAGAAGCCTCCTGGCAAGTGAGCCTGTTCCTAAGCCCGCACACAGAAGGTTGGCTCTGAAAAGTAACAAAGGACTTGTGCCCTGTGGTTTCCAGGATAACAAGGGCTTCTATGCACGGTGAAGGATCTAGAATGTTTCTCTAGCATTCTTCCCCCTCCCCCCCAAATCACAAGCTTTAGGCTTGATCACTTATTCCCCTTTCTGTTCTTGAGGAAGTCACTTTTCCTATTTGTCCTGCTTGCTTTGATTCTTGACTTTGTTCAATTCGCTGCACAAATGGCAGCTGAAACCTGTAATTCCCTCAAAGCTGCAGCCTTTCAGCTGTGCCTGGTCTTGTGCATAAACTTCAAAGCTTGGCTGTTTGCTTACTTGTTCCAGAGATGCTGAAACAGTGAGATGGAGAGAAAGAGAAAGGAACAAAGCTCCAAGCTGCCCTTGGCTCTGAGGCTGCCAGATGTCTTGTGGAGTTATTTTCAGGAAGAAGGGCTGAGGACTTTGTCTTAAAAAGAACTAGATTTAAAGCCTCAGATCATTAGAGTTTTGCTCAAAGGAAAAATAAGGATTTAACACAAAACAGGGTAGAATTTTGAATTCAGAAGCCGTGCCAAGAATCATGCATAGCATGGTTTAGTATTTCTGAGACCCTTTCACTTGCAGACTGAGCTACCCTTGGACCCATAATTCAAGACATCAAAGAAATCACACAGGTGTTGTTGGCCACACTTCTCAAATAAGGACAGCTCAGATCACGTCTCAGGTGACTGGTCCGGACCATGGG
Source organism: Dipodomys spectabilis (assembly GCF_019054845.1). NCBI lineage: Eukaryota > Metazoa > Chordata > Mammalia > Rodentia > Heteromyidae > Dipodomys > Dipodomys spectabilis. Next base: position 3,695,363 of record NW_024870876.1, read on the forward strand.
CACCAGAATTGCTGGTCAGCTTCAGCAGCAGCCTCAGCTGAAACTTCTGGGGGGGGGGTGAAATGTCAAAAGAAGTCCTATATATGTAACTATTTCTATTTTTATATCCAGGCATATATAGTAGTCCAAACTTTTAAGACAACAAAACAGCGAGGTTTAGATTCTTTTTTTGCTAAGTAGAGCTTCAACTAGGTTATTTTTTTTAAGTTCGGCTAACATAATTAGAGCTGTTTACATATAAAGAAAGCGTTGTGTTCCTAAGGTAATGTTGTATTTACTTAGCATTTCTTCTGGGCAGTACAATAATCGAAACATCATAATTATTCAATTAATATACCCTGAAAGAGTAAAGTTGTGGGATTTAAAATTTCTTTATAGCATCTTACTTAGGATCATATGGTTTGAAGGACAGAAAGCAAATCAAAGTGGCTTAAACATTAAGGCCATTCATTGGTTAAGGAAATTGGAAATTAAAGAAGTGATGACAACAAACCAAAGACAGGTTGGATAAATGGGATTGTAAAAACTCCAGAGTTTCTGCATGGCAAAGGACATAGCTTGAAAGATCAATAGAAAGCCTACAGATTGGGAGAAGATCTTCACTAGCCATAAAATGGACAAGGGTTTCATATCTAAAATATATTTAGAACTCAAATAGCTAAATCACCCAACAACAAATCCTCAAAGAAACAACTGCCTGATAAATAAGTGGGCTAAAGATTTAAAGAGAAACTTCTTTGAAGAGGAAATAAGAATGGCCAATAGACACATGAAGAAATGGTCAACTTCTCTAGCCATAAAAGAAACACAAATCAAAACAAAATTGAGATTCCACCTCACCCCAGTTAAAATGGCTAGAATCAAGAACTCTAACAATGGATGCTGGAGGGGATGTGGCCAAAAGAGAACCTTACTACATTGTTGGTGGGAGTGTAAACTTGTTCAATCACTCTGGAAAGCAGTATGGAGGTTCCTCCAAAGATTCCACATAGAGCTCCCCTATGACCCAGCAATCCCACTTTTGGACCTTTACCCAAATGATCACAAACAAGGCTATAGTAAAGCTATCAGCACAACTATGTTTGTGGCAGCATTATTCACCATAGCTAAAATATGGAACCAACCCAGATGCCCCTCAGTAGATAAATGGATCAAGAAAATGTGACACATTGGGGAAGGTGGCTCAGTGGTAGAGCGCTTGCCTTGCATGCCTGAGGCCCTGGGTTCGCTTCTCCAGCACCACATAAGCAAAAAGAAAAAAAGCTGGAAGTGGTGCTGTGGCTCAAGTGATAGAGCGCTAGCCTTGAGCTGAAGAGCTGAAGGACAGTGCCCAGGCCCAGAGTTCAGGTCCCATGACCGGACCCCCTGCCCCCCAAGAAAGAAAGAAAATGTGACAGACACACACACACACACACACACACACAATGGAATCCTATGCCTCCATCAGAAAGAATGACACTGCCCCATTTGTTAGGAAATGGAAAGACTTGGAAAAAATTATATTAAGTGAAGTAAGCCAGGCCCAAAGAAATGTAGATCCCATGGTATCCCTTATTTGCAAGAACTATTATATGTCTGGGACAAGCAGAAAAGGTCAAAAGCTATGTCCGTATGACTATATACAATGATGTTAAGTGAATGAACTCTAAGATAGGGACACAAGTGTTTTTATTTTTTCTTGCTATTGTTTTTAACGTATTTATAATGTGCTCTTTGATTTTTTTTTCTCTTGTATGTTCTTCCCCTGATATAACCCCTGTTTTCACTGTATTTGATGTTGGTGCCCTGCATCTTGTGTATACATTTTTCTAATTTGGGGAAATAACAAAATGCTGAATAAGGACACAGATTAATCCATTGTAACAATGAGATATATAAGACACTATGTTGAAAATGAATTTTACAACTTATGGTGGGGGGAGAGGGAAGAGTTGGGGAGGGAAGGGATGGTAGGAGAAAAACAATGCTCGATAGGAAATGTGCTCATTATCTTACTCATGTAATGTAACCCCCCTGTAGATTATTTTTACAATCAAATCAATATAAAAAAGTAATGAAAATTGGAATTAAAGAAGTGGAGATTCTAGAAGTGACTAGATTCTAGAAGTGTCTGATTCCACTCTGCCTTCTCTAATATCATTCTGCCTTGACTTTAAGGCTTTTATGCAGACTACTCATGAACACCATTCTTTCCCTGTGCACCCAAAGAAGAGTTGCCATTGAAGTCTTCACAGTATATTCCTTTCTGGAACTGCTTCCTCAGGGCTAATTGGCCTTAATAGCATCATGACCAATGACCAGGAAAACAAATAGACTGATTTATACTAATCATGGTCCATCGTGGATCTGAGCATATATTTGGCCTCTTGGAGTCACATAGTGAATAGTTACAAAAATGTCTGAGAAGTGGAGAGGAGGGAATAGACAGTGAGAAGATGACAGTGTCCAACTGGGATGGCACATCACCTATATTAGGTAAACTTCTCATAAAAGCAATCAAATCTGAACCAGGAAGGCTGGAGTTTGAGCATGTTTTTCCACTTAAAATTAACACAATCCAGCTTGTATTTAAAGAATCCCATGGACTCCATTCCCAAGTTACTCAAGCTGATCCAAAAAGTTGGCAAAGTAGCAGGGTATAAAGTTAATACTCAAAAACCAATGGCTTTTCTGTATGCTAATAATGAAAAGAGCACAGCTGAAATCAGAAAAGCAACTCCTTTTGTAATAGCCCCACAAAAAATAAAATGCCTAAAAGTTAACTAAAGAAGTGAAGGACCTCTATGATGAAAACTTTAAAAGCTTGAAAAAAGAAATTAAAGCAGAACTAAGGAAGTGGAAAAACCTCCCATGCTCCTGCATTGGGAGGATTAACATCATGAAAATGGCAAAACTTCCAAAGGCTATGTACAAATTCAATGCAATGCCTACTAATATCACAATCTCACTCTTCAATGAAATAGAAGAAGGAATACAAAAATTCATATGGAACAATAAAAGACACCAAATAGGAAAAGCAATCAATCTTTAGCAGAAAGAACAGTGCTGGAGGAATATCATCTACCCACTCACCCACCTATCCATAGGTTCACTTATCTTTCAATCTACTACTCAGACATCCTATCCAAGTACCTATCCATCTACTTATCTATCCACCCAGTCACCCATTTATCTCCATCACTCCATCTCTCCATTCACCCATCTATCTACTCATCCATCTATCCACCATCATTTTAATTCAGTAACTAAATGTTCATCACATATATTCTAAAGACCATACTATAAGACCATGAAGATATTGCCATGTGCCTTGTTACTGCTCTTTGGACTATTTGCAGTCTGTTTTTTTATATGTGCAACAGGAATCACCGTGTCAGGAAATGCTGGCTTTACTCACTAGTAAACAAGTGTTTACTCTTTGATGAATCACACTGTCCAGGAGTGGCCAGAGAACTTTATGCAGGCCTGGACATGTCTAACCTTATTTTGTGGGATCTACTTCAAAAGGACCTGCGTATCTATCTATCTATGGGACAGTAAGCAGGCTTTGAGTGAGATAGTAGAGTTCAAAGTTTCATACTGACCCTGACCTCCAGCAGTTATCTGTTTCTTGGTGAACTTCTTTGAAAAAGTATTATAATATTTACAGAAGATTTTTTGGGGGGATTAGAGAGAGCACAAAGAATAACAGCTTAGTGCAGCTACTGGAAAGAGAGTGGGGTCTAAAATAATATCTCTTTTGGGACAAATAAGAAGTATCATTGGCCCTCTATATCCATGAAGGTTCATCCAACCTCAGATGTAAAATATGTGAAAAAAAGTATGTGTACTGAACACAGACTTTTTCCCTTGCCATTAATCCCTAGACACATAGAAAAGTATTTACATAGCATTTACATTGTATTAGGTAATATGAAGTCATCTAAAGATGATTTAAAATATAAAGTAAGACACATGTAGGTTATATGCAGATACCACATTATTTTAATAAAGGAATTGAACATCTGTGGTTATCTGCAGTGGTTCTTGGAAAGACTTCCCCACAGATATGGAAGGATGACCCACCTTTCTTGTTTCAAACCAAGTGTTCTCTTCCCATCTTAATCCTTTCTATGAACACATTAAAACATGTTGGGAAAAGTACTGAAATGGCTGTGAGAAGGATTTTTTTAAGCTATTAATAGCAAATAGTTACTAGATGGGTACAGCAGGTTCCAGAGGCCTGAGGTTTAAGAGGTGGGGATTCCATGGCTTTCTAAAGGATGGGGTATAATGGGAAGCCTGGTACAGAAGAGCTTCAGGCACCCAGGCTCCTATCAGAAGAGTGGATGAAGACGGAGAGCTGCACTGTGAAGTGTCTCATCTGGTGTACAAGTGGCAGCCTGACAATTTTTCCACGGTCCCCTAAATAGTTGTTTTCGAGAAGCCATAGGTACTCATTTTGGTAGGATGATCATTACTTAATGGAATTGAACCTAATCTTTATTCGTTGGTAAGTTCTTACCAAAAACAACAAAAACTTAAAAGAAGAAGCCTAATCTGGGTGCTTTTGGCTCACACCTGTAATCCTAGCTACTCAGGAGGCTGAGATCTAAGGATCACCATTTGAAGCCAACTCGGGCAGGAACGTTTGTGAGTCTTAAAAATAAAATCTTTATTATAGAGGTGATATACAGAAGGATTACATTTACATGAGTCAGGTAATAAGTACATGTCATCTGTTCCCTCATTGTCTCCCCTTCCCTCTCTCCCATCTTCACCCACGAGTTATAGTTCACTTTCATCAATGTTCATTGTGCTCCACTACTGCAGTTTTGTACCCTTTTCCTTCAGATTCTGTGCTTTCCCCCAACTCACCCATAGATATGCTCTTGAATACAACATACATGATGTAAAGAATACAGAATCATCAGAAAACAAAAAAAAATTAAATGAGTCTTTTGTTTTCATACCTTGGCAGTTCATTTCAGTATACTACTTTATATAAATATGAAGAGGCACATTGTATCTTTGTGATTCTCTCCTAAGAGTATATCCTCTTTTGGTTTCAATGTATGTGTTTAGAATTCTGTATAATTTGCCATATTCTAGTGCCTTTTAGATCTAACTTCCGCATACTAGAGACAACATGCGTCATTTCTCTCTCTGATCTTGGCTTCATTCATTTAACATGATATGTTCTAGTTGTATCCATTTCCCTGCAAATGATATTTTTTATTCTTTCTAATGGCTATGTAAAATTCTATTGTATATAGGTACCACATTTTTTTTGGATCCACTCATCTGTTGTGGGGCACTTGGGCTGTATCCATATCTTGGCTATTGTGAATAGAGCAGCAGTGAACATATACATGCAGGTTTCCTTATATGCTCTGGGTAGATTCCTAGGAGTAGTATGGAAGGGTCACAGGGAAGGTCTATGTTTACTTTTTTGAGGAACCTCCAGACAGCTTTCCAAAGTAGTTGTACCAGTTTACAGTCCCACCAACAGCGAAATAAAGTTCCATTTTCCCCATAACCCCACCAACATTTGTTGTTGTTCTAATTCAAAATGTTGGCTATCTAACTGGAGTGAGATGGAATCTTAGAGTTGTTTTGATTTGTATTTCCTTAGTGGCCAGGGATAATGAACATTTCCTCATGAGTTTTTTTGACATTCTTATCTCTTCTTCTGAGAAGTCTCTCCTTAGCTCCTATGTCCATTTAGTGATTGGTTTATTAGGTTTAGGAGGGGTTAGGTTCTTGAGCTCCTTGTATATATTGGATATTAGGCCTTTGTCTGATGTATTGCTGGTAAAGAACATTTTCCAATTGGTTAGTTGTCTTTTTAGCTTAGTAACTATATTATTACCTGTGAGTTAACTTTATATTTTGATGTAGTCCCACTTGTTGAGTCTCTCTCCTATCTATTGTGCCCCTGAGACTATTTGAGAAGTAGTTGCTTATAGCTATAAGTTCTAATGTTTCTCCTACTTTTCTCTTGCAGTAGTTTCAAAGTTTTGGTTCTGACATCGAGGTCTTTGATCTAGTTTGAATTGATGTTGGTGGATGGTGACAAGCATGTTGGCCAAGCAAGGATCCACTTTTGGTTTTCTGCACATGGCTGCCCAGTTTCCCCAATGCCAATTGTTGAAGAGGCTAGCATATCTTTGGCTTCCTTGGCAAATGTCAGATAACTATAAGTATACGGTTTAATTTCTGGGTCTTCTAATCTGTTCTGTTGATCTTTGGGTCTATTTTTGCGCCAATCCCAAGTTATGTTTGTTATTATGGCTCTGTAGTACAGTTTGAAATTTGACATTGTTTTTTGTCTAGAATTGCTTTGGATATTCTATGTCTTTTGTTGTTCCATAAGAATTTTTGGATTGTTTTCTCTATCTCAGTAAAGGACATCATTGAGATTTTGATGGGGATTGCATTGACTTTTCATATCATTTTTGGCAATATAACCATTTTCACAATATTGATTCTGCCTATCCATGAACGTAGAGGGTCTTTCCATTTCCTGGTGTCCTATTTTATTTCTTCAGATTTTTATAATTTTCCCTATAAAGATCTTTTACATCTTTGGTTAGGTTAATTTCCAGATTTATTTTTTTAGGCTATTGCAAATGGAATTGTTTTCATGATTTCCTTTTCTGATTATACATTGTTGGCATACAGAAAGGCTACTAATTTTTGTGGGTTAATTTTGTATCCTGCTACTTTGCCAAAGTGATTGATCAGCTCTAGGAGCTTGAGGATGAAGTTTTTCTGGGGTCTTTTAGGCATAAGATTATGTCATCTGAAAACAGATGGTAAAAAAAATTGTTTAATTTCTTCTTTCCCTATGTGAATCCATTTTATGTCTTCTTCTTACCTTATTGCTCTGGCTAAGAATTCTAGAACTATATTGAAGAGGTAGTGGAGAGAGTAGGCATCCTTGCCTTGTTCTTCATTTAGGGGAAATGGTTTTTAATTTTGCCACAATTAGTATGATGTTGGCAGTTGGTTTCCTGCAATTTTCTTGATTTCCTGTATTTTGCTTCTTCCCTCTTCCTGTGCTCACTAAATTTTTGTTTGTCATGAAAGGTTTTAGTTTCACCATCAAATGTAAATGATGGCTTTGCTGGGTATACTGGTTTGGGTTGGCAGTTGTTCATCTTCAGGGCTTATATTATACCATTCCGGGCTCTCCTTACATTGAGAGTTTGTTTGGAAAAATTTGCAGTGATTCTGATCTTCTTTCCATTGTAATATTTCTCCTTCTTTGACTTTGCAGCATTTAAAATCAATTCTTTTCAAGCTCAATGTTTTTACTATGATGTGTCTAGAAGTGTTCTTGGATCCTATTTACTGGGGGTCCCATATGATTCTTTCAGAGGGGTGAGATTTTCTCTCTTAAGATTGGGGCGCCGATAATCAAGAACTCTAATAACAACAGATGCTGGAGGGGATGTGGTCAGAAGGGAACTTTACTGCATTGTTGGTGGGAGTGTAAATTTGTTCAACCACTTTAAAGTAGTATGGAGGTTCCTCCAAAGACTCCACATAGAGCTCCCCTATGACCTAGCAATCCCACTTTTGGGCATTTACCCAAATGATCACAAACAAGACCATACTAAAGCTACCAGCACAACTATGTTTACTGCAGTATTATTTACCATAGCTAAGTTATAGAATCAACCCAGATGCCCCTCAGTAGATGAATGGATCAAGAAAATGTGGTTATATATACACAGTGGAATTCTATGCCTCCATCAGAAAGCATGACATTGCCCCATTTGTTAGGAAATGGAAAGACTTGGAAAAAACTATATTAAGTGAAGTAAACCATGCTCAAATAAACATAAGTCCCATGGTTTCCCCTATTTACAATAACTAGTATATGTCTGAGACAAGCAGAAACGGTAAGATAAGTTGATGTTAGGTGAAATGAACCCCAAGATAAGGACTCAAATGTTTTTTCTTTCTTGTGATTGTTTCTAACATATTTATAAGACATTTCTTTGTTTCTTAGTATGTCTGTTCCCCACGGTATAACCCCTGTTTTCATTGTATTTGATGTTGGTATAATTTGTGGAGGGGAAGGGAAAAAACAAATTGTTTAAATAGGGACACAGGTGGACCCTTTGCAACAATGAGATGTACAAGATGTTATGTAGAAAAAGGAACTTTACAACTTTGGGGAAGGAGGGGGGAGATGGGAAGAGGAAACAAAGGAGGAGGCAACAATGCTTGATAAGAAATGTACTCATTACCTTGCCCATGTAATTGTATCCCCTCTGTATGGTATTTTCACAATTAAAAAAAAAGATTAGGGAGCCAGCCGCCAGTGGCTCATGCCTATAATCCTAGCTACTCAGGAGGATCGTGATTCAAAGCCAACCCAGGCAGGAAGTCCGTGAAACTCTTATTTCCAATAAACCACCAGAAAACTGGAAGTGGCACTGTAGCTCAAGTGGTAGCGTGCTAGCCTTGAACTGAAGAGCTGAGGGACAGTGCTCAGGCCCAGAGTTCAAGCCCCACGACCACAAAAAAAAAAAAAAAGACTGGGGAAGTTTTCTGTTATTATTTTACTGAATAAGTTTTTGATGGCTGTAGTATTGAATTCTCCCTTATCAATCCCAACTACGCATATGTTCTTAATTTTTTTTTATTGTGAGAATACCGTACAGAGGAGTTCAATTACATGGGCAAGATAACGAGTATGTTTCTTTTTAAAAAATTTTTTTATTTATTTTTATTGTGAAAATACTGTACAGAGGGGTTACAGTTAGATGGGCAAGATAATGAGTACATTTCTTATCAAGCATTGTTGCCTCCTCCTTTGTTTCCCCTTCCCATCCCTTCTCAGCCTCCCTCCGCCCCCCTCAACCCTCCCCCCCCACCAAAGTCGTAAAGTTCGTTTTCGACATGATAACTTGTACTTCTCATTGTTGCAACTGGTACGAGTACATTTCTTATCAAGCATTGTTGCCTCCTCTTTGTTTCCCTTCCCATCCCTTCCCGTACTCCCCCTACCTCCCCTCACCCAATTCCCGCCCCCCACCAAAGTTGTAAAGTTTGTTTTTCAACATTTAATGTTTTTTCTATACCTTTGAGTTTATTTTCTAGTTCTTCTGTATTATCTTCAACTCCTGATATTCTGTTTTCCATTTCACTTATTCTCTTACCAGTATGAGTCCCTATGGTCTTCCATTGGAAGCAACAGGTGGGACGGGAGATTGAAGAAGGACTCTGGCCTCTTTGTCCTCTTCAAGTATGGTGTCCCTTCTTGAGCGAGACTTAGGGGTCTGGGACAAGCTCTCTGTCACCACCAATGCTGGTCTCCCATGGGGGTGGTCCCTGTCAGGGTACTCACTGATCCTGGAGTTGGTTGTGGGCTGACCAGTGGCACTGTGGAGGATCCTCCAGTCTCGTGTTGCTTGTCTGTGTTGCTGTCTGTGCTGGCCAGATCTGGCTCTGGGGAAACTTTCTGTGTCTGGGTGTGTCTCTATGCTCCAGTCTCACTGCCTAGGTCCTGGAGTCCTGGGCAGCCACAGGGCCACGCTCAAGGTTTAGCTGCACTGCCAGTGCAGGATGAGGGTTTGGAGGAAGACATGTCAGGTTTTCTGTCCTAGTGTATACTAGTTGTGAGGTTTTTTCCATTCCTGTGATTCTCTATTTGTTTATTTATTATTATTATTATTTTTGTCAGTCGTGGGGCTTGAACTCTGGGCTTGGGCGCTGTCCCTGCACTCTTCAGCTCAAGGCGAGTGCTCTACCTCTTGAGCCACAGCACCACTTCCAGTTTTCCAGTGGTTTATTGGAGATAAGAGTCTCACGGACTTTGCTTCCCAGGCTGGCTTTGAACTGTGATCCTCAGATCTCAGCTTCCTGAGTAGCTAGGATTACAGGCGTGAGCCTCTGACGCCTGGCTCTATTTGTTTATTTTTTTGTTGTCAATCTCTTGGGGAAAAGTGTGTGTTAGGACCCTAAATCCATGTTTGATTAGATAGAGCTAGGATGATTTCCTATTGTTTTGCTACCATTTTCTTCCATCTCATCTGTGAGATTTTTATCTTCAGAAAACTACCAAAAAATGTGGAAGTGGAGATGTGGCTCAACTTGCTAATCTTGAGCAAAAGAAGCTCAGAGATAGTGCCCAATTCTTAAGTTCAAGCTCTAAGACCAGACAAAAATAAGAATTAGCATACTTAGGCACTGACCACTTAAAACACTGGAAGATTTATCAAAGTTTCCACAGAATGCACTGAACTAATAGTGATTGATATCAAAGATTCTCATGGTCCATTCTGTTTGACACTTGCTATGTACATTGTTGTTCTGTTGTATAAGACAAAAGATTAGGACATTAAGCATGATGTAAGCCAAGAGTGGTGGTACATGCCTGCAATTCCATTAGTTAGCAGCTGGCAGCAGGAGGATGTAGAGTTCATGGCCTGCCTGCCTGGACTACATAAAGATTTCCAAAGCAATGTTGTTATGCAGTTATACTATGTCTCCAAAAACAAAACAAACAAGCAAACAGTATCTACCTGTGGCATTTAATCCAGTGTTCCTCATTTGTGTTGTTTGTCAACAGGCTATCAAATCAGGTGCCTAGAATCTGAGAAACACATATCTCTGGATGAGGTTAGCATCATATAGCCTAGACTTGAAATAAAACCCTAGCTTTACTACATGCCACTGAATAAGCAGACAATAAGCACACACATGTCTGCTGTGCAAGCAGTGGCTCAGTTCTTGGAAGGAAAGTAAATTAAGACCCAGGAGGGTGCTTGCTGTCCCTCACCAGCTTGGGATGGCCTTCAACCAAGATGATAATAGGGAGACTGGTCACCAGGATATCTGAGAGCAGTCTTTCTGATAGGGAAGTAGAACCTGCTCATCTGCCCCAGAAATAGTCAGGAAGGGAATAACCACAGCTGAGGGAAAGATCAGAAAGGTCAGAAAAGGCACCTACATGAGACAGACTGATAGACAGATGGAGCCTTCCAGGCCCTGGCCCTGGGCAGAAGGGTGCCAGCCTGAGTCTTTAGTTTCTTAGGATCCCTTAGCAGGTATGTTTAGGGTTTATCACAGAGAGACAAGTAGTCAGCAGACTTTTCCCCTAACCAGACGGGAATCTTCACTGGCTTGTGAACATGGTAAAAAGAATTGGACTTTGCAAGTATTTCTGAGAGAGAGCTGAGGGTTTGCTGATGGATTAGGTGTGAATCAAGTTGCACATCATGGACAGGAGATTTGCTAAACAAACAGATGATGTAAACCCTACTGTTTTCCCGGGGTCACTGTGGGTCACTCAGGCTCTATCCCTACCATCTGTGTGGCTGTCACCCCCTCTCGCTCTCTTTCCCCCTCTCTCTTTCCTGTCTCTCCCTCCTTTCCTCCCTCCCTCCCTCCCTTCCTCTCTCCCTCCCTCCCTTCTTCTCTCTCTCTCTCTCTCTCTCTCTCTCTCTCTCTCTCTCTCTCTTTCTCTCTCTCTCAGCCCATCCTGGGGCTTCAACTTAGAATCTGGGCTCTGTCTCTGAGCCTTTCTGTGCTCAAGGCTAGTGCTCTACCACTTGATCCACGGCACCACTTCCCAGCTTTTTCTGTGTATGTGGTTCTGAATTAAACCCAGGGCTTCATGCATGCTAGGAATGGACTGTATCACTAAATTGCATTCCCAGCTCCAGCCCTCCCCTTTATGTAACTAAGGTTCAGGGTATCTAATGCATGTGATGAGCTGAGAACACAAGAAAATGTCAGTATGAGGCACTCCTAAGGAAGTGAAGATGAAAACAATCATTCCACACTACTACTCACCTACTAATTAGGGCCCAAATCCGGAACATAAACCACATGAAACAATGGAGAAAACGTAAAGTAACAGGAACTCCAGGTCATGGATGATGCAATGAAAAATAATAGAGCCACATTAGAAGACTACTAGTTTCTTGCAAAACTAAACTATCTTGCCACATCATCTGTGTCCATATAGAAACTTATGTTCATATAGAAACCTGCACACAGATGTTTATAGCAGCTTTATGCACAATTGCCAATACTTGGAAGCAACTAGGTGAAAGAATAAATGAAACAAATGGCATTCAGACCCTGGATTATTACTCAGCACTGAAAAGGGGTATGATAAAAGACATAAAAAGACATGGAGGGGAAAAACAAGTTGTTTAAGGATACAGGCGGACCCGTTGCAGCTATGAGAAGTACAAGTTGTCATGTCCAAAATGAACTTTACAACTTTGGTGGGGGGGGGGGGGGGAGGCTGGGAAGGGATGTGAAGGGTAAACAAAGGAGGAGGCTGCAATGCTGGATAAGAAATGTACTCATTATCTTGCCCATGTAATTATAACCCCTCTGTACAGTATGTTCACAAAAAATAAAAATTAAAATTAAAAAAAAGACATGGAGGAAACATGTAATATGAATGACAGAAACCAATCTGAAAATGCACTGTATGATCCAAATTACAAGATGTTCTAGAAAGGCAAACTTACGTAGACAATGAAAATATCAGTACCTCCCTGGATTTATAAGAGGAGGGTTGAACCAATAAAAAACAGAGGATTGTTAGGATAATAGTAAGCTAATGAAGGATACATGTTTTATACATTTATTTTATTTATTTTTAAATTTTTATTTATTTAAATTTTGGTGCTGGTCCTGGGGTTTGCACTCAGGATCTAGGCACTGTCCCTGATCCTCTTTGTGCTGAAGGCTATCACTCTACCACTTGAGACATGGAGTCACTTCCAGCGTTTTCTGAGTAGTTTATTGTAGATTAAAAAAACCAAAAAGAGTCTCATGGACTTTTCTGTATGGGCTGGCTTTGAACCACAGTCCTCAGATCTCAGCCTCCCGAGTAGGTAGGATTACAGGTGTACGCCAGTAGGGCCCAGCTATATGCATTTGTTTTATATATTTGTTCATTAATGGAAATGAATGTTCCTTCTCTGGTGAAGGTGGAGAGATTCTGAGATGTTAAATTGACTTACTTGTACTAAGCCTGCCTTTGTATATATTTTAAACTTCAACTATTTTTTTCCATACAGTGAACTGATCTGAAACTTAACGACATATAAACAGACTAAAACCTCAAAATTATTTTTTTGTGGTACTGAGCTGTGTTGTTGCTTGACTTTTTCACTCAAGGCTTGTACTCTGTCACAGCTCAACTTCTGGCTTTTTGCTAGTTAATTGAAGATAACTTTTCTGCCCCATCTGATTTTGACCCATGTTCCTCAGATCTCAGCTTCCTGAGTAGCTAGGATGAATCCTCAGGGAACACCTTAAAACCTACTGTGGTAATGAGCAATCCAGTCTCAGCCAATCAACATGCCAACCATTCAAACCATGTTCAAACAAGACAGAATGAAACACTATCCAACATAGTTGCTACTTCATTAATCTTCTTTTTTGTTACCTTCTTTATCTGTCTATAAATATAACCTTCATGATCTCAGGAAAATGGCAGAGGGGCAACTGGGAACCTACACAGCTGTCTCTGAGAAACCAGAGTTGTAGATTTTTACCAAATAATCTGCACCAAGAAAGTCACACCAATAAGCTGTAATTGTACAGAGACTTTTGCCAGAGAGGAAAATTACAGGCAGTCTGCTTAAGAAGACAGATAGCACAGGCCAGTGGCAGTGGCCACTGTGGCAGCCAGAGATAATCAGAACAAAGGCATGGAGACAGAGGATGAGAGCCTTTTCACTCATGTCCTGTGCAAACTGGATGACTAGGAGTGGAAGACCACAGCTTTCTAGCCATAAATGGATACAGAGAAAACTCATCACATTGCAGATGGTCTGAAACTCTGAGGAAAAACATGAGTACCCCACAAAAGCCATCTGAACTCCCATTCAGAATACCCAAGAAGAAACACCCCATTAATAACTGAGCTAAAGGATTAAAAAGAGAGTTCTTTGGAGAGGAAATAAGAATGACCAATACACACATGAAGAAATGTTCAGCATCTCTGACCATACAAAAATGCAAATCAAAAATATGTTGAGATTCCACTTCACCCCAGTTAGAGTGGCTATTATCGAGAAAACAAACAATAACAGATGCTGGCAGGGATGTGACCAAAAGGGAATGCTACTGAACTGTTGGTGGGAATGTAAACTTATCCAACCATTCTGGAAAGCAGTATGGAGGCTCCTCAAAAGGCTGAACATAGAGCTTCCCTATGATACAGTAATCCCACTCCTGAGAATTTACCCAAATGACCACAAACAAGGCAATACTAAAGCTAATAGCACAATTATGTTCATTGCAGCATTATTTACCATAGCTAAGATATGGAACCAATCCAGATGTCCCTCAGTAGATGAATGGATCAAGAAAATGTGGTATATATACACAATGGAATTCTATGCTTCCATCAGAAAGAATGACATTGCCTCATTCATAAGGAAATGGAAAGTGTTGGAAAAAATCATATTAAGTGAAGTAAACCAGATTCAAAGAAATATAGGCTCCATGTTTTCCCTCATTTGTAATAATTAGTATATGTCTAGGGTAGTCCTAGGAGAGGATCATAGTAGTTCAAATAGCTATGTACATATGACCTACAAAATGATGCTAATTGAAATGAACTCCAAGATAGGGAAACAAGAGGTTTTTCTTTGTTGTTGATGTTTTTAATGTACTACATGTAGGCTTTTCTTTTTTCTTTCATTCCCACCCCCCCTTGGTTTATCCCCTGTTGTGAGTTTTTGATTTGGACACCCTATGTGTTTTGATACCTTGTATGTACGTTTATCTGATGGGGAAGGGAAGAGAAATCACAAAATGGTGAGATAAAGGACAAAGGGTAAACCAATGCAACAGCAATGCTTACAAGACACTATGTTGGAAATGAACTTTACAACTTCCGTGGGGGAGGGGAGTTGGGCGGGAGGGAAAGTATAGAAAACGAAGGAGAGGGTTACACTGTTCAATGAGAAGTGTACTCATTACCATACTTATGTAACTTTAACCCCTCTGTACATCACCTTTACAATAAAATAAAATAAAAAATTTAAAATATAACCTGCCTATGAGGTGAGGCCGGGTACCCTGACCCCCGTTTGGTCTTGATTGCTGTGTGATTCTAGCATTGCCAACAAAGACCACGAAGACTTGCAAAACTAGATTTTTTATAGTTTCATTTTTTAACACAGGCCTATTTAAAACTGGAAATAATGGCTACTTAAATAATTAAATGAATTAACTAGTACATGCCAATGGAATGACTGAATGATGAATAAATAAATAAATCCATGAGAGACATGGATATTGGAAAAGAGAGGAAGTTTGTTCACAAAATACTAGTTTTCTCTGCTCCACCAACAAGAGGGCAAAGATTTCTAAGAGCTGAGAGATGGTAGGAGATGCATCTCTATTAGCAAACATCTTGTGAAACTTGTTGGTCTATAAGCACATGGGCTGTACCAGGTGTGCATAATTAATCTTTTGTTTGAGTTCCTGAATGCAGCAAAGGAGTCAGCTCTTTGGAAAGCTTTTTCTCACTTACTGTTGATGATGTTGTGGCCAGGTGCCCTCAGTCTGAGGTAATTAAAAACCTCCAGGGCAGCAGAAACCACTTCTTGAAAAGCACTGCCAAGCTGTTAGAAAAGAAAGGAAGGAGAGGAGGAAATAAAACTAAAGTGTCTTTGTGAGGTCGATTGATTTTCCAGGTTTTTTTTGTGTGTGTGAACTAAGAAGGTGATGTGCTGTGATTACATGACCTGTTTTACCAGGTACAATGGTCAGTGGTCAGTTATTCCTATTCTGGAGAGACTATGAATCTTGTGCCCAGGGCGAGTGCCCCTTTCTCAGCACGCAGACACACACATGAGACCTCTGTTTATGTAGCATGAATATTTGTGCACCAGCCTGGCTTCCTGCTTGCCAATCTATTTTGGACAATGTGGTTTTACAAGTTGGGCAGGCTCTTCAGATCTGAACTTTACCTAAGTAAATAAAGCCATCTGTTTAGTCCAAAGTTTTCCTTTGTTCCCCAGTGAAGTGGTTCCATAGGCAAATGATTAAAACATTCAGCTGTTACAGGAGAAACAAGAAATTTTGCTCTCTTGTTCCTTTTTTTAATCTTTAAGGAAAGTAAGTACTTTAAAATGGAAGGATAAAGAAAATCTATCAAACTTAAGGTAAGCAGAATATAAATGAGAGAACAGTTGAGTGTTTTTTGTATATTTTAAGTGGTACACCTTAAAATACTATGCAAATAGTTCCTCCTTCCCTCTTAACTCTCCTTCTCCTCTCCTTCCCCTTCCCTCACCTTCCCTCTTCTTTTTTTCGTTTACTCCCATTCTTTCTCTTACTTTTTTTTCTCTTTTTCAGTGCTGACAATCAAGCCTAGGGCCCCACAAACGATAGGTACCTTTTGTACCATACAGTTATACTCTATCCCAAATCTTTAAAGATCATGTATTTATAGAAGAGGCATATACATAATTTATTCTGCCCTTAACTGTATAAGCCGATGCACTGCAATTAAGCATGTAAGTGCGAATTTTCTGTACTCTGCATGGCAAGTTTAAAATTCTCCTGCCAGGGATAATAAATTTAAAAATTCCTCAGGACAGTTGCTAGGACTGGGAGCTTAGGCTAGTCATCCTGTTGAGAGTGTGTCATAATAGACTCAGGACCCACACATTAGATGGAGGAAGCAGGGACAAAGCTGGTCAGATGAAAAGCAAGACAGTTTTCATTTTCAAATTCAATTTAGTTTGTGCTATAATTTCATATGAAATCGACCTAATTTGAAAGAAAAACCAAGGGAAATGCAAGCTTCAAAGTTGTTACTAGAACTTAATCATTTCTTGGAATTTTTTCTTTTTGCCAATCTTGGGACTTGAACTCAGGGCCCGGGCACTGTTCCTGAGCTTCTTTTGCTCAAGGCTAGCACTCTACCACGTGAGCCACAGTGCCACTTCAGCCTTTTCTGTTTATGCGATGCTGAGGAATTGAGCCCAGGATTTCATGCATGCTAGGCAAGCACTCTACCACTAAGCCTCATTCCCAGCCCCCCAGTTAGCTTATTTTGATAATATGAGCCAATGTGAGCCAAACATATGAACTTATATAATGGTAAACTTGCAAAACTTATTATTAAAAATTACTTTTAGCTGGGTACCTGTGGCTTATACCTGTAACCCCATCTAATCAGGAGGCTGACACTCAGGATCAATTTTCAAAGCCAATCCAGACATATAATATGAAACATTTAATCTCCAATTAACCATCAAAAAGCCTAAACTGGAGATGTGTCTCAAGTGGTAGTGCACCAGCCAAGCAAGCAAGCCAAATGAGTGCATAAGGCACAGTACCAGTCCTCCCAACCCCCACCACAGTGATACACAGTGACACATATCTGCAGTTCCAGCAGTTAAAAGCTGAGATAGGAGGATGGGGAGTCTCATGCCAGCCTGGGCTGCATAGTGAAATCCTGTCTTGAACTTAGTTGACCAAGGGGTCTAACTTCTTTGTGAAGTGTAATGAAAATGTCAAAGAAACCATTTAGCAACTTGCCTAAAATTAAAGTTTGTCAGCTTCCTAAGAGAAAGAATATTCAGTGAAAAAGAAAACTATTTAAAGAAAGGGTTTTCAATGAAGTCCTTCCAATCCACTTAGAAATCTTCCTTCTACAGTTTGTTAATAATTTAAATATTAACTATACCTGACATTTTTCTAGTTTATTAATATATATTGCTTATAATATGTAAATTAGACTGGGACTTGAATTCAGTACCTTTCTCTCATTGGTTAGCAGTCTCCCAATAGAACCACTCCTCCAATCTCTGCTTTGTGTCTTTTGATTTCATTATTGAATACCAAAGGACTTACTATTGAATATTGGTTTTTGAACATTTTTCCTTCATCCCAACTGCAGTTCGGTACCATTAAAACTATTATACCTTCAAGGAGCTAAAAATCTAAATCCACAAAAACAAATAACCTGATTAATAAATGGGTACAGAGCTTAAAAGATACTTTTCAGAAAGAGAAGTAAAAATGCTCAGCGTCTCTGGCCAAGGAAATGAAAATCAAAGAAACATTGAGATCACCTCAGTAAGAATGGCTACCATCAATAATATGAACAATGACAAATGCTAGAGAGGATACAAGGGAAAAAGAAATCCTATTACATTGTTGATGAGAGTTAAACTAATGTAAACACTATGCCAGGCAGTGTGAAGATTGTTCAAAAAACTAAATATAGAACTACCCTATTATCCAGTGATACCACTCTTGGGCATTTATTTAAATGATTATAAGTCAGGATATAGTAAAGACAGTTGCATACCCATTTTTATTGCTGTGTGTTCCTTATAGCCAGTAAATGGCCCACATGTCCTACAAGGGATGAGTGGATCAAGTGTGATACACTCACAAAGGCACACACACACTTGTACACACATGTACACATTATGCCATATGTGTATATATTATGTTCAGTGATGTAAGTTAGGCTCAGAGGGACAAAGGACAACATTTTTTCTCATATGTGGAAGTTAGATCTATATTATAAACATATGTGGATTCATATACAGGGCTATATGCATTTATATACAAACTGACTAAATTATAGTGTATGTAGGGGAGGATTCTAGAGGTGTCATTTCTTTGAACAACTAACTTACAGTTTAACAAATGAATACTAGGAGGCTGAAACATGTTTTGCCAGAGTAGAGAGATATCAAAGAGGTGGTAGATGTATGGGAAAAGAAAAAGTGGGCAAATGCAGTCATAATATTGAATGTGAAAATGGAACCAAGGGACTTGAGGGGATCGCTGGGGTTGGGGCAGATAGGGGAGAACGATGAAAGGAGTGACACTGATCAAGGTGCATTCTACTCAAACCGACTTGTTAATTGAACAACTATTTAAGATAAAACTATCTAAAGAGGGCTGGGAAGGTGGCTCAGTGGTAGAGCGCTTGCCTTGCATGCATGAGGCCCTGGGTTCGATTCCCCAGCACCACATAAGCAAAAAAGAAAAAAAAGCCAGAAGTGGGGCTGTGGCTCAAGTGGTAGAGTGCTAGCCTTGAGCTGAAGAGCTGAGGGACAGCGCCCAGGCCCAGAGTTCAGGCCCCACGACCGGACCCAAAAAACAAAAAAAAAAACTATTTAAAGATAATTTTTAAATAAATAAAATTAAAAAGAATAGAAGGACAAAGTCTATTGTATCTCATTCTTTACTCCAAAAATATCAGTGGATTTGGAGCTGAGCATGGTGGTGCACATCTCTAATCCCAGCACTTGCAAGGCTGCAATCCTTGCACTTGGGCTAGTGTAGGAGGATAGTGAGTGTGAGGCCATCTTTTTTTTTTTTAATTTTTTTAAATTTTATTTTATTTTATTTGAGAACATACTGTACAGAGGGGTTACAATTACATGGGCAGGATAATGCATACATTTCTTACCAAGCATTGCAGCCTCCTTCTTTGTTTACCCTTCACCTCCCTTCCCAGCCTCCCCCCTCCCCCCCACCCAATCATACCCCCCCCCCCCCACCGACATTGTAAAGCTGGTTTTGACATGACATTTTGTACTTCTCATTGTTGCAATAGGTCCACCTGAATCCTTAAACGACTTGTTTGTCCCCGTCTCCTCCACATGTTATACTGACATCAAATATAGTGAAAGCGGGGGTTACACTGTGGGGGAGGGACATACAAAGCAACCAAGAAATAATCTTATAAATGCATTAGAAACACATGCATGAAAGAAACAAAAACATTAAAATACATATTTGAGGGTTCGTTTGTGTGAGGCCATCTTGTGTTACATAGCTAGACTCTGTTTAAAAAAAAAAGAAAGAAAAAAAAAAAAGAAAGGAGCAGGCTTGGCCTGAAGATATATTCCTTGATAGAACTTACTTGTCATGTGTGAAGCCCTGGATTCAAGTTAGCAACTCAAAGAGTATGTGTGTGTGTGTGGGGGGGGGAGTGCTCTTTATAGACCAAAATGACAGGAAAATACCCTAAATATTCCCCACTGTATCCCTCACTTTCTAGTCTAAATTTTATAATCTATTTGAAAATAATCCGTGTTATACTTAATATATTGTGTAATTAGCTTTAATTATTTTTTCATTATTTTTATTTTTATTTATTTTTGTCAGTCATGGGGCTTGAACTCAGGACCTGGGCGCTGGCCTTGAGCTCTTTTGCTCCAAGCTAGTGCTCTACCACTTGAGCCCCAGCACCACTTCCTGCTTCATTATTTTAAGCCAAATACGAATGTTTTGCATAAGTAATTTTCTTTCTACTTCTCAAATAGCACATACAGATGAAAAGTCACTGTCACTGTCTTATACCTATGATGAAATACGTGAAGTGAACTACATATGAAGAAAGAGATTTACGTACTCACAGATTTGAAGTTCAAGAGCCTGGCACCAGCACAGGTCCACTCTGGTCAGGGTACTCTTGGCTGAGAGTCACATGATGGTGGACTGCTATCTCAAGCAAGTATGTGGAAGAAAGTGTGAGAGGGAACAAATGAGTTACCAGTCACTGGTGATTGTGAGGGATCTGGGATAGGAGAGCCATAGTAATGTGAAAATCATCCAAAGGGTAAGAGTTTTAAAGGTTATAAACCACACCAGGGAGGCTCAACAACCCTATCAAATTGTGGTCACTTCCTCCATTTATATTTCACTTCTCCATCTAGATTAAGCAATTCAGAAATGTTCAAAGATCTACCCACCACAGAAATTAGGTGTTGGGAAAGTTACCTAAGGAGCAGCTTTGGTTGAAGAAATCCATATGATCTTGACCTTGATCATCCTTGGGTAGAATTTGTTGACTTGTGGGCATGTGTGCTGTGGAGATGATGTGCTGAGGATGGACCTCACTTGAGCTGTGCTTCCAGTTTTTTCATGCTCTTTGCATGGGGATTTGATCATGTGAGACATTCAGGTAGGAAACCAGTTTGTGTTGTGTTCTGGCATAATCATGAGATGCTGTATTGTGTTCTATTATGATCAGAACGATGCTCACTTGTGCGTGAGTCATTCATTTCATGTGCACAGGTCCAGCACAAGCCCTCTCTGCAAGTTCTCCTTTCAGATGAAATATTGCTCTGCCTTTAAAATGTGACAATATCATCTGGCTAGCTATATCATTTTTAACAATTTGGGAAGAATTGGATGACAATTTTATGCTACCTATACAGATGTTCAAAAATATTCTGAAGTTTATTGGATCAGATACATTGTTTCAAGTGTAACCTGTTAAATTTATTTAGCAATTACTAAATAATTATAAAATTATTAGATAGAAATTACTTTTCATACCTCCTCAAAGGTTACAAAATATGCCCATGAGGGTAGTCATTCTCAAGAATTCTCTTGAGAGAAGAAAAGTGTGAGAAAGACTCTTTGATGATAAGATTTAATAATTCTTAAGGAATTCTCATACCTAACTAGAGGCTGAAAGGGTCACTTTTTGCATGTTAATCAATGCAAATATTTGCATGTCAACATGCAAATCTTTTTGAAACTGCTAGAGTATTACTCTGGCTTATTTGACTGCTACTTTTAATCCTCCTGCCTCCATCCTGGTTTATTTGAGCATTGAGGATCCAAATAAATTTCTAAGTCTTAGCATACCTCAAAGTTTTCTTTATTTTAAAATAACAGTTGTAATCTATTGAAAAATTCTAATCTGGTAGGTATTCAAAGGATATTTCAATTACCATCTAGGATTTCAAGCCACATTTCAACATTTATAATAATCCGTAAACTGAATCTTATCAAAAAGAGCTATGAAAATTGAACTTTAAAGTTTCAAAAATAGTTACTTCTCTAATCTTTCTGCTTGTAGCTTTAAACACAAGCAAGAGATTTTTTGAGAGAAGCTAATGTAGATGTTCTGAAAGAGAATCCCTTTTTTTGTTATTGTTCTTTCTGTTTCTATAGCAACAGAATGTTAGACATTTGCTTTTCAAATATATTTGGTTACAAATATGACTCCTATTCATATTTAGTACCAAACTGCCTAATGCTGAAGCTGACCACAAGCACCTGTCTTAGACCTCAAAATTAATTTGATATTTTTATGTTTTAGACTTCATAAATAGGACAACACTAAAATTATCTTTGAATAGAAACATCTATATACACATACATACATATATGTATTATACACACATATATGAGCGAGAGACAGAGTTGTTTTGGGTTTTCTTTTTCTTTAGTAGGTACTGGTGTTTGATCGTGTCTCATGCTTGCTAGGTAGGTACTCCATCATTTGAGCTTATGTTTGAAAGATCTCCTTGTGGAGCACAGGTTAGCTTTGAACTCATGAGCTTTATGCTTCAATATTCTCAGTGCTAGAATTATAGGTGTGAACTGTCATACACAGCCTTTAACAACTACTTTAAGGAAACAAATTCAACATAATTTTGATAATTGTTCTGGAAAAGCAGTCTTAGACTCCTTAAAAAAATAAGTGGTCATTAAATGTCCCTAGAGATTTTGATAAATATGTATCATTTAGCTCCATCATTGACACTGAAACAATGGGTCTGGATTTTAACATGAAAGTTCTATGCTTTACAAAAGCAAAGGGAAGACTCATCTTTAACTTTTTCCTCAAGAAATTCCTTGCATCTCTTGATCAAGCTTGAGCCTTTTACACAACTAGTTTGAGGATCAAGATATATTATATTCATAAACTGCAACTGTTAAATTGCAACTCCTTTGTACAACTTAAAGATAATAAAATAGAAAATAAAAATAAATAAAATAAAATTATTTACAGCAAAAAATAAAAGAATCCAATATATATCCCACAAAATTAAGAGTGGGGAAAGAGGTGGGCAGGGGAAGGATGAGTGAGAAAGTTGAAAGGGGTGACATTAATCAAGATATACTGTATTCATTAACTGCTTCATTAAATGGCAACTTCTTTGTACAACTATTTAAATATAACTTTAAATTTTTTTAAAACAACTAGCCAAAGGAGCCTAGAAACTATCATATAAGAATTAAAAAAATAAGAGTTTAAGGAATATTGAACTCAGAGACAATGTAATACTAAAGTTTGGTTTTTCTTTCTCTTTTTTCATGAATACTAGCTTCTAAAAAAGATTTTTTAACTTAGTTAATTCAAATAAATATTTAATCAGAAAATCATGTATAGAATTTTCTTTTTAAATAGAAGTGAAATAACTAAAGGGAGTATACAATATTAAATATTGTATCAAAGGTGTTTTATTTAGTGGGCATGAGGAAGCCCAGAAGAAGGTATTCATCTGAAGTTGGACCTACTTGTATCAAAGTTTCTTTCTTACATTTTTTCTCTTGGAAAAAGATGTTAGTCTTTACTATAATTAAGAAAGCCATATAAATGTTTAAATTTTGGCTAAAAGATATTATTTAATTACCATTTCAGTCTTACCTACAGAAGAACAAGATGCAAAACACCTGCTTGTAATAAATAGCTCTGTGGACATTAGCATGGAAGTTTTGAATATGAACAAACAAGGGAAAAGGAGAAGTTGCTATCGGGACTAAAGTTGGAATCACGTGGTTTTAAAGTTTGTGGAAAGTTTTTTTTTTCTTTTTCCTTTTTTTTGTTAAATGTTTTGTGTATGTGTCAGGTTTTAGATGGGAGTTCTTCAAATGGTCAGGCTCCATTTCCTTCAGCTGGCTAGAGCTGACTGACTCTCCAACTGCTTTTACAAGTAAGATTTAAAAAAATGATTTTAAAGAAATTATATACTTGCTTTCAGTGCTATGATTTCTCTTGCTGACTTTCATTTTCTTTCTAGCACCAATGAGTTAGAGCATTTTAAAGTATTACTGCCAGTGTGAAAAATGGACTTTCCTTTTAGTGTAAGATTGATTGTTTGTCTTGGCTAATTTCCCCCTGGTTAGTTTTGAATGGTTTGTGCTTACCTCAATCAAACAAGTCTGACTTAGCATACAGTGTCTGTTACTGTGTCGGAGACTTCAGTATTGTTTGTTGCCTGAGACTAGATGAAAATTGCTGAATAGCCCACAAAAACCTATCTTTAGGGCTGCAACACCTATGTTGGGGATGTTATCTACAGCTTTTTAACTACGCTTATGAAGTTCTGAAGAAAATAAATATTTTTCCCAAACCACAATAAATCACTGACCTGATTGGAGGTGGTGTGTGTTGCTCACTAGCTGCCATAAGACTTCAAAAAATCCCAGCTGGTGGCTAGAGGCTAGAGGCATGTCTGAAAGGAATGACCCACTTCCCTCTGAGCTTTCTAGAGCCCACAGTGGTCCTTGTAACTAGATCTTTCCTACCTGTGTCATTGGCTGCTCCAAGACCTGGCTTTTGGCTATTTACCTATACTTAGTGAACTCACAGGACAAATACTGTATTGTCTGTCTTGAAAATCTTTCACTCTGTCCACATATTTGGAAATGATGTGATGCTGCATAAATACTAGGTATTCTAAGTATTTTTGCTAGTCATGTAGTTGTAGAAAAAAGTGTTTGTTCCTTACAGATAGGTGCAAACAGTAAATTCTGTTTTGTAATCTGGGACTCATTGGTGAGTATGTAAGAGGTAATATGATTCCCACAATCATTGGCAATATGAGAGTTTGTTAATTCACACAGGTTGACTCAGAATAAAGTTGATGTAAAAGCTAATAAAAAAAGAAAATAGTGTTTGTTGATTGACACCACGAAAAGCTATGACTTCTGTTTATTAATCTCTATCCTATGATCCATGTTGAATTTATAATAAATTGTATTTTATTTATGATTCAGACAAAAGGGTTAGAGTTGATTACTTCCCCCCCCTTAAAACAACAATCCACAAAGCCAGTTGGTAAAGATGGTGTTAATAATAAAGATTGTATCATTAGTATTAGGCTTTCTAACCTTAAATCTGCTTATACTTCATATTCTGGAGATACTGGATTAATGGACTTACAAAGACATATGCTTCAATAAATTTAAATTGAGTTGATTCCAGAGAGATATCAAAAAGTAATATTCTATTAATATTTTATATTTTTCCCAATTGGACAGAAATTCCAGAAGGTAGGGTTGTGTGTGTGTGTGCATGTGGCATGTCTGCACATTTCCTCTCTTGTCTCTCTCCCTCTGGGGCTGGAGTTGTGGCTCAATTGGTCCAGTGCCTGCCTAGCAAGCATGAGATTTTCAGGTCAATCCTCAGTATTACTCATAGGTAGATAAATAGGTAGATAGATACATAAACTTTCGTCAGATTGATCTTAGTTAAAAAGGTTACAAGAAATAATTTTTATGGAACTTAAAACCTAAATAGACTATCAAAGATATGTATACTTAAACAGAAGAATACTGGTGGTACAGATACATCCAGATACAGATCCAGATCATTCATTCTATTAATGACAATTATGATAGGAGTTAAGTTGAGCTAAAAGTGACTTACAATTATATGTACCATCACAATGAAGAGCATAGCATACTCTAGAATAAAAACTGCAGACAGAAAATTGGGGGAGGGTTAAAAACAGCAGCTCTCTAAGGGAAATTTATAGACATGTTCTACAGGTTTGATTCTGAGCCTCCTGCCAACAAATAGGTAGTCCTAACACCCAGGCTCCCAGGTGAAAATAATGCACGCACTCATGGAAGTAAAGCATTTCCTGATGCTGAAAACAAGAAATAGTTATTGCAGGCTATTATAGTAGTGGTACTGTATGGTATCAACAGCATCCTTAAAATACTTACAATACTAAATTTCTAATGCAGTTCTTACAATGTCCTTCCCTGAGTTAAAGGCATCCTGGCAGTTCCAGGAGGGAGCCTAGCAATGGAGTATCTATAATTTGGATGCAAATTTATTTAGACCCATGATAGGCTGGATTAATCCAAATACAAACAGGTATGTTTCAAAGAGTGTATTTTATTCCCTCTTAGTGGCTGGACGGGGAATAAAAAACCAAAACAAAAAAAATTGTTGCTGGTAAAAATATGTCTTTTTTTTTTTTTTGTCGGTCTTGGGGCTTGAACTCTGGGCCTGGGCACTGTCCCTCAGCTCTTCCTCTCAAGGCTAGTGCTCTACACTTGAGCCACTGCGCCACTTCCAATGGTAAAAATATTTCTATCTTTGACTATCAACTGTGAAGTGAGACCTCTTTTAAGGGTGCAGCTAGAAGCAGGTCCAGATCTGAACCAGTGTCCTGCCTGGGCAGTTGACTTAAGGAAGATCTTCAAACCAGGGCCAAAGGATTCCTGAGAAAATCTGACACACTCATCTTTTACAGTATAGAAAACAAAAGTATTCTTTCAGTTTTATCATTGAGTTACATATTCCCACATACATACATTCATATAGATACATACACTTATGGCATACTATTCAATTTTTTTTTAACCAGGCCTGGGGCTTGAACTCAGGGTCTGGGCACTGTCCCTGAGCTTCTTTTGCTCAAGGGTAGCATTCTACCACTTGAGCCACAGCACCAGTTCTGGCTTTTCCTGTGTATGTGGTGCTGAGGAATCGAATCCAGGGCTTCATGCATGCAAAGAAAGCACTCTACCATTAAGCCACATTTCCAGCCCACTATTCGAATTTTTTATGGGCCTATTTATTTATCTCTTGTGTCCATCACAGTCAGCTGCAGATATTTGTATATTTATTTTCAATACTTCACATCATTAATTAAAGCTCAATATCTGCTTATAATTTTAAACAAGTATAAACAAGTATTGCTATCATATGTTTAAACTGAAGACCTGTTATTTGCTAGGCATTTCCTTCATCACTTGTGAAATGCTTACAAACACAGAGCCCTTTGTAAGCAATTTTCAGGTAGGTCCTTCTTTTTGCCCAGATCAGCGTGGGACCATGATTTTCCTACCTATGACTTCTTATGTAACTGGAATCATAGGTATGGTCTCAATCCATGATCCTTATGATTTCTACCTCTCCAGTGACTGAGATTATGAACATTGAGCCACCATACCTGGCCTTCCATTGAATGTCATTATGTAATATTTATTGTAATTTTATTGTAAAAATTTGCACATATATTTATAAAAGTGCATACTAACTGACTTTAGAAAAGTATACATATGATTTTATTTTATTTTATTTTATTTTTAATTTAATTTTATTTTATTTGAGAACATACTGTACAGAGGGGTTACAATTACATGGGCAGGATAATGCATACATTTCTTACCAAGCATTGCAGCCTCCTCCTTTGTTTACCCTTCACCTCCCTTCCCAGCCTCCCCCCTCCCCCCCACCCAATCCTTCCCCCCTCCCCTCCCACACCGACATTGTAAAGCTCGTTTTTGACATGACATTTTGTACTTCTCATTGTTGCAACAGGTCCACCTGAATCCTTAAACGACTTGTTTGTCCCCGTCTCCTCCACATGTTATACTGACATCAAATATAGTGAAAGCGGGGGTTACACTGTGGGGGAGGGACATACAAAGCAACAAAGAAATAATCTTATAAATGCGTTAGAAACACATGCATGAAAGAAAAAAAAACATTAAAATACATATTTAAGGGTTCATTTTCCTAACATCACATTATCTGACCTTTTCCACTTGACTCATACATATACTAGATATTGCAAATAAGGGAAACCATGGGACCTATGTTTCTTTGGGCCTGGCTTACTTCACTTAATATAATTTTACATATGATTTTAATATCCACACTTTTACTTCAGGAAGTACCCCATATATCTTCTGTTATAGTTTGGATCTTGAGTGCCCTCAAAGATCGTAAGTTAAAACAAAACTTGGTCCCCAAAAGGGAGGTGATGGAAATCTAAAGGCTATCTTTAGGTCACTGGTGCTGTGTCAACTAGGGATGGTGGACTCAGATCTTCTCTGTTCCTCTCTTTTTGCTTCCTGAACATGAGTGGATATGAGGTTGTTGTTTGTTTTTCAGTCTTAAGGTTTGAACTTGGGGCTCGCAGTTGCTAGGTAAATGTTCTACAGCTTTTTTTCAGTTAGGTAAATGTTCTACAGCTTTTTTTCAATTATTCTTGAGATAGGGCTCGCTTTTTGTTGAGGCAAACCTGACTTTGAGTGTCCTACTTTATACTTCTTGATATAGCTGAGTTGGCAAGTGAATGCTCAGTTTTTTCTGTTGAAATGGAGTCTTTCAGACTTCTCTGCTGTCTAGACTAGAACCAGGACCTTCTCAGTCTCCCAACATATAGTGGGATAAAAGGCATATATTGCTTTGACAAGTTACTGGTTGAGATGAAGGTCTCATGAATGTTTTGCTTGGATTGGCCTGGAACCATGATCCTTCTGATCTCAGCCTCTGATAGTAGTTTGAATTACAGGCACAAGCTACTAGTTTGAATTACAGGCACAAACCACTGGTGCTAACTGAATGGTTTTATTCTACCACATGCTCCTTGTGCTGCTCACTGCAGGCCCAAACCAAAGGGGTCAACTGATAGCACACTGAAACCTAAAGACTGTTATAGCTCTATCTTATCATTTAGACTTATCTTAGTTATTACAGCAATAGGAAGTTAACTAACACATCTACCTGGTTAGTCCTATTCTTATCATCCAGGAGCAAACACAATAGCCCAGATTAGGTTTATAGTTATAGAAATTTATGAAAATGGAACCATTCAAACTGTTTGCATTTTTATTAAAAACAGGATCTTATCATACTGGCTGCCCTTGAAATGTAAGACATCCTGCCCCTTTTTCCTGAGTCCAGCATGTGGTTCTAGCTTGTGTAGTTTTATTTGCATTTCTCTGATGACCATGGATGGGCTTTCTCATGGACCTATTGGTCATATTGATACCTTTTCTGATGTATTTTTTTGTTATTTTTTTTGTTTTTTGTTGGCCGTGGGGCTTGAACTCTGAGCCTGGGTGCTGTCCTCTCAGCTCTTCAGCTCAAGGTGAGTGCTCTACCACTTGAGCCACAGCGCCAGGTCTGGTTTTCTAGTGGTTAATTGGAGATAAGAGTCTCACGGACTTTTCCTGCCCGGGCTGGCTTTGAACCACGATTCTCAGATCTCAGCCTCCTGAGTAGCTAGGATTAGAGGTGTGAGCCACCGGCGCCTGGCAGATGTATTTAAAAAATGGAAGCATTTGTCTTATTCTTAAATAGTACAATTTTAAAATATATCCAGATTCCTGGATATACAGGGATGAACCACCACACCCTTAGCTTGAGGTGTGCACTGAATTTCTTGAAACTTGAATTCATATTTTTCCCAAACAGAATATTTTAGTCACTTTTTCAAATATTGTTCCACTCCATTTTCTTTCCTCTTCTGAAACTGTGTAACACACACAAAGACAGTTGGATATTATCTCACTGTTTGCCAAGGCTCTGTTATACATTTCTCCTTTCCCCTGAACATTGAATAACTTCTATTGCTCTGTTCCCAAATTACTTGACTTTTCCTCTAACATTCCCATTTTACTGTTAGACTCATTCAGAGATTAAAAATACTCTTTAGGCAGCTATAGAATTTTTCTTTGATTCCTTTTCTGTTTCATCTTCCTCCATAGCTTCCCTGTTTTCCTTTCTCACTAGAGGCAAATAGTCACCTATGACTATCTTCTTGGCACTGTTTTATTGCCCAGCTAATGACGATGATCCTCTGTGGGAAAATTTTCATGAGAGAGCCAACTTCCTACTCTTTTGTTGGGCTCTGCTGGTCAATACTTAGCAATAAAGATAACAAGCCCTTGACATTTATATCTAAGAAAAAGAACAGCAACCTTGCCCCAATCTGCAATTTTCCTCCCTATGATTTTGGTCATCCCAATCAACTGTAGGTTGAAAATATTAATTAGAAAAGTCCAGAAGTAAACAACTCCTAAGTTGTTAGTTGCACACCATTTCTGAGGAGTGTAGTAAAATCTCTTACCTTCTCTGTCTCAACCAGGCTGTACA
Organism: Dipodomys spectabilis; assembly: GCF_019054845.1. Classification (NCBI taxonomy): domain Eukaryota; kingdom Metazoa; phylum Chordata; class Mammalia; order Rodentia; family Heteromyidae; genus Dipodomys; species Dipodomys spectabilis. The sequence goes on from NW_024870876.1 coordinate 3,725,250, forward strand.
ATTCTACCCTTTGGTTAGCATATCTAAGGTGTGACTATCACGTAACTTATCACTCTAGTCACTTTGTTTATCAGGTCAGCTATACCTCAGGCTTGTGTTCGGGTAGCTCTTATTTTACAACATGGCCCAAATCACAAGAATGGTGATACTGTCAGTTTGGAAATACCTTAACGAAATTGTAAAATGCTTTCTTTAAATAGAAAGGTTAACATTCCTTCTAATTAATTTGCTAATTGTTTCTTTTATTTTTGACAGTACTGGGCTTTGAATTCAGGTTATTGCACTTACAAGACAAGTGCTCTGTTGTGGAGCTACACCGGCAACCTGTTTTTACAATGGTCATTTTCTTCTTTTGTGTTGGTCCTGGGGCTTGAACTCTGGGCCTAGGCGCTGTCCCTAAGCTCCTTTTTGCTCCAGGCTAGTGCTCTTTTACGTGAGCCATAGCACCATTACTGGCTTTTTCTGTGACTAATGAGATAAGAGTCTCACAGAGTTTCCTGCCTGGTCTGGCTTCGAACCATGATCCTTAGATCACAACTTCTTGAGTAGCTGGGATTACAGGTGTGAGCCACTGGCACCTGGCTTGAATGGTTATTTTCAAGATAAGGTCTTACTTCCTGCCTAATGTTATACTTAGACTGTGATCCTCCCCCTCCCCACCTTTTTGTCTTCAGCTGGAGCTGGGATAGCAGATGTAAACCATCATACTCAGTTTCTTCAGCTTTGGTAGTTCATAGACTTTTCTACACAGGCTAGTTTGTAGTTTGACTCACTATCTCCACCTCCGCTAGGACTAGGATGACAGGCATACAGGTACACCACTATGTCAAGCTGAGGTTCTTTTTTTAACATATAAAAATATGGTATGCAAAGAGTTTCAGGAATCTACTGGAGCTGTCCCCAATTGATAATGAGCTACTGTACTAAAATCCATTAGTATTTTCTGTCAGCTCCAAGCAGTTTGATACGTCAATAGGTCATCCTCAGCTTCTGATGCTTGTAGAGATAACAAGGAGGAAATTGTGCATAAGGCATATGAAAGGGGTGAATAAAAGACATAGGATGTCATGTGGATATACAGAATGGCCATATAATTTTATCTCAAAGAGTAACCAATATTTGCTCTGTTTATTCCTCTTCTTAGTAGCCAGATTTAAAAATATTATGACATCACAGTTCTTTTGTTTGCTAACTGATTGGAATATATTTCTAGTTTTTTTTTTTTTCTCAAGAACACACTGGGGTCAAATACCTTCTTTCTAATCTCATCTCTTTAAAACTGACATATAACTCACCTGCCATGAAATTCATCCAATTAAAGTATACAAGTTAGTGGAAATTTTTTAGTATATTCACAAGATTATACTAGAAGCTTGATACTAATTGTAATTTACACACACATATACACAGAAATACAGACACAAAATTCAGAGACCTTGAATAAACTAATTGCATTATATTTGTGAAGAAGGCATGATGGGAAGTCCTTGGGAAGGAAAGAGCTGAAGAAGTTTTCTAAAGGTCAGCTGCAGAGCAGAGACTTCAGCCAGTTGGAGATTTTTCTTTTTCACAATTAGCCTGTGATATCAACTTCTTACTTAGATTTACTCTAGAAGTATTTTAAAAATGTTCTCCTTTATTACATTAATATATATTAAAAAAACCCCTATTTCTTGGACTTCACAATTTCTATTTCCAATGTGTTATCTCTGTTATTATCTCTGTGTTTTGGAGCTTGGAATACTGCATGGCTTATTTAGTAAATATTTGCCAATTGCAACATGCCAGTCCCTCTCTGGGCCTTGAGGAGGTAAAGGTTGACAAGGTAGATAGTCACATGGTAGTCACATTTAGCAAGACCAGATGGTAAAGCCAGCAGCAATAACAAGCCACCTAACCAGGCAAGGAACAGGGATACCAAGGCCTCTGGAGGAGGATCCCTGCATGGGGGTGTATAGCAAGCAGTTAGGTGTAAAGGGAGGGAGGACATCTCAGCCATAAGAGGAGGTGAGAAAGAGGTGGGTAGATCTGAGGAAGCAGAAGTAAGCAATATACAGAGAAATACAGAGAGCCCAATCCTCAGAGGGCAAGCGGGCAGTTTACCCTCCAGAGCAAGGTCAGCCTGGTATGTAATAGATCAGTCTCACATTTTTGTTAAGATAAAGAAAATCGCTCTGGTTGTCAATGAATTGGCAGTAGCAAGAGAGCACATGGAGTGCTTATTTGCCACATTGATGGTGATTAACAGTCAGAGGATAATAATAGACATGGACAAAAGTACAAATAGAGACATTGTGGTCAGAAACATCAAAATAAAGACAGTGGTAGTTCTGAAACTGCTCAAAACCATAAGAAAGGTAAGGAGAACATTTCATTGTTCCATATCCTAAATCAGGTGATAAAAATATCTGCCACATTACAATCTAGTTTGGGATGAAGAAAGGAAGAAATAGATTTTCGAAATCTCAAGTTAGGCAGAGTTTTCAAAACTAGGCTACCATTCAGGCAGCAGTAGCTCACACCTATAATCCTAGCTCCTCATAAGGCTGAGATCTAAGAATCCAGGTTGAAAGCCAGCCCTAGCAGGAAAGTTTATGAGATTCTTATCTCCAATAAACTTCCAAAAAAGCTAAATGTGGAGCTGTGGCTCAAGTGGTAGAACTTTAGCTTTGAGCAAAAGAAGTTCAAGAACAGGGACAGCACTCAGATCCTGAGTTCAGTGCGTGCGCGTGCGTGTGTGTGCACGCGCACACACACACACACACACACACACACACACACACACACACACACACACACAATAAGGCCATCTAGTTTTGATGAGGTGATGGGGTCTTGCTATGAACCAGTTGGGAGCCACTGACTATCTGCATGGTTCCTAATCTTCTATTCACCATACCCAAGGGGTGCTGGGTGGGGGTAGCAACATCACAGATATCTTCATAAAGACCAACAACTGCAGGTGTCAATTAGCTTTGAGTTTGCTGTTCGCAGGGCCTGCATACTCACATAGATTCCATTGTGACCAAGCTCTGGTGACATAGAGCAGTTCACTGTGTGACATACAGTCAACCACAGGAAGGAAATAGAGTATGACCATGCATACCACTATTAGTCATCTGGAAAAAAAAAGAATAGAGATGTTATCTATTAAAGTAACAATAAAACTGTAGTTTCTAGAAGTTACCTACCAAAGAGTAAATCACATCCCTAGGTAGAAAAGTTCAAAACTATAGTAAAGCATTTAGGAAATACCTGAAATAAAGTCTACAATAGTCTCATTCTACTTATAAAACTTTATATACTATACTCATGGAGAGGAAAGACAGATTGTAATCCAAGTGGTAAGTTTTCTCAATTAGTTTATTTGTTGGATTCAGTTTCAATTGAAATCTTTGCAGAAGTTTGTAGATAGTTGTGAAACTGATTATGGTCTGCAACATCTAGGAAAAAGGTCATTTGGAAGTGGTGGAGGGAGGAGATGGAGTGTAGGCCAAAATTATGAAAATCTTGATCTTCTAAAAGCTAACCAAGATTTCAGTGGAGGAGCAGAAAGTTCCTATTTGGAAAGCTTGCTGTGTGGTAGCAGAGTCAACATCATTTGCTAATGAAACTTGGAAAGCTGCTTCACTATTTGGAAAAAAATATTTGATCTCATTTAAGTTTGTAAATAGATGTTAAGTACAAATCAATAAAACTAAGTGTAAAAGTTAAAATTATATACCAAACTGAAGACAAGGTAGAATATTATCCTTATGACAAAGTGTGAATAATTTCACCAAGAGAGAAACTAAACTTGCTGGGTACCAGTGGCTCATACCTGTAATCCTAGCTACTCAGAAGGCTAAGATTTGAGGATTGTGGTTCGAAGCTAGCTCGAGCAGGAATGTCCATGAGACCCCCCTATCTCTAGTTAACCACTAAACATGGCAAAAGTAGAGGTGTGGCTCAAATGGTAAAGCACTGGCCTTGAATGAAAAACAAAAAAGACCAAACTAAAAACTACAAATGGAAAAATCAATTAATTTTATTACACCAAATGAAAGATTTCTATTCTATAAAGAACAGTGACTAAGTTAGTGCATGGATGACAGATTGGATGAAGAGATTTGCAATGTCTAAATCCAATAAGCAATCCATGTCTAACCTACTAGAAATTAGAGAGAAAAATATACTGAACCCAATAGGAAATGGTGAGAAGATCTTGGAGAAGGAGAATACTAAATAGTAAATTAACATGTGAAGAGATATTTAACTTTCCTCGTGAATGAGAAGTGCAAGCTTTAAACAACAGTAAGATATGACTTTAAAGCCACATGGATATCAAAAATTAGAAAATGAAATAATATTAAGTGGTGATAAAATGCAAGTAATAGGAAATATTTAGCACTGTTAGTGGCAACTTTTACTAGTTATCTGCATATACCAGAGGGATCTGAATATTAATATGAATGTGTCTATTCATGTGATCCAGGAAGCCAATTCCTAGTAGCATTTGTACAAGTCCACAAAGAGATGTAAACAGAAAGGCAATTGGGTCATCTTTGCTTTATCAAGGAGTTGGATGGAAGTTGGTGGCCATACATAAGGAAATGAGAAGAAAAACACGGAACATATATGGAGAGCATTGTACTTCAACTAGAAATAACAAAAGACAATTTGTACTCAGCAATGTTGAAATCTCAGAATATACAAATATAATATAGCAAACAGGGTTTAGGAATTATTTCACAAGATTATTTATGTAGGTTTACATATAAAACCATGTACATATTTACATATGTAGCTTATATACAGTAAATTTTGTAGATATTTAAACTATATACAGTATATAAATAGATATGGAGTTTGCAATAGAAGTGTTATATAAATGAAACAAAACAAAATAGATAACTATGAGGAAAAAAAGTAATGACAAATAAAAGACATAGTAAAATAAAAAATAGTAACCTATTGGTACAAGTACTTAAAGACAATAACAAAAAATAAGAACTTTAGGTAAAAAAATATTTATGAAAAAATTCTAAGGAATAGTATCTTCCAATTAATGTATTTGAAATTTGAATGTCATCACAAAAGGCAAACAAAACAAAAATCACTGACACTATAAAGAAAAAAAAACTTCCTTGAAATATAGGAATGTTCAAATGCTAAGATTTAAAAAGCACCTTGTGTCTCAGAAAACAAAGAAGAGAATAACCCCTAAAATATCCTGATAGTGCTACTGACTGGTCAGAGACAGAACCCTGTGGACCAGATCAGCAGAACAAAGCAAAATAGCAGGGAAAGCCAGCTGGGTCTCAGACTCAGTAGCTGTAAAGTCTGCAAGAGGACAGTCAAGAGGTAATAAGGCTTGACATTAGAAAGATGAAAAACAACATTTAAAGCTGCTATATTGAAAAACAGAGCTTTAAGTATGCAATTATTTAAAGCAAAAAACCATAAAATAATAAACAAAAATTGGGAAGCCAGTTTGCAGTTTTGATCTTTCATGAATAGGAACCAATAGAAATAGACATTGGGAAATCCAAGAAAGGGAGCTGGGATAAATATTATTGGGACGTAAAATGGTAACCACTAGAAAGGCTCATGGCAAACCAAGTGAACAAGCACAAGGATAAGTTTGTGTTCACTGGTGGTATTTCAGAAACAGTGCTTTCAGAAGTAGTGTCTGGTTCTCTGATCTGTATAATGGGGATGTAGGGAATTTAACCTACAGTCTATAGGCAAACAGTAATGACATGACAAGGTATGGCCTCTGAGGCTACTTACAAAATATCAACACTCAACACTCTCTTTGATACTGGGATTTGTGTGTATAGCAGACAGACTCTGGCCCATACATAAGTCTGAAAACAGCACTGTCAGGAAGCAGGTGTTCCAAGGACTGAAGTAATCATGTTTCTTTTGGGACAATAGTGTAAATAAGATGAAAGGTCTGTTAGAGATGGCAAGAATTTAAAAAAGCTCTTTTAAGGCCTGTAGATTTGGATATTTCAAACTTATTAGAGAATTTCTCATATGTCTTCTTCCTGTAAATAGAAATCCTAGAAGGTAAGCTTTTTTTCCACATTCAATAAATAAAGTAACATCCTTGCTTAAGATTCTTTTTTAAATGCATTGCAATTTAAAGTTTCCAGATCAAACACAGGATACTGAATTAAATTTGAACTTCAGATAGACAATTAGTAATTTGTTAATATTCCAGAGAATATTTAGGGTATATTTAAGTTAAAAGATTTATTTTTATTGGAAATTCAAATGTAAGTGGGTTTCCTGTGCTATTTCGTTATTGTTTTTAAAAAATATTTTTATTTTTTGTTATTATCTTTAGTTGTACAAAGGAGTTGTCATTTAATAAAGCAGTTTATGAATACAATCTATATTGAGCAATGTCACACTTTCAACATTCTCACCCATCCATCCCCTACCTATACCTTGTTTTCTGTTAATATTGCAATCTTATTTGAAATAAATGAGAACTTTCCAGTAGAGACGAAAAGAAAACGGTCTTCTTGTAGAAATACAGGACATTTTCTGAATTTGTGAATATTTTCTGGAAATTATCACTTGATCTCAGCAACCTTCTTCAGCTGCCAATTCCTTATTTCCCTGAGACTGGCCCACATGGTGATAGAGTGGATGTTTGTCACAGTGGATATTTTCCTTTGCAACATGAATCTAGTTACAACTTTTAAGATTCTACTCTTTGACCCAATGGCTTTATTGGTTAATCTGTGGAACAAGGGGATCAAAGTAGATTTTTCTCTCTGAGAAAGGAGAATCTACCTCCTTTTTTTTTTTTTTTTGGTTCAGTTGTGGGGCCTGAACTCTGGGCCTGGGCGCTGTCCTTCAGCTCTTCAGCTCAAGGTTAGCGCTCTACCACTTAAGCCACAGCACCACTTCCGGCTTTTTTTTTTTTTTTTTTTGCTTATGTGGTGCTGAGGAATCAAACCCGGGGCCTCATGCATGCAAGGCAAGTGCTCTGCCACTGAGCCACCTTTCCAGCCCTCTACCTCCTTTTTGGTATGTCAGCTAAGCACGTCAGTAGGGGAAAGAGATTTCTAGAAGAACTAAATGGGCCCTATGGACTGCTATAGTTTTCGTATGGTTTGGTTTGAGTACACATCCAAAATTTTATATGTTGGAAAACTTGGTCCACTATGTGGTGACATTGAGAGGTGATAAAGCTTTTCAGACATGGGGCCCCGTGACTGGTCAAAATGGCTCACACCTGAAATCACAGCTATTTTGAGAAGTGGAGATCAAGAGGCTCTCTGTTTGAGATTAGCCTGGGCAAAAAGTTATGGAGGATCAATTTCAACAATAAACTAGACTTGTTTCACATCTGTCTTCCCAGCTACACTGGAGGTATAAAGAGAGGAACTGTACTCTACAGTGACCTGAATAAAATCAAAAACCCAAGTAGAAAAAATAGCTAAAGCAAAAAGAACCGAAGGTAGCTGTGGTGGTAAAATGCCTGCCTAGCAAGCGGGCGAGATTAAATTCAAACTCTAATATTGATAGACATACAGACAGATAGGTAGATAGTTGATAGATAAAAGGAAAAAAAGAGGTGCAATAAGGTTGCTGAGTCAGCAGAGGTGCTGTCCTTAGTTAGGATGAATGATGGTATTGCCTTGTTTAGTTTTCTCCAGGAGACTGGGTTGTTATAAGAGGGCTCTTGCCTCATATCTCATGATGAGATCTCATTTCTCACTTTACATTTAACTCTACCATCATGATACTATCCTCTAAGAGGCCTATACCAGAGTCCAAGTCAATGGTGCCACCCAATCTTGGATTTTTAGCCTCTAAAATTGTAAGCTTTCGTGGCCACAGTGCGGCATTCATGAATTGCTATGTCTTTTTTTTGGGGGGGGGGGTCTGGTAGTGGGGCCTGAACTCTGGGCCTGGGTGCTATCCCTCAGCAGTTCAGCTCAAGGCTAGCACTCTACCACTTGAGCCACAGCGCCACTTCTGGCTTTTTTCTTTTTGCTTACGTGGTGCTGAGGAATCAAACCCAGGGCCTCATGCATGCAAGGCAAGCACTCTACCACTGAGCCACCTTCCCAGCCCCTGCTATAATTCTTAAAGCTCTCCCTGGGGACTAATCTTTGAATCCCCAAATAAGAGGGAATTTCTTGCTCTTCTGCCCATTCTTTTCTGCAAAACCAAGAAATAAAATGCTGTGTATTAATGTGCTTTGTGAATATACAAGTTCTTGTCTAAAGTTGGTCTGTCTCATAAGGATATTATAAGAAGTTTATTGCAAAAGGATACATTACCTCATGACTTCTAGGCATATGTCTTGGCCACATCTTTATAATTAAATAAATACTAATTGCCTTGGTATATTTATATTATCAGCAATTCTTAAGACCCAGCTGTACAGAGAAATAATATTATATTACTGAGTATACTATATTACTGAAGATTCAAAGAAAGATTATGGTAGGTATATGGACAAACTGCTTTGAGATTAAAAATTTAGACTTAAAAAAATTTAAGGGAAAACTTTATATCTTTTGATAAAGTATGCTGTTTTCTCACTTAAGGAAAAGAAACACTAAGTTTTACAGCTAGACTCTATGATACATATGTATGTATCTCTGAACAGTGAAATTTATATGAAATTTTGGTAAGTCAGATTATATTTATTAAAATGTTCTCTTCATTCTTATTGGTGTTATTCACGAGAGACCTATAGAAATGTGAATGCAGCAGCAGAATAAAGAGCTTGGATGCCTACAAAAGGAGACATTTATTAGAGCACCTACAAATAACGTAACTGGCCAATCAGTTTATTCTGGGGCAACTTAGTGTCTGAAATGATATGCAGGAGTTTCTTATATGCAGTTTAATCTGAATGTAGTTATATATGCTAAGAACTGTTACTAGTGTGTGAGCACCTGCTACTCATACAGTACATTTCCAACTCTTCTTCCAAATTGTCCCTACAGCATCATTCTGAGTTGAAATTCAGTCATCATTCGGTGTGAACCCTTCTCATAATCTGTCTGTCTGTCTGTCTGTCTGTCTGTCTGTCTGTCTCTCTTACACACATACACACACACACACACACACACACACACACACATACACGAGTGAGTGGTTGGTGGCCTGGCCTGCCTTTCTTCCCATCTCTTGACTGCTTTCTGAGTGGACTGTGATTGTGACTGATTATGATCCAGGTAGAGCAAGCTATAGTTTGTGAATATTCAGGTTAACACTTATATTGGATGTCAAGGAATACCTTAAAGTTAACATGTCCAATAGCCTGCCTTTCCCTCTAAAATCCCTCTTTTAGTCTTCTGATATTAAAAAATAATCATTTCATTCTCACACACTCCTTTATTCAAACCTTTGTGTCAGTCTACCAGTGTCAGTGTTGAGTGCAGAGGCACCAGGACTCCCAGTTCTTTTTTGCCCCTGTGAGTCGAGGGTTTAAACACATTAGTCAGTGTAGCTGTGGTGCAATGAGTCACATCCTGATGTGACTCAAACCTTTCATAAGAGCTCTGCTGTCTGCAGATAAAAGGTGAATTCCTAAGAAAGTGTAAGCTGCAGCTCTTTGCTAAAAGCCTTTCTCATAACATTTGCCTTCACACCAGCTCCGACTTCTACCCATTTCTTAACTGTGTTAGCATGCTCCTGCTCCAGGAGATCCCTGTGCATGTGCCTGGAGACTCTATGCTGACTCCATACTATCCCTGAGGTCTTTCCACCAAGTGATTTACAGTGATTTACAAATGATTTACTGTCCTCCTCAGTGTGTTAATGTGTAACACACACACACACACACACACTGCATCATAATGTCACATACACTCACTCATACCCTCCACAGTACCAAAACAGTACCCAAAACAGTACATACCACATATACTTCCTACCTTACCACAAACAGCACATACTTATCACACATAAACCTAGCACACCCTATACCATATCTCTAGTCTCTAACTAGACACCTACACTTTTACTACACACTGGTGCACTCCAAAGAATATTACACTCCCACACCACATACCACATACCACTCATACAATATACCCATATTACACAATACATACAACACATCCCATCTACCATACAGATACCATACTTACCACATATGCACACAACACTCATATATCTCACATATATCTCACAACCACATATATCTCACAACACTCATATCTCACCAAGAGTAAACATACACTGGTCACATATCTATGCACCATATGTCCACCCCAATACCATTCTGCAGAGCAGGCACATAGCCTCATGTACTGTGTATTGCACTTAGCTTGATTAGGGATGTTTCTCCTAAGGAATGTGAGTACTATGAGGAATTTTTTACTTGTTTTGTTCAGTGCCTGGATGAATATCTCTTTGGGAATGAATGAAAGAAATAGCAGCCTTCAGTCATCACTATGTAGAAGAATGGGAGGAGGTCTGGCTGCCTGGGCACCTTGATCTCAATGAGTTTGAAATTACTGGGGAAATCAGGGGAAGTATGTACATGGGGGAGGGGATTCTTTGGTACTGTGAACAGGATGGTCTGCTGAGTATTTGTAAGCATGTTCCACAAAATAGTAGTCATTGGAGAAGCTCTTTAACTATATATTTTTCCATGATACATTGTCCAGTTCAGAAACCAAGACATCTACCATGGAAAATAATCTACTGAATTTTCCAAACTTACAGGCCAATGGACCTTTCTCCCCTTACCTCCCCACAAAAGGCATAATTAAGAGAACTCTTAATTCTGTCAGCAAAATGTGCTTTGAGAAAGAAAGAGTGTGTGTCCCATGAGAAATCATAGTGATAAGAATGCTCTGGCCATTGTGGTCAGAATGCATGAATACATTTGGCAGGAACAGAACTACTAGTGTACGAAGACCTATGTCAGAGTTTGACCCAGAATTAGGACAGACATGGCCCTCTGTGAAATAGCAGCCATTAACAAACTGACTTACTGGTTTGCTCAAAACATGGGTGAGCACCAGTGGAAAAAGAAGCCCCAGTCTGAGTCTTGAATGTGTCCTCAGGACTCATTCTTTCTCCAGGGAAAACAACCATGGCTGAAGTTTTCTTTCACCAAATCTTTAGTGATCATCAACTACATGCCAAGTAGGTTTTTGGGTGAAGAAGAAATCTGCTGACAACTATATCTATATCTATCTGACAAATATGAATATATATATATATATATATGTATGTATAGTTATGTATAGTGGTCCCTCAGTGAGCTTGAGGGGCTGGTTCTAGGACAAAGCAAGGATGCCAAAATTCCCTGATGGGCCAATTTTCTTTGTGAAAAAGTATGTATTTGCAAAGGTGCCTTGTTAAGTTGTAGTAACAGCACATAAGTGCTATGGAAATAAGTTATTAAAGTGGATAGTTTAGTGATCAAGACAAAACACCTAGTTAGCTTTGGTATGGACACAGCATATTCACCATTATTTCGTTGAATCGGCTGAGGCGGAAGTGATGGATGTATGTGGAAGGCGCCTCACAGGCTGTGTCCCATGATGCTGAGCGCTGTGAGGAAAACGGTCGCGTGCGCAGCTTGCCTTGCCAGGGCAACGTAGTGGGAGGCCAGGCCAGGATTCGCGAGCACAGAAGGTTCCAGGAAAGGTAGAGTGGGGCCCAGCTGAGGTCTGAGGTGGGATGCACCGGGACATGTGGGAGCATGAGGACCACAGCCAGCGGGGGCGGGGGCAGCAGCGGGGCTGCAGGGGCAGCGCCCTCCACCAGCGCCACAGGCCCAGGCTTCATGGGAAGGCAGGCCATGGGGGTCGGAGCCAGGACAACCTTGCAGGCAGCATGCTATACTTTGAAGCGAGGTGAGAGAACTTTCTAGATGTTGATGTGGCCTGAGGTTTTATACGGCGTGGTTGCATTTCCTCTAAGAGAAGCTTGGAGGAGAAGATTTGGGGTATGGAGAGAAGGGGCGTAGGGAACTGAGTTGGGACAAGCCAATTGAAGTTGAAAGTGCCTATCACTCAAGCGGGGATTGTGGGCCCATATGTTTAGTAGTTTATTCCAGCAGAATGTGATTTTTGGGAAACTAAGACCATGAGAAGCCACTGTGGTTAGAGGTTCTGTATTTTAGAACATGACCACAACCTCTTCTAGTATCTAACTTTTTATTGTGCCGGTACTGGGACTTAAACTCAAGGCCTGATGCAGGTGCTGGTGCCTGAGGCCTGCAATACTAGCAGGAGACTCAGGAGACTGAGACATGAATATCAAGGTTGAAAGCCAGACTGGGCTCCAATGAACCACCAGAAAACCAGAAAAGGTGCTGTGGCTCAAAGTGGTAGAGCACTAGCCTTGAGCAAAAGAACTCTAGGGATAGCACCCAGCCTAGGAGTTCAAGTCCCATGTCCAACTAACCAACAAAAAAACAACTCAAGCACTCACACGGTTCCTTGGCTTTTGTTTAAGGCTTTTGTACTACTTCACTTCTGGCTTTTTGGTGGTTAATTGGGAGATAAGAATGTCACAGACCTTTCTGCCTATGCTGGCTTTGAACCTCAGCCCTCAAATTTTACCCTCCTGCACTGATAGGATTACAGGCACCTGTGCCCAACTCTAGCTAATGTTTTTATGTAATTGTATCTCATTTTCATTTGCCTGGAAAATTGTATTTAAAATGTCTCTTTACATATCCTGTGAGTATGCCATTAGCCAGCTGACAGAATGAGGTGTTTACATGAACTCAAAGTAGATTATTTTGTGCCCCTTACCACACAAAAATCCACACCACTACTACAAGCATCAGTGTAACAAACACTGTAACCACCACAGAACCCTCAGAAACTGACTCAGGGATTTTATCCCAATTAAACTAGTAGGCACAGACAATATTCCCCAAGATTCAACTAATAACCAGGAAAAATGGTGTACATATATGAAATACAAATCTCCTTCTCTTTGGGAGACATGCTTGTTTTAGTTTTGGTTAAGATTCTTCATTATGCTGCTAGCTGTTCTGCTGGAAATGTTATACTTGGAGGAAGAGAATCTCAGTGTCAGTATCTATTACTACTGCCACATCTTTTATCTGGGGAACCTTGCTCACAGGGAGCATTGTAGGAAATATGGGGTAGAGAGGGGCACTATTTTTGGGGGGGGTGGGGGTTGGGGTGGAGTGCTAGTCCTAGGGCTTGAACTCAGGGCTTAGGCACTATCCCTGAGCTTTTATACTCAAGACTATCATTTACCACTTGAGACATTTTTGGCTTGCTTATTTTTTATTTTTGGTGGTTATTGAAGATAAGAGTCTCACAGACTTTTCTGCCTGGGCTGGACTTGAAACTTGGTCCTCAGATCTCAGCTTTTTTTTTTGTTGTTGTTGTTCATGGGGCTTGGAACTCTGGGATTGGGTGTTGCCCCTGAGTTTTTCAGCTCAAAGAGAGCACTCTACCACTTGAGCCACAGACTCACTTCCAGTTTTCTATTGGTTTATTGGAGGTAAGAGTCTCACGGATTTTCCTGTCCGGGCTGTCTTTGAACTGTGATCTCAGATTTCAGCCTCCTGAGTACTAGGATTACAGGCATGAGCCACCAGTGCCCAGCATAGGAGCACATTATTTTAAAATATTTTTTAAATCATTTACAACAAACTTTTAAACATGCTCACTCTTTCTCTGAATCAGAGAGATGTCAAGGATATTGGAGACTCTAAGGGTTTATAAACATCAGTGTAGTAACTCAGCAAATGTCTGAAGGATTAAGAGAATACCCAGCTTAAAGCAGTTGATAATCTGACCTCAGAATGCTTCTGAAACAAGTTTTAGCAAAAATTTTAGAGTATCCTTTATTTTAAACTAAACTTAGAAAAAGTTACTTTTTCATAGAATCATCCCTCTATATTTATTTTCTCTTTTAAGAAGAGGAAAGAACAGCTACTGAGTATACTATTTGTTTTGGAATAAACAGCACACATTTTCAATGGATTTGGATTGATTGACTTTAACTGAAAGTAGATTCACTAAGTCAGTGTTTATGAGCTAATGCTGAAAACCAGGGAATGCATTTACTTTTGAATAATATATGACTGAACAGGTGAGGCTCGGAATGGGCTTTATTATCATTGCCTGCTCCCTAAACTAAAGTATTACAGAGTATTTTTAGTGGAAGACTAGTTCTGAAATAAACAGGTGGGAATAGCTTCCTTCTACTCTGAAAATTTTGGTGAAGGTTAAGTTATTAGTGATTCAAGCCAAGCCGTATTATATATGGGTATTCAATTGATAGAAATAGTCTCCATTATTTTTTTTTCCTGTGGGCTGCTAATTGCTATTTTCAGCCTACAATTTCTTGCAGATAATTTGTTTGAAACCATGATTGTGGCTTCTGCTAAATCCTTTGAAATTCAGCCCTTTAATCCTATGCTGTACAAATTGTTTTAAAAGTACTGATCTAATTAAGCAAATTGATGCAAATATCACTTGCCAAGACCAAATTCTTGTTTAATGGACATTCTTTGTTCACATCATAACTTTAATTAAATCCATGGATTCTGACATGCACAGTCAGATGTGTCTCAGTCATCTATAACATCAGTGTGAAATTGAAGTGTACCTAGGTTTCATAGCACAGTGGTGATGCTCTGGACTTTCCAGCTTAAAAATATCACAAAAATGTGCTTGTGTTTGTTTGCTAACCTACTGTAGAGCCTTGTTTCTTTGCACAGAGTCCAATGACTTATAGGTAACGGTTAGAATGATAGATACATTGAGAAACAATCATACAGCATTCTTTATCTCCATCCAGTGTGTGTGTGTGAGTGTATGTGCGCACACATGCGTGCCTGTGCATATGAGCTCCAGTACTGGAGCTTGAACTCAGATTGTGGGCACTGTCCCTTAACTTTTTCCCTCAAAGTTGGAACCCCACTACTTGAACTTTTACAGCTCTACTTCTGGCTTTTTGCTTGTTAATTGGAGAAAAGGGTTTCTGCCTGGACAGTCTTTGAACCATGATTCTCAGATCTCAGCCCCTTGAGTAGTTAGGATTACCTTAGCCATTAGCACTGGGCTCCCATCTAATATATTATTTCATATTCTCTATATTTCATCTCCAGAAGTCCTACAAGAATTTTTTTGTATTTTCTTCTCTCACTGAATTATATTCATGTTTGTCCTTAGATTCTTAAAAACAAGAAGCATAATAGCAAGAATAGCTATTTTAGCATCCTTTTTGTTTGTTAATGCCATTAATTCTGTCATTTCTGTCTCTGTTTTAAGTAAATTGATCCTCCCATTAAGGACTATATTTCCTGCTTGTTTTTTCTGCTGGTATATTTTGATTGGATTTTGGCCATTACTAGTCATGATGAATAATGTGAGTGGCATCAGCTGCTAGATTTGTTAGATTTTTAAGTCCCCTCCCTCTAGAACTGAAATGAAGAGGCATTCATCTCTGGTCATGTTTGTTTTTAGTATCTGATAACAAGCTTTGTAAAGACAAAAATCCTTAGCAACTTACTGGGACAAAGGATTCTAGCAATAAATCTTTCTGACATGAGCAATTCTCTCTTTTGAAATGACATGGAACATTTTCTAAAGTTTGTGACTGTATTTTATGTATCCTTTAAATAAAGTTTGAGGTATCTCATGCATCTTGTATTGTAAGATTCAGCTGTTTGGACCAAGTTGATTTATTACTTGATTTAAAAGAAGATCCAAATCAGATGGACGTCTCCTTTCATCAGAGGCAGTATATGGACCCAAGTGGAGAGAGGACTCAGCAATGTCTAACTATGTATTTTGCTAGACAGCCCTATCAGTGAAGTTGTCTGTGGCTAGAGAACATGCAGAATATGAGAGGTAGAAATAGAAGGTAAGATACAAAATATAAGCGTCATATCCTTTAAAACTTTCTAGTAGCTATATTACAAAAAAGAAACATCAGTGTTAAAAAAAATTAACTCATAATATTAACATTTTAGCACGTGATTAACAAAGATTATGAGTGAAGTATACTGCAAATTTATTTGTACCACACATGTGATTAACATAAAGATTATGAATGAAATATATTTCTTATTTATTTGTATCACATTGCTGAAATCCGGTATATATTTCACACTTAATGACACATCTGAGTTTGAGCTATGTATCTCAAAGTGTCTAGTAGCCCCATGTGATATGGGCCTGTGATATTGGACTGTAAAGATATAAACTATACTATAAGTATATCATGTGACATTCTCTTATCTCCACTAAACTACCAAAAAGGCCAGAAATGGAGCTCTAAAGTTGTAGAATGTTAGCCTTTAACAAAAAAGTTCAGGGACAGCATCCAGGCCTTGAGTTCAAGCCCCAGGATGGGTACTAAAAAAAAACAAAAACAAAAAACCAAGATTATTCTAAGAGGGGCACTTAACAGTCCCAGGAAAGATGTGTTTATTCAAAGGCTGTCTGGATATGTCGGAAAAAATTATTAATTTATATTAGCCATTTAAAATGATGGCTTTTATTATGTCATTAAAAAATAATTTTTAAGATTTATCTTGCTCTTTTATCACAATAAGTTCTAGCTAGACATAAAATTCCTATATTTCAGCCAAAGAATGGACAGAAACTTGCTCCTGATGTGTTCAAGGGAATGAAATGTAAATTATTTTACATGCTGAGATCAGACTCTAGAATCTTGAAAAACAAGGTCAGCATGGCAGATAGGAGCCGATTTGTGAATGGGTTGAGTTGAAGTGCTGATATTTGGGCAGCAGTTAGCTGTGAAGAGAAAGACATGTGAGAGTCTGGGGCAGAGCAGTGTTCCTGGAAGATGATTTCTTTTAACATTCTAGTAAATTCTTCTATAGTGTTTGGAAGTGTACCATGATTTTTAGAGTCTCTTAGCTCTTTCTAGAAAGCTTTTCATTTGTCTGTTTATTTGACATCTCAAATGAATAAAAACTTGCCTAATGAATACATAATTTGATCTTTTTGTATTTTACAATTTTCCAGAGATAACACATAGAATACAGGGTTTTTATTTATTTTTTGTCAATTGTGGGACTTGAACTCTGGGCTTGGGCACTGTAAGAAAAAAGATACAACCTGGAACTCAAAAAATTAAATCCTAGCCGGGCGCTGGTGGCTCACGCCTGTAATCCTAGCTACTCAGGAGGCTGAGATCTGAGGATCGCGGTTCAAAGCCAGCCCGGGCAGGAGAGACCGTGAGATTCCTATCTCCAATAAACCACCAGAAAACTGGAAGTGGCGCTGTAGCTCAAGTGGTAGAGCGCTTGCCTTGAGCTGAAGAGCTGAGGGACAGCGCCCAGGCCCAGAGTTCAAACCCCATGACCGACCAAAAAAAAAAAAAATTAAATCCTCCAACTACAAATCCTCAAAGAAACAACTGCCCAATAAATAAGTGGGCTAAAGGCTTAAAGAGGAACTTCTCTGAAGAGGAAAGAAGGATGGCCAATAGACACATGCAGGAATGCTCAACCTCCCTAGCCATAAAAGAAACACAAATCAAAACATTGAGATACCACCTCACCTCAGTTAGAATGGCTATAATCAAGAACTCTAATGGCAACAGATTCTGGAGGGGATGTGGACAGAATGGAACCCTACTGCATTAATGGTGGGAGTGTAAACTTGTTCAACCACTTTGGAAAGCAGTATGGAGGTTCCTCAGAAGACTCCACATAGAGCTCCCCTAAGATCCAGCAATCCCACTTTTGGGCATTTACCCAAATGTTTACAAACAAGACCACACTAAAGCTACCAGCACAACTATGTTTATTGCAGCATTATTTACCATAGCTAAGATATGGAACCAACCCAGATGCCCCTCAGTAGATGAATGGATCAAGAAAATGTGGTATATATACACAATGGAATTCTATACCTCCATCAGAAAGCATGACATTGCCCCATTTGTTAGGAAATGGAAAAAATGGGAAAATTATATTAAGTGAAGTAAGCCAGGCCCAAAGAAACATAGGTCCCATGGTTTCCCTTATTTACAATAGCTAGTATATGTCTGAGACAAGCAGAAATGCTCAGATAAATTGATGTTAAGTGAAATGAACCCCAAGTTAAGGACTCAAATGTTTTTTTACTTTCTTGCTATTATGTCTAACACATTTATTAGATATTTCTTTGTTGCTTTGTATGTCCCTCCCCCACGGTATAACCCGTTTTCACTGTACTTGATGTTGGTATAATTGTGAAGGGGAAGGGAAAAAACAAATTGTTTAAATAGGGATACAGGTGGACCCATTGCATTAATGAGATGTACAAGACGTTATGTCAAAAAATGAACTTTACAACTTTGGCGTCGTGGGGGGAGGGAAGGGGGTGGGGAGGAGATGGAAGGGATGGAAAGGGGAAACAAAGGAGGAGGCAACAATGCTTGATAAGAAATGTACTCATTACCTTGCCCATGTAATTGTAACCACTCTGTACGGTATTTTCACAATAAAAAAAAAAACAACAAGTATATTCCATGTATGTTTACAGTGGTTAGCCTTCCTGGTTGACCCAAAACTGAGGGATTCCTAGGTGGGGAGAGACAGTACTTCAGCTAGAAAAGTCCTTGGCAAACTTAGAGGAGCAGGTCAAGTGAGGGTTTAGGCATATATGGACAACTTCCAGCCTTTTGTCCTAGCCTAGCACTCTCTGACTCAGTACTTTTTGCTTCTTTAATTTTCAAGACAGTTGTAAAATTATATGACTAGGTCATACCTTGATAAGGTATCGTGTCTTTTTATAAAGTTGTCAGTAAGACCAGAAAAATGATTCCAGATTTCTTGGCAATGCTTCTTGTTTAAGGGGTGCTAGGTTGAAATTTCAACTCGTAGGCAATATGCAGCTCAAGGACTTTTCAGATTGGACCATGGACAAGACAGGATCAAAATAAGCAACATAAGAAGAAAAAACACATGAGCATTAAATAGGAGAAAAATATCTACAAAGCAAAATGGATCACCAGTTTGTTAAGATCCATCTCAAGCCAGAAAACAATGAGGGACAAATAGTATGGTGACATCAGTAACTGTGATGATGCTCCTATTTGGGAAGTGGTTCACTTCTTTTCATATAGCCTGATTTGATTGTGATGAGGTGTTCTTTCCCCCCTGCAAAGGCTAGACCTCTTCTGCTGTACAGCCTGTTTCAGACTCCTGAGTGCCTGTATTTCTCATCATACATTTGGAGTGCTGACATCCCTGAGTTTTTATATACATGTGGAAGATAGGAATATATACAGCCCAGAGCTTGGCAAATGGGAGTTTTACACTGACAAATAAGTAAATGAATATCTAAATGAAAATATATTTAACATAAAATATAACACTCATTTTAGTTATTCCCAGCATTTCATTAACAATGAATAACATTTTTATTCAATTAAAGAAATGCAGAGATATTATCTGAGCCATTTTCTACTCATATCCCTAATAATAAAAATGTAGATTAACTCTTCCTACAGGCAGATACAGTGCCAGGCTCCTTGCAACCATTAACACATTTGAAATAGGTGCTGTTATTACTCTGGCTTATAGATGACAAAACAGCATTAGCAAGGATATGTAACTTGCCTAAATTACCTAGCCCAGTTCTGCAACCTCTGTCACCTGATTGCAGAGTGAGATCTCAGATCCTTGCTATTTATGTAAAATATCATAACTGAGATTGGTGACCTGGAGTTTTCTCCTGTGGAAGTCATGAATGAATTAAAAATGTTCCCCATGCTTTAGTTCAAAATAATCTCACAATGTTTCTACCAAGTAGTAATTCCTCATGTTTTGAGTAATTTTATCATTTTTGAAATAAATACAGTCATCCCTCTATTTTGATGCAACTGGGACACTCAGGTGCCATTAGAGACCATGCTACATTTTGCATGGAGACTCTGTCATGCCTAAAATCTGCCTTGTCTTGTGGCATCATCATTATTTTTTTAAACAAAGCCTCAGTTAATGGAAGTGCTTTTAAAATCCATGCTCAATAAGCCAAAGCATTTAAGAAAATAATTTGTTCAACTTCAGAGAGGTCTACCATATCAAATACAAGGCTGGCAATTAATGCCTATTGTTTGAATAGTGCCAAAGTGATTAGAGGCTTCCATGAGGCAGAAATTTGAAGTGACTACATTTGGTACCAGGTGTTTGAGTGAAAGGAGTTATTTGTCTTGAGATGTAATTGGGGTCAGCTATGTAATAAAAAGGTTTAAACTTTATGCTTCAGCTATTATTACTGGGCCAGGCCCAGCCCTTGTCATGTAACTCTAGACATTACAATCACTGACACTCGTCTTCTTACTGGGAGCAATCAATAAGATTATAGATCTTGTCAGAATCTGTTAGCTAAAAACAACTGACTCAGCATTGGAAGTTCAATAGTTGCAGAGTTTATGCTATTCATTAAGACTGAGCAGTGCAGTGTGTGTGTGTGTGTGTGTGTGTGTGTGTGTGTGTGTGTGTGTGTGTGTGTGTGTGTGTATTAAGTAATATATGTGTATGTGTTAAATTAAGAGACACAGACTTTTTTTGTGTGGTGCTGAGAAGGGGACCCCAGGGCCTTGTACACACTAGGCAAGTGCTCTGCCACTGAGCCACACACATTTCCTACTCAGTAAAGACAATTTTTATGGGTTTTAAGGGAAGTTTTCAACTGTACATAGAGGTAGAAATGCCTTTATCAGTAGTAACTATGTGAAATTATCTTTGGTTTTAGAATTTATATTATAAAGAAAGTTTATAGAATTTTCTAGTTTAAAAACTAGAAGCCATGAACACTTCCTCTAAATTACATGTATTACTTTTCATGAATATAAAACATGTGTATCTTATATATAAAACATGCAAATGGTGACTAATAATTGCAGGTCTCAAACTGAACATTTATACAATTTGTGTATAACTTTTATGAAAACAATATACAGTCATATCAGCATTTTTTCAGTTACTCTTTCTGTGACATTTCACCACATTTAGTGTTCTGAGATAATATAGAAGTGCTGTGAATGTTTACTACATATTGGCTTAGTGTATGAAATATAATTGTTATGACACAGATTCTCTTCTTATATGGGACACTAAAAAAATTGGCTAATTACTATGCTTCACAGATTATTGTTATAGAAAACTCTTTTTCCTGCTAAGATTATTTTAATGGCTTTCAATTTTAAACTAAGTCTTCACCATCTGTTCTTTCTTTTATTCTAAATGCTAAAAGAAATTAATTTAAAGACATCCTAAAAGAGCTATTTTATGTTTTTAACATCCCAGCCTGGGTCTTGACTCTCAGCTTAAATGTATATTGGCGATCTCCAAAAATAGCTGGAATATAAGAGCTGTCCTTTGACTTCTGGTTTTGAACACTTCCCAGGGAAGACAAGAAATCATTTTAGAATGACTGACACATCTCCTTCCTTTTGCCTGTTTGTGTGCTATCACAAACTAATAAAGAAGGGTAATATAATATTTCAAAGGTGGTATAAAGAAATCAAGTTTTATAGTAGGAAACTTTCTTCCTCTCAGTATTTTCTAAAATACTGGAACATGAAATTTTATTGCTTAATTGCATTTTGAAGGACAAGCCTTAGGAAACAATGTTTCTGAAAAGTGTAGTACAGATATAGGTTGCTGACAATCACTATGGCAGTAGGAATTTACAAATGCCTGAGAAGTCACAAGGAAAGGGTGATGCAGGAAACCTCGCCTGTAAGCGCTTGAGAGTGTTAGCGGGGCTCTCATTGTGAAAACTGCAAATTGTATTTTCCAAATGGTAGCTAGGATTCAGTCTGTTCATAATGAATGCCTTTGCCCTGCATTCTCCATTCATATGCTATGAAATTGCCAACTAAGATAGGCTTCAAGGACAGGGACTGTAATAGCTTTACTTCTTTTTTCCCCCATTTTTATTGTCATTAAACAGTTGTACAAAGAAGTTATTTTTCAACAAATCAGCTTTTGAATACAGTGCATCTTGATCAATATCACCACTTTCATCATTATTCTCCGTCCCTCCCAACTCCGTCTCTCCTCTTGATTTGCTTAATTTCATAGGATATACATTGAATATTATGATTTCATCCTTTCCTCCCCACCTTCTTCCTCTCTGCATTTGTTAGCCCTCCCCCTTTAACTCCCCTCACATTTCAAGTACCCGTTACCTGGAATTCATTTTTCTTCTTCTTCTTCATTTTTTCTTTTTTTGGTGTCAGTCCTGGAACTTGAACTCAAGGACTGGGTACTGTCCCTGACCTTTGGTGCTTAAGGTTAGCGCTGTACCACTGAATTACAGCTTCATTATTGTTGTTGTTATTTGGTTTTATTATTTTTAATTTTTGATTAAAGATGGGAATCTCATGGATCTTCCTGCCCAAGTTGGTTTTGAGCTATGGTCCTCAAATCTCAGCCTCCAGAAGAGCCAGGATTAGAGGCAGGACCCACTGCTGTCCAGATTCATTTCTTTCTTTCTTTTTTTTTTTTTTTTGTCGGTTGTGGGCCTTGAACTCTGGGCCTGGGCGCTGTCCCTGAGCTCTTTAGCTCAAGGCGAGTGCTCTACCGCTTGAACCACTCCCCTGATTCATTTCTGTATGTTTATTTATTTATTGCTTTTTAAACATTCTTTTTAAAAATCATTTTAAAGTAGTTATATGAAGGAGTTACCATTTAACAAAGCAGTTTATGAATATAATGTATCTTAATCAATATCACCCCTTTCAACTTTCTCATCAATCTTTCCCAACCCACCCTATCCCTCACTTTTCTTAATTTTGTAGGATATACGTTGACTGCATTCTCCCCCACTTCTCTTTGTTCCACAACCCCTTCCCCCTTGACTCCACCAGACCTCTTTCAAGTTTTCTGATGTTTATTTTGTTGAATTTTGACTTTGCCTTCCTAAGGATTTATACTATTTGAGTTCTCCCTTGAATGGAGGAATAAATCAAGAAACTATGGAATATATACACAATGAAATTTTTTGATCCATTAGAATGGAGGAATAAATCAAGAAACTATGGAATAGATACACAATGAAATTTTTTTTGATCCATTAGAAAGAATGGTAGTAAGGAAATGGAAAGACCTGGAAACAATTATGTCAAGTGAAGTAAGTCAGGCCCACAGAAACAAAAGTTGCATGGTTTCCTCATATAGGGAAGCTGGAATTATAAACTAATCAACATTGGGTTGTATGCAAGTGTATTTTCATTCTTAAATACTGGAAACTTCTGTTCTGCTGGATAGTAGCTTTTTGGCAAACTATCTCCCTCTAGTGATACCAATTATTATTCTTTTAAAAACACAGTGAAAGATTGGGAGCAAGGCTCAAGTGTTAGAACACCTGTTTAGCAGGTTCCTGATTTCAAATACCAGTGCATTAAAAAAAATAAAAATAAAGAAAGGCCCAAAGTGAAAATAAAGTGAAAGTTGGATCCTCTGGAAAAAAATGTACTCTAAAGCAGAAAAAAAAAGCATATTAGTGAAAAATAAAGCTAGCACACTAATACTTGAAGTTTTCTAAACAGCTATAGTGGAGATATGGAGACGGTTTTATTTTTTTGTGTGTGTGTGTAGTTCTGGAGCATGACCTCAGGGCCTGGGTGCTGCTAGAATTCTACCACTTGCACATATCTCCATTTATGGTTTTTTTGAGTGCTTAATTGGAGATAAGAGCTCAATAACCATATGCATATGACCATATCAAATGATGCTTATTAGGATGAACTCCAAGAAATGGAAACAAGAGTTTTTATTTTTTATTTTTTATGTTTGCTGGTCCAGAGACTTAAACTCAGGGCCTGGGCACTGTTCCTGAGCCTATTTATGCTCAAGGCTACTACTCCACCATTTGACCCACAGTACCACTTTTGGCTTTTTTAAGTAGTTTATTGGAGGTAAGAGTCTCATAAGGACTTTTCTGCCTGGGCTGGCTTTGAACTGAGATCCTTTGAACTGAGTAGCTAGGATTACAGGTGTGAGCCATTGGCACCTGGCTAAGAAGAGGCTTTTTTAAAAAATTGTACTGTTTGTGGTTCCTTTTGTGTGTGTGTGTGTGTGTATGTGTGTGTTTCCTTTTTTCTTTGGTTTATTCCCTTTTGCCACAGTATTTGATTTCTGTACCCTTTGTCTTGTAGATAAGTCTATTTGATTTGGGGAGGGGAAGGGAAAGCACAGAAACAGTGGGACAAAGGCTGAACCAATTCAGCTGTGATATTCACTAGACACTATGTTGGAAATGGACTATACAATTTGGGGGAGAGAAGAGATGGGAGGGGAAAACTTGGAGAGAATGAGGGAGTGGGTGACACTGTTCAAAAGGAAATGTACTGATTACCTGATTTATGCAACTGTTATCCCTCTGTGCATCACCTTTACAGTAAAATTTTAAAAATATAAAAGAATCTCATGGAACCAGGCACTGGTGGATCACACCTGTAACCCTAGCTTCTCAGGAGGCTGAGGATTATGGTTTGAAGCCAGCCTGGGCAGGAAAGTCTATAAAACTTACATCTCTAATAAACTACCCAGAAAATGCCAGAAGTGGAGCTGTGGATCAAGTGGAAGAGCACTAGTCTTGAGTAAAAATTACTCAGGGACAGAGCTCTGAGTTCAAGCCCCAGGACCAGCACACATAGAGAAAAAAGTGTTTTATGAACTGGGCTTCAGATATCAGCCTCCTGAGTAGCTACGATTACTGGTGTGAGCCACCAGCACCCAGATGTTTTACTTTTTTTGAAAAAAGTTTTTTTATTGAGATTAAGTGATTATATGAATTTCACAATATTGTAGGATAGTGATACTTAGTTAAAAGTCACAAACACATTTTAACCTTCACAAGGAAAATTGTTTATAAAGTCTATAAAATTGGTCTATAAAATTTGTGAATTCTATTCTATATTCTATACATCTATTTATTCCCCATTGGATGACATATACATCTCTTTCCTTTTGCTTAGTGTTAGTTTTTCCCTCTTTCCCTCTCATTCCCTCCCTCCCATCACCTTGAGTTGCTTAGTTCACTTTCATCAGTGTCCATTGCATCTGATGGGCCCCTCTGTTGTATTTTTTTCCATTTCCCTCTGATTCTGTGCTCTCCTTCTAGCTTCCCTCAGATGTGCACATATATAACATATGTGAGGTCAAGAACATGGAATCATTTAGAAATCATATGACAAATTAAGTAGATGTCCTTTGTTGCTTGAGTCTTGTTTACTTTGTCATATCTCCTTGCATTTTGGATTTAACATCCGCGTATCAGGGAGCTGTGCATAGCCAATCCTCTAAAAGCAGGGAAAAGCAAATCAGCACTTCCAGAGGCTTCACTGGCAGTGGATCACATATGCAGATAGACTCAAACACTGAGGAAGACTGAATTTAATTCTTTTTGTCCAATTAGCAAGACCCTCCTACAGCCCTGAGGACTCTTGTGGGGCTCCTGCAGTCCACACTGCTATAGGAACTCTGCAGTGTAATGGCTTTTGGAAATGTTAAAAAAAAAAAAAAAGAATTAGTGTATTCTGTTTTATTTTTTGTTTTGAGATGGAGTCTTGCTATGTAGCCCAGGCTGGCCTCAAACTCATTTTAATTCATTTACTTTTTTTTTTTTTTGGTCGGTCTTGGGGCCTGAACTCTGGGTGCTGTCCCTCACCACTTCAGCTCAAGGCTAGCGCTCTACCTCTTGAGCCACAGCACCACTTCCAGCCTTTTCTGCTTATGTGGTACTGAGGAATCAAACCCAGGGCCTCATGCATGCAAGGCAAGCACCCTGAGCCACTTTCCCAGTCCCAACTCATTTACTTCTGTGAAAGCCCTGTCTCTAAATATAGTCACACTCTAAGGTACTGTGAGTAGTCAACATAGGAATTTTGGGTAACAGTTCAGACCACAGGGACCATGAGATATTTTGTTTTAAACAGGGATAATAGGACTGATGATGTAGTTCAGAAGCAGAATCTGTGACTAGCTTAGCAGATGTGAGGCATCCTGGCTCCTTCTCCAATACTGGAAAAACATAAAGATGTGTAAGAGAATTATAGTGACTACCCATATTGGCTTTACAGGGTCTTTCACCTGTGCTTATACTATACTAGGGACTTTGCAATAACTAACTTAATTAATAATCTTTTATTAGGTGCTAATAGACTTTTATTAGTCTGCAGATAATGAAGGGAAAAACACAGAGGGAAAAACACAGAGGTGAAGTACAGAGGTGAAGTACTTGCTCATTCACATGAAGTCAGAAACTAAACCCAGGCAGTTTGCCCCCTCCTCCCCCCCCCCCCCCCCTCAGATATTGTAGCAGACAAGTCATTGAAGAGTCTGGAAGTGATGTTTTTCAATGTAAATCAAAATCCCTGAGGGCTTCATTAGAATGCAGACTCCTGGGCTCACCACCAGGAGTTAGAGGATGAGGGCCTTAACCAAACACTCTCCCTTTCTGTCTCTATCTCTCCCTCCCCCTCTTGGTCCCCCTCTTTATCCCTCTCACCCCCTTTGTCTCCCTCCCTACCCTTCTTCCCTCTTCCTCCTCCTCTTTCAGTGTGTCACTTTATTCTATCAATTTTCTTTTTTTTTTTGGTCGGTGGTGGGGCTTGAACTCTGGGCCTGGGCGCTGTCCCTCAGCTTTTCAGCTCAAGGCTAGTGGTCTACCACTTGAACCACAGTACCACTTTTAGTTTTCTGAGTGGTTGATTGGAGATAAGTCTCACAGACTTTTCCTGCCTGAGCTTGCTTTGAACCACGATCCTCAGACCTCAGCCTCCTGAGTAGCTAGGATTACAGGCGTGAGTCACTGGCGCTGGGCAATCTTTCTTTTTTTCAATACTGGCATTTGATCTCAGCGCCTCTCAGGTACATTGAGATCTCCTGATCTCCACTTTCTGACTAGTTAAGATTACAAGTGTGATCCAGCACCTGTCTTTAATCTGTAATTTTTAAAATGAACCCTCACCAGGCAACGGCTCATGCCTGTAATCCTAGCTAGTCAGGAGGCTGAGATCTGAGGATCATGGTTCAAAGCTAGCCCAAGCAGGAACATCCATGAGACTCTTACCTCCAGTTAACCACTAGAAAACTGGAAATGACGCTGTGGCTCAAATGATAGAGCACTAGCCTTGAGCTGAAGAGCTCAGGGACAGAGCCCAGACCCAGAGTTGAGCCCCACAACCAACAAAACAAACAAACAAACAAATAAATAAAATGAATTCTCCACCACTTTGATGCCTATGAACATTGGAGGAATATTAGAATTACTTTGTAAGGTTCATCTAACTTTGCCTCTCTCCACCTCAGATCCCAGAGTTTCAGTTTATCACTATCTTGTGGATGGAGCTTTTATGGGAATCATTCATTTATTTAACTAATATTCACCAAGCAATGTTGTTAGGCTCTGTGGGTTTACAGAGATACATTGGATGTGAAATTTTGTCTTCAAAGGCTATATAATATTATGTTCATATTATTAAGTTTTAAAATGTTCTTTCAGCTGAAAAAAATCTGTACCTTAGCCTGTTTTTTAAAGCTCTATTTTTAATCAATGTAAGGACTTCTTTTATTTCCTATTCAGGAATGGCTCTATAAATCATGCAATTTAGTTAACTCTTAATTTTCTGGAAGGAAGGTGAATGATATGCTTTATTTTCTATCAATAATCAGACTGTGTTTTTTGAGAGAAGTGTAGAGAAAACAAAGTAGGCCAGCTGCTGCTGTTATTCCAGGCTTTGTGCTGCTCTTGGGATTTTATCAATGTATTGAAGTGTGCAGGTGCGTGTATGCTTGTGATCCAAATAAATATGTCAAACCTATCATTTAAACGATTCTTTAAAAAAACATAGATTTTTATGGTGAGTAAAAATAATTTCAGTAGTTCCTACTGTCCTTCCTCTAAAAATGTGGTGAATGGGAATGTGGTTGCTTTATGCCCTTTACCAATAGATGCCTTGCCCACTGGAAGTAGTTGTGAGACACAAAAATGTGGTGGCAGAATGCCAAGTTTTCTATGCATAAAGGATTTGTTCAGGCTAGCCATTGATAATGCCATTATCAAGGGTCCTAAGGCCAAGTTCCTCTGTGGTTACAGAATGTGTTGCAGATCTCACAGCTCCATGAAGACCTTCTCTCCCATTTCCTTAAACTGTCCCCTTTCTCTGAATTTTTTTCCTCTGAAGTTAAACACTAGTAAACATCAACTCAGTATCAACTGCACATAACAGAAAGGTTCTGGCATTGATTATCCTGAATGCATACATTTTAATTTAGAGTGTTTGGATCAAGTGGGAAAGTAGGAAAAATCAAGTGGGATTTCTTCTTCACCTAAAATCAGAGACTGTGCATGTCAGCTTTCCTGTTGCCAGTGCAACAGGAAATTTTGGCTTAGGTTATCAGATTTTTTTCAGCTCCTGACAACTTGGCTGTATTGCTTTGGGTCTGTGGTGAGGCAGAATATGATAGTAAGAGTGCCTGGAAGAGAAGCATGGCAGCTGGGAATCAAAGAGAGGGAGAGAGGAGGAACCAGGGTCCTAGTATCCCCTTCAAGGGCACATTGTGAATGACATAACTTCCTTCCAGTAGCTCCCACCTCCTAAGGGGTCTGTCACCTCCCCCTCCCCCAATAGCATCACAGGATGGTGGCAAGCCTTTATTTAGCACATGGGTCTCTAGGGGGATAGTAACTCCAGAACAGGGACTTTTTGGAGAAACATGGTGGGTGACAGCTCTTCTAGGAGTGGTCTCTTTAAAGGGTCTGACACAGCTGTGGGCACAGGGTGTGGAATTAGTGAATTTTTTTTGTGTTGAGTCAAGATAATTATTAGTTTTCCCCCCTACTTTAATTGACAGTTGATCTTTTAAAGTCATACCTATTACCCAGTGCATTTGTCACCTTGCCAGTTAGTAGCAGTGGACCTAGAACTCTCCCTCAGAGTGGTTGGCAGGTTCTTCATACATCCTAAGACAGGTGCTGACTTTCAGCTAAGGTCTAGCATGTTAAGGTAAAACATTAAAGCAAGGGAAAGGTGATAAAGGATGAACACATACATAAAACCTTTTACATCCATGCTAATTCATTGTTCATTTTTTCTGTGATTTGACTAGTCAAGCTTATGTTTTGTGTCACACTTCTGATTGTCATGTTTTTAAGACGTAAATATATTTATTTTTTAATTTTTGACAGTACTTGAGATTGAACTCAGGGATTTATGCTTGCAGTCACTTTATCTCTTGAACAATATCTTCAGTCTTTTTGTTCTTAGGCTGTTTTTCAGATAGAGACTTGTGTTTTTTCCCAGACTGGCCTCAGACTGATATCCTTCTACCACAACCTGGCTAGCTGGGATTGCAAATATTCACTTTCATATCCAGTCTTCAGTGAAAATCTTTTGTTTGTTTGCTTTTGTTTTTGTTTTGTTTATATAGTACTGTGGAATCGAGTCCAGGGCTTCATGAATGTTAAGCAAGCACTCTACCACTAAGACACATTCCCAGCCCCACTGAAAATCTTAATTAATCACTCAGGATGACCAAATTAGTATTCTGAAAGATTTTCAAATCTGGAGTCTGGAGTAGGAAAAAGCCCAGGCATTTTGAAAATGTTTAATTCTTATAAAATGGAGTAGTATCTTAGACTAGGGTGCTTTCTTAGACAAGGGTACTTTCTTGGATCTAAAATGTAGCAATTCATTTTTCTATATAACAACATGGAAGAACAGTGCAGGTTTGTTAATATACTGTATATGAATTAAACAGCTTGTGGTCTCAGATTATTTATGAGCCACATCTGTTTTTAATTTTTCCTGCAAACATCCTATGATGTCCATTTTTCTATCACTAAAAGGAATACAGAGAACATGGAAATAAATATGAAGATGAGACTAGGAAGTTAACGAGCTGATGTAAAGCTAGTTAGAAGCCCTGAGGCATGTGTATGCTACCCTCTTATGTTGTCCTGGCCTCTAATACTCTGGACCTACTTTTCTTTTCATAACTGTATAGATGTCAACCCTTTTGTTAGGAAAGAATCCTGTTGCCTAGCTAGTTCTCACTGCATTCAGATCTCCAGTTAAATGGCAGTCTCCATAGGAGCTCTTCATACTTTCTGCAAAGGTGGAATCTCCTTTCAGTGGGCTCTATAGCAACCTATATGTTCTCCTTTCTGGAAATGCATTTCAGTGTCTTATGTGTTCCATGTCTTTCTTGGCTGCTAGTCTACACTTTCTTTTTTACAGGTATCACCAGGACCTTATGCATTCCCTGGACATTCTATAAATAAGGCAGTTACCTTTGAATTTATTAATTAATGCCCCTCCCTAGCTCTTTGTAGCCAGTGTGCCAGTGACTCAGTGTAGCTTTTTCTCAGCCTGAGGTTGGGTGAGGGCCCTACTAAAAAGGGAACTTCATGTTTGCTTAGGAGTTCCATGAAGGCAGCTTTGTAGGCAGTTTTCTCTGAGGCCTTGCTCCAATGTGGTTTCCAAATTCCCCCCGCCTCCTTTTTATTTTTATTTATCTCTTATTTGATCTTCTTTTATTCTTTTTATCTCATTTTAATTTTTTATTTTACCTTTTTTATTATTATATCTTTAAGAAGTTGTACAAAGAAGTTCCCATTCTACAAAACAGTATATGAGTACAAGGTGTCTGACACCATTGTTACCCTTCTTTTATTCTTAACTAGTTGTCCAAAGGAGTTGCCATTTAACAAAACAGTTTATGAATATAGTGCATCTTGATTGATTTTACCCATTTGACAGTCTCAGCCATCCAAGGATAGCTGAGCAGTGAACAATTCTCTTCTGTAGGATAACCTACAGGGAGAGGACAAGTGCACTAGAAAGCTTGGTTTTTCCTTCCTGAACTTTTGAAGACATTTGGCTAAGAGTCTGGAAATCCTGCTTTCTCAGGGCTTAATATCTTTGTCCTGTCTATGTGTACTTAGAAACTCTAAACCCCACTACCCTAACTTCTCCTAAGTGGATGGCATTTTGCTGAGAATTTATTAAGAAAGGCTTGTCTTAATGTTTGCTGGATAGATAGCCTTTCCTAAGCAGCTGGCAAGTAAACAAGCTTTAAAAATTAATGGCATCAAATTGCATGAATAAAATAGCAATAAAGCAACAGACCTTTTATAACACTGGAGAGCAATTGTAACTACTTTTTAAATTTATAGTCCATTGTTTGCTTTAAAATGTTAATGAGGACTGGACATATAGCTCAGTAGTAGAGGCTTGTGTAGCATGCTCAAGGAAGGCCTTGGCTTCCATCTTCAGCATGTCAAGAAAACAAGAAAGGTTTGTTGTGCACATAGATCACAGGTTATAGACTGAATGATTCCTCCCCCTCTCCCCACCTTGTACATAGTTTAGAGTAGCCAGGTCTCAGTTCTGGAAGCCAGTAGGGGGCGTGGCAGAGGCTGGGATGCCAGGCTGCAAGCAGCAGAGTAGCCTTGCCATCTGGGTCTATGAGGACGCACAGGCAGAGATTTGCCTGGCTCCTGTGCTCCTTTCCAATACCATCTTCTTCGTTTTTGCAGCTTCCTACTTCCCATCTGTGCCCACCCACTGGTTTCTCAAAGAATTTTAAAAAATTGGCATGGTTCAAGGAAATAAGAATCATGAATATGTGGGCTGCCTAGTTCTAGGTTAACTGTGTCGGAGACACAAGGCCGCTGTGGCCTAGTTAACTTCTCACACCCATTCTGGAGGCTGCGATCCAATGTCACTGACCTGGGCTGTGCATTTTGCTGCATGGTAGAGATTCGAGTGGGGTTATACTTTGTGAATTGCCAGCAAATGTTTTCTTTTCCTCTTCATCTTTGCCAGAGCTGCCTGTAGACTCTTAAGAGGCATCTTCAGAGAGCAGATAATTCAAGTTATTGAATGCAAGCATAAGCAATCCTTATGTGTTTTACTGGGGTTTAGTTCTTTAGAGACAATGACATCCTACCTAATAATTATTATATTGTCACCTTGTCATAGTAACTCCTGCAGGAGTTAGGACAAACTTTGCTATTCTGTTCTCTGATTTTTAAAAAAATCAAGTATTCCAGGAAAACAAAACAAAAAAAACCCCAAACAATATCACAACAAACCAATGATCCTAAGAAGTAGTTATTTCTGAATAGAACATGACTGTATGACTGTTTTAACGATATTAAAAACATGAGTATTTAGTAAAATGGCTAGTTTTGTCCATTAATAAACACCTTGAAGCAGGCAAGATTTCAAAATTACACAACACATTTTATGGAGCACTGTCTGCCATGTTGCTGGAATTCTACATTGTTTCCAGGAATACTGTTTTAAATTTTTAAAATTTTTTAATTTGTTTGGATACTGGGGCTTGAACACAGGGCCTTGTACTTGGTGAGCCTGCTTTCCTGGTTTGTTGGCACTCTACCCCTTGAGTCATGCCTTCACCCTGGCTTTTTGCTGCTTATTTTGGAAATGGAGTCCATCAGACTGGCTTTGAACTTAGATCTGTATCTCTGTTTCCTGAGTACCTATGATTATAGGTGTGAGCCATTGGTACCTGAACACAATACTTTTTATTGACTGGAGATTGACACTTCATTTTATATAGATGGATTTCTGAATGCTCATCTTCTCCAAGGAAAATAACCCATATAATAGGAACTCACATCATACTTTGTTGATGTGCTTTGGAAGTCGAGAATTTTGATGGACAGATGTGGGATTTAAATTTAGTCTGAAGATCTTACTATTTTTGTTTGTTTCTTCAATGAAATGAGAAATGGACCAGTGAAAAGAACAAACCAAGTCAAGAGAATGTCCTTGAGAGGAAGGCCCATGGTTGCTTCTCCTAAAAGTCCAGTGGAAATCTCTCTATTTCCCTTATGTGTGTCTAATCCTGGAGCACACAGTTAGCTCCTGCCAGTAGAGATTCCATTGCTGCCTCAAGAATGCATAAGGTGTGAAGGAGATCCCTTAGTGAATGGAAGAAAGGTGTTCAGTAATAAAGGGATCAATATGTTTCATTGGCTGAAATCACAAGCCTCAAAGTCCAAGTTTTTAATGCCAATAATCTTTGACACCATTAATACCCTCATTCTTACCCTGTGTCATCTTGAGGAAGGGTCTTTGCCTAACTCCTTCTGAATTTTCTTAGGCAAGTACTCTTTTTGTTCTAGATTTGTATTTCGTCAGCTAAGAACCTTAACTTTCCAAATATGTCCCTACGTTACCAGTCTTCACTTAGGAAGTAAAAAAAAATAGTTCAAAATAATATGTAGGAAAAATTCTCTTCTGAAAATTTGAAGCATTAGAAGTTGGATTTTGCAAGTTTGTTTTGGGTAGCAGCAAGCATATTTCCCTTGGTTGGTTCAGCAACAACATTTCTGTCCCGTCATCTAGTTAGGGATGAATGGCATATTGTGGTTTCCAAAACTGAGACTGCATATGCTGCACCCAAACTTGCTCACTTTGGGAAGCTCATGAGTAGGCTTGCCTTTGATTTTTTTTTAATTCCCTTGAGTTTCTTTTTTGGCCAAAGAGAAATTTCTTCTGTGTCATTCAAAATATTTGAAAGTATCTGCAACCCAGAATAGTGAAGGCCCTTCAGAGGTCCTACTCAGAAATTCATTAACATGGTTAGGGGTAGGGAGTAGAGGGAATACAAAGGCCACAAAAGTTTAGGTGTCTTTTTTTCTTTTGCTGGAGAAAAAGGTTGACATTGATCCACAAAAAGAAGCTCCTGGGTGAAAATGTTGACATATTTTGTGGTGTGCCTTGAGCTTTGTAGATAAGCTTGTTAAGGTATTCTTGATGATTCTTGGATTGCAGGCAATTGAAACTTACCTTCCATGTCATCACTGAAAGAGATATAACAGAGAGAGACAATATTTGGGGAAGATACATAAAGGGAAAAATAATTTAGCACTATTAATGTCTTAGAGATAACCAAAAGGTTGGTGAGAAAAATATATTCATTTAATTTTCTCTAGAGTGACCATGATGAACAGCAGAGGCTTAAAGTAAAACAATTAAAAAAGAGCAGCTGAGGGCTAGGAAGGTGGCTCAGGGGTTAGAGTGCTTGCCTTGAATGCACGAGGCCCTGGGTTTGATTCCACAATACCACATAAGCAGAAAAAGCCAGAAGTGGCTCTGTGGCTCAAGTGATAGAGCGCTCGCCATGAGCTGAAGAGCTGAGGGACAGTGCCCAGGCCCAGAGTCCAGGCCCTATGACAGAAAAAAAAAGAACAGATAAGACAACCAACTGGCTGTCATAGGTAGGATACTGTGTTAGTCTTTGGAAAAGTCAAGGAACACAAAATACAAAATTCTGTCTTCCTGGAGCTTTTAGTCTAGCAGAAGAGTTGATTGTATATTACTTGATGAATTGAACAAATACCACTCTTGACAGAACCAAAATACAACTTAATTTTGCTCCCATTGTTCCTGAAAACTCTTTCCAGTGGGACCAGTATTCTTAACTTCGAGATAATATACTTGGCCTGGTCTGGTTATATCCACTATCCGTTTTACCATCTAAGCTGCCTGTAAGCTATGTGTTGGGACATGAAGGGAGACAGGAGAGCTGCAGTCTCTTCTAATGTGGCTGGCTGGCATCCTGTTTTCTCACCTGGTAGGTCTTTTGAACCAGGTTTCTTCTGTGTAGACTCCCAGAGCACTGAAGCTTTGGGAAGACCCACCAGGAGGCTGTTGCATTCTTGTAGCTTCCTTGTTCAAGGAAAGATGCTACTTACCTCCTCCAGGTGGTTTCTGCATGGACTTTCCTCAAACCTGGCTACCCTGTGGTATACCACCAGCTTTTTCCTGCCTGGCCCTCTTCTCTCTGAGCAGCCATGTTGGCAGGTTGGACAGCATGCCTCCTAGGCCATACAGATACACATTTGGCTAGGAACTCTCATTTATCCACCCTTCCTACTTCCAGACTGCACTTGTAAGTGCAGTACCTGCCATATGCATCATCATCTTTACTTTCCATCTAATGGCCTGCTGCCAGTGTGCCAGTGTGCTAGGCAAGTTCTAGAACTGGGCTGCATGGGCTGCAGAGCTCAGCTCATCTCCCAACTGCAAGAATAGGCCTCAGAGTGCCTGGCTGTACATGGACGTGAGCAAGAGGCTACCGGGATGGCTTCCTATTTCTGTCTTTGATGTGGCTTAGGTCTCTAGGATCTCTGAAGTTCTTGGGATTACTCAGCATGTCTGCACTGATGTGGGGATTTGTGGATGTCAGCTTTGTATTGAGACTTTAGTGTTGGAATCCTAAAGTGGTGAGGGTAGGCAGAGAGACTATCTGGTCATGTTACATTGCAATCCTCACATATAGTAGGAGATAAGTGCAATCACTATCCCCTAAAAAACTAAAGAAATCAAGTGCTTTAAATAATGCATTCCAAAAGTAGACGCTCAGTTCCGAGATTGGGCCTCAGACTCATGCTAGCTTCTATTTTGTAACTTAGTGACGTCTTGGATACCCAGGATGAAGGAACCTGAAGGGAGAGAGCTACTTCTGACAGAAACTCATGGAGAATGAGCAAAGAAACTAGATGAGAAAATAAAAGTTACTGGCCCGCCCCCATTCCTGACTTCTAGGTTTGCAATTCTCATACTGCTCACAACAGACCCTTGTAGGATGCCCAGAGGCTGTGCCACGCAGTGCCAGCCCCACAGCCATCACCGGACCGCCTAGGATGTGACTGTGGCTCGGGACATGAGCCCGCTTGTTCACTCACTCTCAGTGAAAAGAGTTTTGAAATGAGTTCTGAATAGACAGCATTTTCTTTGTGCGGTTGGTAAATAACACAGAGCAAAGTTAGCAAGTTGCAGAGCTTTTGCATTCTGATTCTATGGAACCTTTTTGTAGCGAGAAGGGCAGGATGTTTTTCACAGAATGTGACCTCACAGGAATATTAGAGGTAAGGAGCAAAATTTGATTGTGGTAACTGAATGCTTTACATCTCTGAAAATATGACTTTTAATGAAGCTACAAGAGGAGAGGAGAGAAAATCTCTGGCATCATTCTATGGAAAATAATCATTACCTGGTAGTCTTGTGGAAGATGCCATCTACGTTGGTTTGACATTTGTTTAGATCTGGTTAAAAATCAGTGATTTTTTTCTATAATAATTTCCATATGCACATTTTTTTCTCCTTTAGAAAATAATAAAATATCTGAATGGGGCAGCATGGAGAAACCCTAAGCGAAATAGCATAAGAACATTTTGGAACATATCTAGGAAAAGATAACTTCTGTCATACCTGTAGATGTCCACCAGATAAAGGTAAGGCAAAAAAAATATTGAAGGCAGATTCAGGTTATTTGATTACATCTCACCTCACTGCAGATACGCAGTCCTGACCTAGGACTGGTGAGTGGGGAGCTGGGAGGGCCACCATTTGCTCCTCCCTTTCACAGCACCCACATAGTAGTCCTGTGTCAAGTGGAACAATTAGCAGTCACCTGGAGCTGTTTTTAATGCCAGCTGTGGAGGAGTAGAGGACCTGTGAGGGGGTGGAGGGACCTGATGGATTATGATATTCCACAGACACTTCTGCTAAAATGTCAATGTGTTTAATGCTGCAAATGTTTCTTGTACAGTATGGAATTTCTTTCAGGTTTATATTTGCACTGGGACTGACTCATTTTCTATTTAGAATTTTTTAAAAAATCACTTTCTATGGTGCTTAGATGAAAAGGACATCTGTTGCTTACATATAATAAGCATCAAATATAAAGCTATGTTGAATACTCAAGCCGTTTGTTTGTCGCTATAAGAGACCTGCAACATATGCATTCTGTATGTATACTGCAATTCAGGCACCAAGGAATCAAACTTTCTAATTCTTCTATAATTTTCTTTTTAATCTTGAGCTAAATTAAATTACGAAAAATGAAAAGCTTCTCAGTTAGGTGTTTTGAATGAAATTCAGAGGAGCAAATATTGTATTGGTCACTCTGTAGCGCTGGAGATTTTGAATGAGGGTTTTTTTTTTAAGCAAAGCATAGTAAATACTTTTTGTTGGCACTTTGTATTACATAATGTAAATGTTATAAGAAAATTGCTTCACTAGCTTGCCTAGGAATCAAACTGTTGTTTCTCAGGACTATGTAAGTTTTATGTTTCAC
Source organism: Dipodomys spectabilis (assembly GCF_019054845.1). NCBI lineage: Eukaryota > Metazoa > Chordata > Mammalia > Rodentia > Heteromyidae > Dipodomys > Dipodomys spectabilis. Next base: position 3,762,322 of record NW_024870876.1, read on the forward strand.
AATTATGGGGGGAAGTAAAGCAGCTAGAGCTAGAATGGAACTGCAATCAAGGCTCCTAGCAGGTGTTCCAGAAGAAAAGATCTCTTGATTTCTGAACAGTTGGAGGAAGCATGTATCGTTTGTAACTTGGAGCCTTGATTTTTCCAACTAATTCAGTTAAATTGCTGTCAGATTAACTGGTGTGGTCACTTCAGATCAACTTAGAATAAAGAATGCAGAATAAATGATTCTCTTATAAGCCAGGTTCATTTAACCTAGGTAAAGAAATTAATTCTAGCATATGAATCCTACCTTATGCAAATTCTAAGTAGCTTGTGAATTTCCTTATTGAATTTGTCACTTTTAACTTTTCACTCAACTATTGTGCATTATCTTGAAAGAGCTTTGTGATGAAAATCATAGATCCCAAAGTAAATGTATTTATTTCTTTAAGTGTTATAGTTAAAATGAAGCCCTGCATATCCTATCATAAGAAATACAATCCCTTGAGCACTTTCTGTGTTGATGAATTTGAGTAATGATGTGGGAGGGTGGATTGTTTCCCAGAAATCATTTACACAAGCCAACCAGCAGAGGGAAGCACAGAGCAATGAACTCTGCAAAGTTTCCAAACGTCTAAAAACTTGCAGGGAAAATACATGTTTAAAAGCAGTCCTTTTTTGGCTTGGTCCTGTAATCCTAGCTACTCAGGAGGCTGAGATCTGAGGGTTATGCTTTGAAGCCAGCCTGGGCAGGAAATTCCATGAGACTCTTGTCTCCAATTAACCACTAAAAACTGGAAGTGGGGCCGTGGCTCAAGTATAGAGCATTAGCAGTGCACGAAAAAGCTCAGGACATCCCCTCCCCACCCTTCCTGGCGCGCGCGCGCACGCACACACACACACACACACACACACACACACACACACACACACACACACACACACACACACACACAGTTACAAGTTAGTCCTTTTTGGGCAGTTATCTTGCCTGAAACCATAGATCCCTGAAAAACAATTTTAAACCCCAAACACATTAATCCCTAGGTATGCATTTCATCATGAAAGTATTGAGGTGCAAGAGACAGAACTCAAATTTGCCAAGGTCCCTGAAAAAATTTAAAAGTCCCGGCTTATATTTTGAAAATTTCCTTTTAATTTATTACAAAGACTATATAATTGTAAAGTAAGACTGTATGAAATCTATTATCAGTAGTGTGAACAAATACTCATTATACAGTTTTTCAGGATGATTTTGCTGATGAAATATACTGAAAAACAAAAAATTCAGGTTTGTGAAACTTTCTATACAACACAGCATTTGAACCAAAATGCAACTTAGGAAGTTATTCCATTAGATACGTATTTCCTTAATGCAAAATGATAGCACTTGTTCTACTTACTAGAATTTTTCTCTTCAGGAATAATATAGAAAACCTTCTTTGTTCTATAATAAGATCTATTACTCCTCAATGGACAAACATTTTACACTGAAAAAGCAATACATATATGATGGAACAGAAAATCAAATGACTTAGTGACAGTTTTATGGATCCATATTTTATATTTGTGTTCTATAATTAACATTAGATTATTAGATTATTAATTGTGTAAATGCTTAGGATATCTAAATGCCTTTCTACTGCATTTTATTCCCTTTTCTGAAAGTTAACATTTAAGATTATCATTCTTAGAGGACTGTTGGGATAATAAAGTCTTTCTTTTCAAAAGTTCATGAGTATGTAACAAATTGAAACCACTTTTATATGCCATGTCTTTTCATGCTGTTATTGTTCTTGGATTTACTTTCTAAAGGACTTTGGCTCATATCAACTTCAGATATTTGACACACCAAGTAGTGTTGTCTTCAAAGGTTTCCCAGGCAACTGCAACAATTCAGCTGGTTCCCATCGAAGTGCCCTTGAACTATCAGCTCACTTGTGTGGTATATTTGCAGCAAAAGGAAAACACTAGCTAGCTACTTCATCTACCAGGCTAGTGGGAATGGTTTGGGAAAAGGAGCATGAATTTCTCTAAAACACTCACTTGGATGTTAAGCCAGCCGGCTAGCTGGCTCCCTTTGTCACGCTCTCTTATGAATAGAGAGGAGGAGAGAAAAACTATAAACTGAGCCCTGGGCTTTATGGTGGGCTTTACTCATGGTTCTTAAGTTGGTTCCTGAGAGTGAGTCCCTAACTGTTGGCTAGGTCAGCTCAAGAACCTCAACGCAAATCATTGGCCCACCATGGGATAACCACATGCAAGTCTCTGAATGATGCCTCTCTGCTGTCTGCTGTCCTCCATATGCTAATCTTTGAGAGTTGCTATGTTAGATCTTATTTCTCACCCATAATGATGAAGCTGGGAATACAGTGTTGTCCCATTGTATTTAGAGGACAGTTCATAATTACCTAAAGCTCAAAGGAAGGAAGAAATTAGAATCCTGATCTTGTGATTCTTCTTAGTATGGATTACATTCTGTGCTTTAAGATCAGAGTTTATTTCATCTAGGCAGATAGCACAATGTGAACTTTTTCTCTCATTTATTTTGAAGCTTTGTTTTTATAGCTGATTGAATCGTACCTAGGGTGAATGACAAGGTAATATAATAGATTTAGTCTATAATCTAGAACTCTTTAAATGGGAGCAGATTGCTATTCTAAATAAAGGACTTGTGCAGAAGTCTCCCAGTCATTGTAACATCAAACGCAAAGTCTAGAGAGCTAGGCCAATTAATTATATGTTACCTGAATTTGCTGTAAAAGCATTATTTACTCTCTATTCTCCCATTTCTCCACCCTTTAGCATTTCCCTCTTTTAGTGTTTCTTGTATTTTGTTCAGTTCATTATATTCACTTAGTCATAAGTATTCTCCATCTTACAGTAAGCAGATTTTAAAATCTCTTTATGGATCCATAACAAATTTTAGTAAGGAAAATTTATATATATATGGGTATGTGAAAACTTACATAATATGAAACATAATAGTTGCTTTAGCTACCATCCCTCCTACCAACAACAATTACTACTATGACTATTGCTTTGAATAATCTTTGGCTTGTTAAAACAACACAGATAAATACGGTTTTATAGTAGGAGATACAGTTTTCAGGATGTGAAATAATAGTAATCAATTTGAATAAATATTTGCTATTTGTTTTCATAAAAGTTTTAATCCTCAAAAGAGAACTCTGACCAAAAGAGGGATCTAGCTGGATCAATGAAACAGGTGGCATGAGTCATATCCCTGGCTTTAATTAAAATGGATGCTGTGCATGCTGGCAAGGACCAGGCTACACATAGGCAGTTTGTGAATTTCTTAAGCTGAAATCCAGCTGGAGGTTTCTTAATCAGATGGACTTATTTTTGACCATTTATAATCTATCTGTGTATTTAGAACATTGATGTTATAGTTTTGATACCTAAATCATGGGTTAAAAAATTCAAAGAGGCATATGAATCCGGAGTCTCAGACAGATACTCCTGAGCCAAAAGGTTTTTGTGCAGAGCTAATATGTATAATAGAGAATCAGTCTTTCACTGTAGAGTTCTGTTATCGTGTCTCAATGACTGAATGAATATTCTGAATTAATAAGCATAACGTTTGTATAAGCTAAAAACTAGTCTAAGCTCTGCATTCATTGATGGGAACCTTAAGCAAATGTTTCTTTTCATCAGCTTGTTCAAAAGGCATAAACATAATTATAGCCTATCCTGAGGCAAGAATGTGTAGACTGGTTAAAGTGGTAACTAGGGTGGACAGGACAACTTAAAGTTAAGGACTGAGTGTTTTGAGTTCTTGGGAGAACCTGGAAGAAACTGATTTTTCTTATTTTGTTTCTTTTGAAAATACGTAGATATTTGTGCTTTTTATATTACAGAAAAATGTTTAGATAGTAAGGCTAATTAGTGGGATTTGGGAGGGGGATTTTTTTTTAACTAGGACTGGTTAAAATTGCAGCAGATGAGTTGCTATTCATTACTTGAAGAAAATAGGGAAAAGTGGTAGAAATATCAAAAAATGAATTAATTTTAAGTTTCTCAAAATACTGAAGAGCAGCTGGGCACCCAGTGGCTTATACCTGTAATTATAGCTACTTGGGAGGCTAAGAACAGGTATGTCACTGTTCTAGGTAGAAAAGTTGGTGACACTCTTATCTCAACAGAAGGAAGCTGGACACAGTGGTGTGTGCCTGTCATTCCAACAGCAATTGTATGCCTAAAATAGGATTAGACACAGGCAGAAAGTGAGACTCGGTCTCAAAACCAGGGTTGAAAATAGGGGTCAATGGTAGAACACTTGCCTAGCAAGTATGAGGGCCTCAGTTCAAAGCCCAGTACCAGTAATGCTACCACCACTACAAAACAACAACAACAAAAACGTGCTGAGTTGCTGTAAAAGAAAGGAGGAACTTGGCTTCTTGTCTTCCTCCCACTCTTCAGTTCTGCTTTCTGTCCTCTGTTAAGATTAGTTCAGGAAAACTCTGGGTTATAGGATCTCTTTCCATATTTTCTTCATAACATTAACATCTGAACACCTCCTCTTTTTCTTAAACATTACATCTGGTATAAAGTAGAGACAGATAGTGGGAATGGGTGTACTCTGGGCTAGGAAGTGCCACTCTGTTTTTCTGCTTTCATCTTTGTAGTACTTCATTCATTCTTTTTTTTTTGGTCGGTCGTGGGGCTTGAACTCTGGGCCTGGGCGCTGTCCCTCAGCTCTTCAGCTCAAGGCGAGCGCTCTACCACTTGAGCTACAGCGCCACTTCCAGTTTTCTGGTGGTTTTATTGGAGATAGGAGTCTCATGGTCTCTCTTGCCCGGGCTGGCTTTGAACCTCGATCCTCAGATCTCAGCCTCCTGAGTATCTAGGATTACAGGCGTGAGCCACCAGCGCCCGGCTTCATTCATTCTTATAACAAGTATAAGCATGTCTCTCTGTGAGTTATTGGTCTTAGGACTTGGAATGTGCTCTCAAATGTTAACCTCTCAAGAGATCTTAGATGTGGTTATGGTTATGGTTATTATTATTACAGGTGATAAAGCTCAGGTTTTCAGAAAACTAAGGAAGATTTTCAAGACCATTAAGCTAGTTAGTACCGAATCCCAAACCATAGTTTTCCTTCTTACCACATCAACCTCAAACCTGGCCCTAACTTCTGCTTTACAACTGATATTCAAAAAAATTATTTTTTACTTATTTTATGTTCTGTACTGAGGTTTGAACTCAGAGCCTTATTCTTTCTTGGCTGGTGCTCTACTACTTGGTACCATTCTTATAACTCTGTTTTTATTGGTGATTTTGGAGATGGAGGCTAGAGAACTTTTCTCACTGGGCAGGCCTTCAACCTCAATCTCCCACTCTCCTGAATAACTATAAGTGCCTGGCTAAAACTTTTTACTTTGAAGTAATTTCAAATGAAAAAGTTATATGAATAAAAACTATAAGGAATTCCTGCATTCTCATTACCCAGATTCCACAATTTGCTGAATTTAACTTTTTGTTTGTTTCTTGAGCCAGGGTCTCCCTGTGTTATTCAAGCATAATCTTGATTCAGGCTCCCTAGTTTTCAGATTATAGGATTGTATCAACATGCCTAGTAAACCAAATTTGCTTTATACCTATTATTTCTCTATACATATGTATTTATATTTACATATTTTAATGAAATATATGTGATAATTTTTAGGTATTATACTTCCTTACTACTAAATAGCACATTATATATTCCTAAACACATGGAAATTATCTTTTAGATCTTACATATCCACCAAAATTACGAAATTAACTGTAATACACTTGATATGTCTATTGAAATTTTCAACTTGTCTTAATCATAATGTTCATTATATAATTAATTAATAACTAAAAACAGAAACCCAAACCCTGTAATCCAGGATCCAATTTAAGATTATGCATTGTTTATCTTCAGTTATATGTGTGTCTTTAGTCACTTCTATTGTTTTTTAAACATATAAATTGATACATAGTGGTCACATATATTTATGAGGGACAATGAGATATCTCAATATATTTACACAATGTGCACTGCTATTTGATACATAGTGGTCACATATATTAATGAGGGACAGTGAGATATTTCAATATATTTATACAATGTGCACTGCTAAGATCAGAAGAACTGGCATATCTATCATTTCAAACATGGATTCTTTTTTATAATTTATTTTTAATTTTATTGTTTTTATTATTTTTTATTATTGTGAAAATACTGTACAGAGGGGTTACAATTACAAGGAACATTAAAATCTCTTTTACTACCTATTTTGAAATATACAATTATTTTCAACCATAGGTTCTGTACAGTGCTATAAAACAATAGAAATTATTACCATTACCCAACTGTACTTCCTTCCCATCATCTATTCTCTCTCTATCCCCCTACTCTCTTCCCAGACCCTGGTAACTACTATTCTGTTTTCAGCTTCTGTGAGATTAACATTTTCACTTCCACATGAATGAGAACATAGCATTTGTTTAACATGCATGACTTATTTCTCTTAACATAATGTCCTCCAATTCCTTTCACTGGGGAACATTTCTTGAATCTTTTTTTTTCTTAGGATCCTGGAATTTTTTATAGCTAAGAGCCAGTTATTTTTTATAGGTTCTCTAGGTTGGGTTTGTTTTATGCTTTCTTCTAATTTGGTTCAGTTATTATTTGGATAGGAATACTACAGAACTGATATTGTGTTCTTTGCAGTGCAGAATTTTGGGAAAGACAAAGCTAGTTTGACTATCACTGTTGTTCACCTCAGTAAGGGTACGTCTGCAGAATATCTTAATTGAAAAGTTGCTGTTTGTCTCTTTGTAGGTATTAGTACCTTATAGGGACAAGTATTAATACCTTCTAGGGACACAGTTTAGAATATGTAAGTACATGTATCCTATCTGATTTTTATTTAATCAGTTTACACGTTTACATGTGCATTGATGATTTTTGCCAGAATCAGTTATTTTGCCAAATGACATGAACCTATGTTTTTATAATGCTGTTAGACTGGAACTACATAGTACCTGGTCTTTAGCTTGTGTTCTTTTTATACTACTAGACTTGGAACAAACAAAATGCCTTACATTACTTCTGTTATTGGATTTTTGGAAAATCTTCATTATGTAGTTACTATTAGATCTACAGTTTAAATATGAAGAACTTGAATAGCAAAAGACAGGTTAAGGACATTTCTAGGAAGAAAACATTGAAAAATCTATTTTTCAAGTGTCATGTGGAGGTCTACAATAAGATGATAGAATGAAGCTGATACAAATTCAAAAACTGTTAAGAATCATATACAGTGTATGCCCTGGATATTGAAAGTGGAGACCAAGGAAGAAGACAAGGTTCTTCTTCACTGTAATATTTACCTAAGGCAGGTAAGTAAATAAAGGAAACCTAAAAAAAATCATACTACCATTATGAAGCTTGTGAAGAAGACTAAAAGAGTGTATGCTAAAGGAAAAATGTAAACCTCCCTGAAAACAGAATTTCAATGTTTTTCCTAGATTGAAAAGAAAGATTGAAAGGAAAGCCAGAACCATTAGGATCACCAGATCTAATCTATGTTAGAAGCTAATGGCAATTTAGCAGTTTGGACAACAAAAGAGAAAGGAGGACAATTCTTCAAGTAGCAGAAGACCTAGGGAGGAATAGGAAGCTCTCTTGATACAAATGCATCTTGGGACTAGACCTGTGAGGACAGGTGGGAAGGAGGACCTATGTGGACCTATATGGACTGGAGGGAGGAAACCTGAAATGTGATCATTGAGATCCTGTAGTAAATTTTGTAGCTTATGGCTGAACTGAACTATGGGAAAGTTTCAAAGTAATTCTAACAAAGTAGACAATACTGACTTAAAGCACACTAAACAAAATACAAAGGATGGCCCCTCATTTGTTGAGTCTGATGAAATGATGAGTTCTCACTGACAGCTGGTGTCAGTGCAAGTGGTGTGTGCAGTGCATCTGAACTACCTTCAAAATAAGGCAAGTTTCCAAAGAACTGTGTATGTAAATTAGTGGACAATCAAAGGAAATGCTTTGATGACTCAGCAAAACATTAGGAAATGAGAAAATGAAAGCAGATGTGATGCAGTGTGAAGGAAAGGGCTGATGATGAGCAAAGTGGAATGGTTTGAGAGCCACTGGTTGGATTCCTGGAAAAAAGAAATGACTTCTTCCTGAATCTACTACCATAGCCAGGATGTCATTCAGGTGTGAACAAAGATGTCCGGCAACCTGCAAGATTTCAAAACTTGTCAACTGCAGGCATCCTGTTTCTAGAACTGGAGGATAGTCTCCATCCAGTGGAGATATTGAAGGCAGTGTGCCACCCAGGAAATGGAAAGTTTTACTGAAAACAGATGAGGGACTCTGCAGACTGTAAAATGTAGTTGACACAGTTTAGAGCATGGTGGGGCTGAAGTAGAAACTAATTGGTATGGACTAGAGTGGGCACAGTATTCTCAGTCTCCAGAGCTAAACTGAAAACATTCAAAGCAGAGGAGCACCTTGAGAGAAACATGAATGAGTGATACTTTCAAGTTAAATTTATAAAAAATAATGTAGAAAACTCTACAAACAGAATTTAAGGTAAAATTTAATTATCAGACAGGCCTATATTTGTGGTGCTGAAGTTTATGTAATTTGGAGGCCCCATTTTGAGATAAGACCAAAATAACAAGTACAAATTTAGGTAACCAGAGTAATATTTATTTAAGATAAATATAATTACAAGCAAGTGCAGATTTGAAAGTGCAGATTAATATTATAGATATTATAAAATTGATTCTTAATGATCAACAGCCCGTGTATAATCTATAACATCCTTTTTCCACTTTCATCAGCATGTTTTTTATTGAAAATGATTTTGTAATATTTCCTGTAGAGAAAATGGACAGGCAAGTCAGTCTTTAGTGTAGTTAATTAGATAGTACTGGGAATTGAACTCAGGCCCTCTTACTTGCTTGGCTGATCCTCTATTACTTGAGCTATTCCTCTAGCCCTGCTTTTTGTTGGTTACTTTGGAGATGAAGTCTTGTGAACTTTCTGTCTGGTTAGCTTTTTACCACGATCCCCTGGATTCAGTCTCCTGAGTAACTGGGATTACAGGGGGAGCCACTGGCACCTGAAAAATTTATTTTTTAAATAATGATGGCTTAGAAAGTATTTTTTTTAGAATCACCACATATAATTGAGATTGTCATAAATTTTTTTAGTAATTATTCATCCTTCATACAAAGTGAGAATGGTCATATTCAAAATTTATATAAAAGCTTGTGTGACCTGATAGCCAAACTAATAATCAATCTATTGTGTTGCTTAAAGGCAGTTACAGAAACTAATAAAAGACTTAATGTTAGAGCAGAACCTTCTCCATTGGTGACTATGTTTGATATCTATTAGGAGGGAAACTCCTGGTTCCTGGTCACCAGTATTTTGCTTTTTGCTTATAGCTTTGTACTTTACTAAGATGTATCAATTTCCTGTTTATTTTATTGATTTTTAAGTCCCTTAAGAGTTAAAGGAGTGACCATCAGCAAGATGGCTCACCAAACAATGAGTAAGTAACTTTTTTAATGTATATTTTTATTGTGAAGATACTGTACAGAGGGGTTACAGTTACATGAGTAAGGTAATAAGTACATTTCCTATCCAGCATTATTACTCTCTACTTTGTTTTTCCCCTACCATCCCTGCCCTCCCCACCTCTCCAACTCTTCCCTTCCCTGCTCCCCCATTAAGTAACTGACTTTTGCCACAGTGCTAAAAGAGAATGAATATAGTAAGGGAGTACTGGAAACCCCAAGGAGCTGAGAAATTCAGAAGGGTCAAATAGTAAGGGAAGGAATCATCACATATATCTTCCCACCCAAAGTTAGGATCAGCTAGAAACTGGAAGAACTTCTCCCTGAAGGGAAAGAAACTAAGCAGGAAACCAGTAGTTCTCTGTATCAGCAGCTGTCTGTAGTCTTCATTGCTGGAGACTCCTGTAGTCCTTGAAGGCTGGCTTAGGATGCTACATGGAGTTAGTTTATAGGCTGCATTTCTCCATATATATCTCAGCCTATAGCCTATGACTCACTACAGCCTGCAACTTCACTGTACCATCTTGAAACCAGAGCTATTCCTAGAGCATGTTTTGCTTTGGGGCTAGTGCCTATTGCAGTCTGTCATTCTGTCACAAGGCTCTGCTGATACTGCAGTGCACACGCACATGCACACGTGCGCACACACATACACACACACACACAGTGTATTTTTCCATTCTCTAGCTGAACTGCTGAAGCTGTCTATTACCTAGGAACAAGTTGCCTAGAAAGCTCTCTGTCTCCACCTTCCAGTTGCTACTGTACCCTGCCCCTAGCCCACTACTGTACTTTGTCCCTGGCTTCATGGAGTCTAGGTCCAGCAGAGTAGCTGTCCTCTTTTTCTGCTTGAACAGATATGGTACCTTACTTCCAAAGAATCCCATGTGAGCCAGGGAGCAGACATTCAAGCCTATCTGTACTCTGCTCCTTGGCTGCAAGGAACCCAGATCATCAGGAACACTCCCTAGTATCTGAGCTGACATGGTACCCAGCCTGCCAGAGAAACTGGCTTGGCTAACCTATGACCTGCCACCACCTGGATCAAGGAGCTTTAACGCACCACACCCCTGGATCTGGACCTGCTGCCTAGGGTAGAAGCTTCTGAGTGCTTGGACTCCGTGAGGAGTGGAACCATCATTGCTCTTCTGGTCTGAGGATCAAACCTGTGTTTCACAACTCCAAGATCCAGAGCCACCATGGTGCAGTGCCCCTTTTCTAGTGCTCTGTATTCTGTTGTTTACTGAACCTAAATTGTAAATGTACCATGCTCCCTGGGAGCCAGGCCCCTGGAAGATCTCTTTCTCTAAAGGGCCATGCCTGTGCTATATCTCAGACCCTGGTGTAAGAGTCATATGTGCATGCATCTCTGCTCTGGGTTTGATAGTCACAACTGGCTTGTTTGTCCTTGCCACACAGAGTGAACCTGCCGCCATGTATACACAATAGTTAAATGTAACCTGAACCTACGGCCCAGGCTTTACAACCACTTGAAGTATGTGTGTGCCGGAATACAGTGACACTATGGCTACCTATGGCCATGATACATCCTATACCAAGTGGCATCCTCTCAGCCATTTGTATATAGTCCAAGTTGTCAGTTAAAATAGCACATAAATTATAACTAAGATATTTTATGTAAACTCCATGGTAGCCACAAAATGAAAAAAGAGAAAGAGTACCAATGCTTAGCTCTACAGAAAAATGAACAAAAGTAGGTAACAAGAGAGGAAGAAAGGAATAAAGGAACGAAATATCAACCAGACAATAGTAGAATAGCTAGAAGGAGTCTTTACCTATCAATAATGTATCAATAATAATAACCTTGAGAGTAAATACATTAAGCTATTCAATCAGAAGACTAAAAATATCTAACTAGATGAAAATTTTCAACTTTAAAAAGACCCATTTTAGTTGTAATGCCACAATAAGCTGAATGTGGAGACATGGAAGAAATATTCCAGGAAAAAAAAACAAAGAAATATACTTACATCAGGTAAAATAGTCTTAAAGTAAAAAAAAAATTCTTACATGTGATAAAAAAGCTCATCATCTAATAACAAGCAGGTCAATTAATTAAAAGGATGTGACTTATGTTAATATATAATCATTCACAATAGACACATGAAGAAATGCTCAACTTTTCTGGCCATAAAAGAAATGCAAATCAAAACAACCACCTTACCCCAGTTAGAATGGCTAGAATCAAGAAATAACAACAGTTGCTGAAGGGCATGTGGCCAAAAGGAAACCCTACTGCACTGTTAGTGGGACTGTAAACTTGTTCAACCACTTTGGAAAGCAGTATGGAGGTTCCTCAAAAGACTACATATAGAGCTACCTATGACCCAGCAATCCCACTTCTGGGCATGTACCCAAATGATCACAAACAAGGCCATACTAAAAGTATCAGCACAACCATGTTTATCACAGCATTATTCACCATAGCTAAGATATGGAACCAACCCAGATGCCCCTCAGTAGATGAATGGATCAAGAAAATGTGACACACACACATACACAATGGAATTCTATGCTCCATCAGAAAGAATGACATTGCCCCATTTGTTAGAAAATGGAAAGACTTGAAAAAAAATCATATTAAGTGAAGTAAATGAGACCCAAAGAAATATAGGTTTTATGGTTTCTCTTATTTGTAATAACTAGTATACATCTATGATAATATTATCAGATGAACAGAAAAGCTCAAAAGCTATGTACATATGACCATATAAGATAATGCTAAGTAAGCAAAATTAACCTCAAGATATGGACACAGAGGCTTTTCTTTGTTGTTGTTATTTTTAATGTACTATGTGATTTTTTTGTTTCTTTTATATGTTTTTCCTCCTATGGTATATCCCCTGTTGTCACCGTATTTGATTTTAGTACCCTGCATCTTATATATACATTTAACTAATTTGAGGAGGGGAAGAGGAATAACAAAATGCTGAAACAAGGACACAGGATGACCCATTGCTACAATGATACTCACAAGACACTATGTTGGAAATGATCTTTACATCCTTGGTTGGTGGGGGAGGGGAATGTGGGAGGTAGGAGAGGGAAGGGATAGTAGGAAAAGAACAAAGGAGAGGGTAAAGAGTGTTTGACAAGAAATGTATTCATTACCTTACCCATGTAACTGTAACCCCTCTGTACAGCATCTTTACAATAAAATGAAATATATATATATATGTATATATATATATATATATATATATATATATATATATAGGCATTCAGCAGTGGCACACCTAAACATATACATCAAATGTCAATGGACATGAAAGGAGAATCTCTGTTATTTTAGCAATGGTTAAGTCATCCAGACAGCAAATTAATAATAAAGTTTTCAACTTGAACTTTACCTTAGATTATATGGGCCATATGTACATATAACATAATATATATACACACTTTTTTATCCAACAGCATTAGAACATTCTTCTCTAGTGAAAATTTAACATTCCCTGGGATAAACCATATATTATGTTACAGAACAAGTGTTAACAAGTCCAAGAAAAACAAAATTATGTTCAATATTTTTTCTAGTCACAACCATATGAAATTAGAAATCAGCACAATGAATCTTAGAAGACTCATAAATATGTGGGAATTAGGAACAAGACAAGGATGTCCACTCTCTCCACTTCTCTTCAATCTAGTATTAGAATGCCTAGCTACAGCAATAAGACAAGATGTAGACATAAAGGGGATCCAAATAGGGAAAGAAGAAATAAAACTCTCCCTCTTTGCAGATGACATGATCTTGTATTTAAAGAATCCCATAGACTCCACTCCCAAATTACTCAAGCTGATTCAAAAATTTGGCAAAGTAGCAGGGTATAAAATTAACCCCCCCAAAATCAATGGCTTTTCTGTATGCCAACAATGACAAAAGTGTGGCTGAAATTAGGAAAGCAACTCCATTTGTAATAGCCCCACAAAAAATAAAATACCTAGGAATTAACTTAACCAAAGAAGTGAAGGACCTCTATGATGAAAACTTTAAAATCTTGAAAAAGGAAATTAAAACAGAACTTAAAAAATGGCAAAACCTCCCATGCTCCTGGATTGGAAAGATTAACATCATGGAAATGGCAATACTTCCCAAGGCTATCTACAAATTCAACGCGATACCTATCAAAATTCCAACCTCATTCTTCAAGGAAATAGAAGAGGCAATCCAAAAATTCATATGGAACAATAAAAGACCCCGAATAGCAAAAACGCTCCTCAACGGAAAGAACACTGCTGGAGGAATATCAATACCAAATTTCAAACTCTATTATAAAGCCATAGTAATCAAAACAGCTTGGTATTGGTATAAGAACAGACCTCAGGACCAATGGAATAGAATTGAAAACCCAGAAATGAACCTACAGACCTATAGCCATCTAATCTTCCATAAAGGAGCTAAAAAAAGAATGGAAGAAAGACAGCCTCTTCAGTAAATGGTGCTGGCAAAATTGGTTAACTAGTTGTAGAAAACTAAAGCTAGATCCTTACATATCACCCTGCACCAGAATCAACTCCAAATGGATCAAAGACCTCGAAGTCAAAGCAGACACTGAAAACATTACAGGATGGAATAGGAGAAACCCTAGGTCTCCTTGGCTCAGGCCGAAATTTTCTGAATAGAGACCCGGAAACACAACAAATCAAAGAAAGGTTGGACAAATGGGATTGCATGAAGTTGCAGAGCTTCTGCATGGCAAAGGACATAGCTAGCAAGATCAATAGAAAGCCCATGGATTGGGAGAAGATCTTCACTAGCCATACAACAGACAAGGGTCTCATATCTAAAATATACTTGGAACTCAAAAAATTAAATCCCCCAACAACAAATCCTCAAAGAAACAACTGCCCAAAAAATAAGTGGGCTAAAGACTTAAAGAGAAACTTTTCTGAAGAAGAAAGAAGGATGGCCAATAGACACATGAAGAAATGCTCAACCTCCCTAGCCATAAAAGAAATGCAAATCAAAACAACATTGAGATACCACCTCATTCCAGTTAGAATGGCAAAAATCAAGAACTCTAATAACAACAGATGCTGGAGGGGATGTGGACAGAAAGGAACCTTACTTCATTGTTGGTGGGAATGTAAACTTGTTCAACCACTTTGGAAAGCAGTATGGAGGTTCCTCAAAAGACTTCACATAGAGCTCCCCTATGACCCAGCAATCCCACTTTTGGGCATTTACCCAAATGTTTACAAACAAGACCACACTAAAGCTACCAGCACAACTATGTTTATTGCAGCATTATTTACCATAGCTAAGATGTGGAACCAACCCAGATGCCCCTCAGTAGATGAATGGATCAAGAAAATGTGGTATATATACACAATGGAATTCTATGGCTCCATCAGAAAGAATGACATTGCCCCATTTGTTAGGAAATGGAAAGGCTTGGAAAAAATTATATTAAGTGAAGTAAGCCAGGCCCAAAGAAACATAGGTCCCATGGTTTCCCTTATTTGCAATATCTAGTATATGTATGAGTCAAGCGGAAAAGGTCAGATAATGTGATGTTAGGAAAATGAACCCTTAGATATGTATTTTAATGTTTTTTCTTTCATGCATTTGTATCTAATGCATTTATAAGATTATTTCTTTGTTGCTTTGTATGTCCCTCCCCCACAGTATAACCCCTGCCTTCTCTATATTTGATGTCAGTATAACTTGTGGAGGAGATGGGGAAAAACAAGTCGTTTAAGGATACAGGTGGACCTGTTGCAACAATGAGAAGTACAAGTTGTCATGTTGAAAACGAGCTTTACAACGTTGGTGCGGCGGGGGGGGGGGGGGGGGGAAGGGGAGGAAGGATTGAGGGGGGAGGCTGGGAAGGGATGTGAAGGGTAAACAAAGGAGGAGGCTGCAATGCTTGATAAGAAATGTACGCATTATCCTGCCCATGTAATTGTAACCCCTCTGTAAAGTATGTTCACAAAATTAAATTAAATTAAATTAAAAAAATATGTGGGAATTAAATAGCATGCTTCTAAATAATGATGGGTCAAAGCATAAAAACCACAATGAGATATAACTTCGTACGTACAAGAAGGGTTTGGGGTCTATACCCAAAGGGTGTAAGCAATATTTGAGCTGTCATGTACACTGCAGCATTTTTTTTTTACAGTCCCCAAGAGATGGAAACAACCTAAGTGTCTGTGATTGGATGGATAGACATTAACACATTTATACAATGAAACATTTTTCACCCTTTAAAGAGGAGATCCTACTACGCATGAACCTGTAGGCATTATGCTAATTAAAATCTGCAATTGTGAGAATTTCACTTAAATGTAAAATCAAAAAACAAACAGAAAAGAAAGGTAAGGTAGCAGGGGTGCTTTGGGCTCACACCTCTAATCCTACTCAGGAGGCTGAGATTTGGGAATCACTGTTTGAAGCCAGCCTGGGCAGGAAAGTCCGTGAGACTCATATCTCCTTAACTACCAAAAAGCAGGAAATGGAGCTTTGGCTCAAGCAATATAGCATTAGCATTTAGCAAAAAAGCTCAGGGATAGTGACCACTCTAGCACACCACCCCTGCACACCAAAATAAAAAATAGGAGAGAGAAAAGTTGAAATACCAGAAATAGAGGATAAAGCAATAGTTGTCAGCATGGGTGTTATATGTGTGCATGTGTCAAGGGTGAGGATTTGGGGGGGGAGTTAGGTTGTAGGTCTAAGAATACAAAATAGTAAACATGTATAATGAGCAAGTCCAGAGATTTTTACATAGGATCTCAGCACTGTAGTTAATACAATTATTGCATTAGGGATTTTTGTTAATAAAGAGAAAACAATAGCTGTGTAAAGGTAGTCATGTTTTACTATCTGTTTTATTATCTGTATATGTCCCATAATGTTATAAACCTCAAATGTAAGCAGTAAAGTTTACATTAAAAGGAGTTCAAACTTCATTTGCCATTTTACTTTGTTTCTGTGCATTTTCTGTGTATTACGGGCATATACATTATGTATGTCTATGCTTTTCAGTTTCTATAAACATTTTACTGTTTTTAGTAATATTAGGAACATTTTCTTAAGCATAGTTTGTATCTAGTTTTTAAAAAGTGATGTTTTGATGTCCTGTCAAGTCTTCTTGAATCACGATAAGATATTTTGATCAGAAAGTACTTTCAGTTTTCTAGTGTATTCTTTGCAGGTTCCCTCATCCATAAGGGTAGGTAGGGCTGATGACTGGGTGGTTATGGGTTACTCTTTGAGATTGCTACTATGGTGCTGGTTATAGCTCTCTATGTTAGGTCCTTAATTAGCAGTCAATTTTCTTGCTCTCCTGAGGCAAGTTCTTTCTCATGGACCAGGTCAAAGTTAGCGTTTGTAATTTGAATTCTTGCTACCATATTTAACCTTTTTTTTTTTTTTTTTTTTGCATTTTAGGATTTTTTTTGTATTTATTGATTTTTTTTTGTTTTATGTGTAACTTTTTTCAATGTATATTCCTTTATGTTTTCTTCTTTTTTTTATTGTGAAAATACTGTACAGAGGGGGTACTAGTATATGTCTGAGTCAAGCAGAAAAGGTCAGATAAGTTGATGATGAACCCTAAGATATGTATTCAAATGATTTTTTTCTTTCATATTTAACCTTTATGCCATATAAGTCCTAGTACTGTAGCCTGAGTCACAGTGTGGATCTCCCCATGAGATTCTTAGGCCCTTTCCTAGATAACTTTGCCAATCTCTAATGCCCTGGTTTTGGACTGTAATTTCTCTTGACCCCCTGAACCACCCTGCTAATCTAGCAAGCTCCATTTTTACTTCCACCAGTTTTCCCTATCCACTAGGGAGGTTTCCAAACACTTGACATTCTCTAATGTATAACACAACATACAGATGTATATATGTACACACACACACACACTATATATGCTTGCTCCTGTTTGTATATTTGCTCAATAAAAGAGACAGAGAGTTACATTTCTCTTGCTCACTGTTCTGTCCCAGCCCTCAGAACAGTTCTTGGCATGTAGTAGGTGTTCAGTAAATTGCTATTGAAGGACAGACAGTATTAGGGAGATGGTAGTGGTGAGCTTGGCATACAGAAAGGACTCAAAGTCCTGTTCTGGCACAGGACATGCTGTGACATCATATTTACAAACTTGCTCTGATAGAGTTCTTTTGATGAGAGACTTCTAGTGAGTCATACTGTAGACTCTCCAGCCCCCTTGCCATATGGTTCGGAAATGATTTCTTCTGCTCGTCCACTCTTGTGTCTTGAATCACTGCGCCCGCTGTTCTTCTGTAGTTTCTCTTCTCTTTGGTTGATCAGCATGTTCATTTTCAATAGCCAACAGTTTATTCCAAACATGGAGGACTGGTTTAGGAAAGGCTCTTTGCTTAAGAAGGTTTATTCCCACTAAAGAATAAAAAGCTTGAGGACAAAACACATGGTGAAGGGCACACACAGTGTATCAAGTGTTAGGCTCACTCAGGGTCCCTCTGTGACAAGAATGAAAATATCAAATCTGTATTCAGCGTTAGATTTTTAAATTATAATTATGAACTTGTTAATTACACAAAAGAATGGGTGTTCCTGTGTTTTTTCCATACAGGTATATACCATACATGGAGCAGGTCCACCTTCTCTTCTGCCTTTTTCCAACCTGTCTCCTTCTCCCTCTCCCACAGCCCCTTTCCAGTCCCTAACAGTACTTCTGTTTTCATGGGAGCAGTTTTGTTTGTTTGCTTTTTCTGAATGGAGATATGAAATACTTGTCTTTCTTAACCTTATGTCTTTCATTTGCCTCCAACTTCTGATTTTAGGGTGATCCCAGAGGAATGTCTGCACATTTTATAGAAGGAACCCGGGATCAACTAACTGGAATTTGAAGAGAAGAAGAATGTATGGGAGTTTTGAACAGTTCTCATGAGATTTGTTGGGGTTTGGGGAGAAAGAGAAAAGATGATTTGAAGACATTGTTCTGATGTTTTGAGGCTTACTATCTATCCTCACTTCCCTCAAGACTACATTAGGGTAAAATCTACATCATAAAACTTTCCTAAAGTCAGTAAAATTTTTATTTTGAGAAATATTGGAGTATGGAAGGGCAAACGCCTACAAGGGACAATATGATAGGTAAGATGGCTGGTATTCCTGACGGGTTATCTGTGAGGCGAGAGAGAAGCTGAGTGATTCCTCTTATTCCCTTTTCTAAGACTGGGAAAGGGAAACAGAAGAGACTGTGACATTCTGGTGGAGGATATTCTAGACATAAGTAAGTGATGTTGAAGATTTGTGAGCAGGAAAATGGTATGTTGAGGATTATACTCAAATTATTTTGGCAGTAGCCAGTCCTGTCTGTTTTAGATTAAGGCAAAGCAGTACTATATGTATGTATACATGGAGAAGTGCGCATCATACTATATAAGAGTATTAGTAATGAGTTCATAATACTTTTTCATTTCCCTTAGGCTTACAAAATTAGTACCCTATTAAGTGAGATTTTATTTTGTGCTGCACTAAGTTTTCTCAAAGGGAATACATTTCTAGTTTCATTGGTAAGTCAATAAAAAAACAGATTTACAAGTTGAATGCTTTTGAAGCAACTTATTGAGGACTGAGCTGCATTGCAGTGCTATTTCACATGTGTTCCAGTGATCCTTTCTCCATTGGAGACTAGAATTCCTACCACCATTCTAGTCAGCACTGACCATGTTTTCCAAAAGAAGAAGAGAAGGATAATATTTTAGTATTCATATTTTCCTGTCATAATTTCCCTTGAATTACTTTAATTCATATCAGAGTTTTCTTGAAGTTTTCAGAAAGTGAGATTTGAGGACTGAGGTAGATGTGTGAGTGCTCAGTCTTTGTAACCCACAAAGCCAATTCCACCTCAAAACTTATCTGTTAAAATGAGGTCTTTAGTCCTATACCATTGTAGATTATAGTGAGGTATGCAATATCCTATCTCTTCAGTTTTGTGTTTATGTGCCAGTACTAGGACTTAAACTCAGACTCTTGTGCTGTTGATTAGCTTTTTTGCTTGAGACTGGTGTTCTACCACTTGGAGTCACACTGTACTTTCTGCTTATTGCTGCTTAATTGGAGATGAGTTGCATGGACTTTTTTTTCTGAACTGGATAATCATGATCCTCAGGGCTAAGCCTCTTGAGTACCTAGGGCTACCAGTATCTGGCTTCTGTGTATTCTTCAGTTCTTGGCAGAAGTCATTCTTTTTTTAAAATCAAGAAGTTGTACAAAGGGGTTTTAGTTCCACAAGTCAGATTATAAGTATAATGCATATTGATTAATGTCACTCCTTCCATTGTTCTTTGTTATCTCTCCCAATCATACATCACTCTAGCTAGGTTTATGCCCCAGGCTCTTTTTTTCTTAAAATAGTGAACTGCTTAAATCCATCAGTATTTTTACCACTATCTGATTCATAATTGCTGTATTCATCACTGTTGCCCTTACCACCACTGATATCACCATCACCAACAGCAGCAGCACTGCCACAAGAACCAGTGCCACCACCAGCACCAGCGCTATCACCATCATCATCACCAGTAGCCACTGCAGTAACACCACCATCATTACCATTACCCCCTCAGTACCTATTAACCCAGAATGCTCCTTACTAGGATACTGTGCTAAGTTCTTCATCTGTCTGTTCCCATTCCAAACTTTCTGAATAGATACTCAATTGTATTCTAACTCCAAGCATAGACAGTGGCACATAAAAGAACTTCAGTAGACGTGTATGATTGAATGAATTTTCATTTTACTGAACAGGAAATAAGGATTTGGAGATTAATTTTCTGCAGTGAAACCTTAGTCCTTTGCTATGACATGAATGTCCCTCCAAAACTTACGTTGCGATTTAATCACAATTGCAAGTATTAAAGTGTTGAGAGGTAAGATGTTAAGAAGTGATTAGGTATTGAGGACTTGGTCCTCTTGAATAAATTGTTATTCTCCTGGGACAAGGTTAGTTATCAGCAGAGTGAATTTGTTAGAAAAGTGAGTTGGGTTGTTTCCTCTCTGCCCCATGTATTTTGTTGCCATTCTGCCATGCTTTAACCCTGCATGAAGGTTTCACCAGATGCCCGCACCATACGCTTGGACTTCTCAGCCTCCAGAGCTGTGAGCCAAATACACTTCATTGTTTATAAATTACCCAGTCTGTGGTGTTCTACTATAACAGCAGAAAATGAACTAAGATATCTTTGGTGGACTCAGTATTCAAAGTGGCATGTGGGCTATTACTTTCCAAATATAACCTAAGCCCTTCAAATTTCAGACTTACACTTCTATTCCTAGAGCACCCTTCTTTCTCTTCCTACCATTCAGAGTAGTTCTTCAAGTCATAGTTCAAATTTCACTTCTTCCATAGGCTGTCTAGGTTCAAATTTCCACGTGTTAGATTATGAAAGTGTGTTGTCTCTTGTGTGTATATATACCCTATGCTAGTATGTCAGCTCTGTAGGCATCATTTTCAACCTCATCTCTCTGGTTAGCACAAGGATTTGCCTACTGGTAAAGAAACATTGGGAAACCACATTACCCCCCCTCCCCGCCCCCAGGAGAATGAGAGAAGGCTCTCATGGGTCTCAATGATGAGTAGGAGTGAGGTGGTGAGCTGGTAAAGACCCTGACACCTGGTAGGAGAGAAAGACAGCAGCAGTGGCCAGCTGGCTGGGCAGGACACAAAGACAAACTTTGCCTCATTCACAATAGGGAAAGGCTGGTCTGGGTACACACAACATTTTTTATAAATAAAACAGTTTTATTCATGGTGAACCAGTGAGAGAGAGAAACAACAGGTGCCAAAGATGAATAGACTGTCGTTATCCATTTATTGATTGGAAACCAATCCTAGATTTTGCTTCTTCCTGTTGTATCAAGTGGCCTCTGCCGAGTGTAATTTTTACTTTTTAGTGCCATCTGCACCTGTGGCCTTTGGACCTACTGTTTATGACAGATGGGCCCGACCATGTTTGCACCATTTAGTGACTACTTTCCTTCTGCAGTGCTCTATGCTGCCGTCACTGTGGCTCAGGCTCAGCAGGACATATGTTCTGAGAAAGGACTACCTCCACTGTTCAGCTGCTATCCTCAGATTCTAGCTCTCATGTTCAGGGGGTCTCGCTGTGTTCCCATATTGTCCATCACTTCTCTTCCTTGCCAGATCACTGTCCCTCAGTGTATAGTGATCCATGGCAGCAGAATGGTGAAGGACATCTTCCTTAGAAGTTGAAAGAAGACACATTTCTATAACATTTTTAATAGCTACTAATTTCAGGAAATTTTTTTCAGTATGTTTTGTTCTCTTAAAAGTTTAGATATACCTTTTTTATGACACATGGGAAGAAAGCCTTGTGTTTTGTCTTGAAAGATAGAGTGATATGATTGTAAATAGTGCACTTTGGACTTTCTTAGGGAGATTTACCAGCTGGTTTCATTGCTGAAAGGCAATGAACAGGCTGATAACTCCAAATTTAGACTAGCACAAAGTAAATGTTTGCCTAATAGGTATAGAGATAATAATGATGGCAGCTTGAAGCTGTGTCAACTTGGAGAAATAGAGTCATTGTCAGAATCCAAACAATATCTCTCTCCTATTTATTCTGATTTCTTTGCAAAGGATCTTCTTGTAGGGCCATTGGCTCTGTCTTTCTGGCATCATATCATGGTCATCCAGGACCTGAACATTCTACTTGGACAAAAGGGGAGATGGCAGAACTTGTCTATCCAGATACTCAAATGTTTAATTAATTGTTTTGCCAGTGTTGAAGTAAATATGCTGAGAAATATCCAGGGCCTGGGGTATTTATTTTTCTTTTAAATGTTTTCTGCGACTTTGAGTACTGAGTCTTTGTTACTGGTTACCAAGTATTGCCATTTCTAGTGACTCTGGACTGTCTGGGGAAAAGGTAGACAGATGGATGAGGCTAGCCTATGTTTAAATTGAGCAGCAAACATGTAGATATCTCAAGTGAGGATGAAAAGGACAGGACTCCTCAGAGTGTTCTCTCTGGTGGCCTAGAGAATTTCTATGCAGGAAGACCCATGTAAAGCCAGTTTTGGCAGACAGTTTTGGATGGCTTCCTCAGACTGTGTTGAGTTTGTGTGTGTACACATATGTGCTTGTGCTATGTACACAGATCAGGATAAAGTATTCTCTCTGGGCCTAGAGGGTTTCTGTTGCTGCTTTGCTACTTTCTAGATGTATAACTCAAGAAAATTCTTTCCTTTCCATGCTGAGTGTATTTAGTATATATAAGCACTTAGCAAGTGTTCAAAGCCTTTAGAGAAGACCATGATGATGATGATGATGATAATGATAATATGCATTGAGTCCAGTGAATATGATAGATATGCCATATATCCTGAGTTCGTTACAACATCATCATATTCTCTCATCCAGAGGAACTTAGTTAGGCCATTTTTGGAATGCATCATCTACTGTTAAAAGGAAAAGCTGTTTCTTACTGATCTGTATTGCTCACTTGCTCATGGGCTCCCTTCATTCCTAAACATATCACCAGAGTACTCTCAGGGAGTGCATGTCACTACACTCTTGTTTTGAGATTCCATTACTTCTCATTCTTCTTAAGTTGCTGTCCACATTCCAGAATTCTGCCTTTAGGTCCATCTGGACTCTAGCTGCCAGTGTTTTTCTCTTTGCTGCCAGTTTACCAATTTTCCTCCTGATTCACCAACTACACACTTCTAGGTTCCTGGTCTGTACCTTCTCCCTCACACCTAGTCTTACATATTCCTCCTTTAGGTTTTTACTGGAGAATCACCATCTGAGAATATCTTTCCTGGCATGTTTCTTTCTTTGATCCTCTTCCATTTTTTTCCTCTGTGAAACTAGTGACAAGAGTCAATTATTCCATAATTTACTATGCAAAAATCATATAAATACTGTAAAGCTCATAAAAGGAGTAGGGTTAGGATGCAATATACAAAACTTTACCAGAGATGCATAAAAAATAGAAACTGACAGAAAAATGCTAACATCATCTTTTTTTTTGTTGTTTTTGTTGGTCATGGGGCTTGAATGCTGGGCCTGGGTGCTGTTGCTCAGCTCTTCAGCTCAAGGCTAGCGCTCTACCACTTGAGCCACTGCACCACTTCCGGTTTTCTGAGTGGATTATTGGAGATAAGAGTCTCACAGACTTTTCGTGCCCAGGCTGGCTTTGAACCACATTCCTCAGATCCCAGCCTCCTGAGTAGCTAGGATTGTAGGCATGAGCCACCAGTGCCTGGCTTGCTAGCATCATCTTATATGTGGGGCATGAGTAAGTGCTAGATACATGATATTCTGCCTTGGGAAGATCTGAAGTGTGCTCAAGGAAATAAGAGTGGCAGAATTGGAACAGCTGAATTGTAGCCATGAGCTAGGAGACCTCTGAAATCAAAAGTGAGGTCAGCATGCTGAATATGGCTTGTGAACATGGAGTTTGAGTCCAGGTGTGCTCCTGTGTGTGTTTTTGTTTCTATCAGCTAGGTATAACTGGGTGCACTTTGTTCACATACAATACCATCCGTTAAACAAACAAATTTGCCTGTGCTACACAAACTCAAATTCTCTATGCTATAGAGAATTCTCTATAGCATAGAGAATTTGAGTACAGGTACAAACTTGTACTTTCAAAGTAAGTGTGCTAGCCAAATAGACTATATTCATAATAGTTTTCTTTGTATCATTTCATCCCACCCTAAGAATAGACCCTCTACTACTGGTTTTACTGTTACATACACTCTTTTACAAGGTGTTTGGCACAAGGGAGGATCTGGAACACTTGAGCTGGTATCTAGACTGAATATATGAATAATCTGTCAGTGTGCTAATTAGAAATTCTAATTTATTTTCAGTCATTGACCATATTACCTGTATTCACAACTAGTACTTTTTTTGTTTTTAATAACTTATGAAATGTCTCAGGCTATCATATCTGTCCAAATTTTTCTGGCACTATATAGTGCCAGACGATCTAGTCACTATATAGTGACTCTTCTGTTTGTATTTTGATAACTACTCTGAAGTTGTACTTCTTATGTCCTATATCATACACATTTCACTTTTTATATTCCTGTAAGTAGTGGCATAATGAGGATAATAAGAATGCAAATTTTGTTTTATGAAGAGGCAGTGTTTTCTACAAAATAGGCATTGACTCTAAATACATCATAGTCTTTTTGCGAGGAAATCTCAAATCAAGCAGAAAACGATACACAATTTATGAGAATTGTAACATCACATTGGTTGGGGTATCAAAAGAAGGAAGGATTAAATTTTTTTCTCTTTCTTTTTCTTCTGTCTCCCATTTTTCTCATTTCTCTCACTAGTAACTGATTTTTCATTTTCCCTAACCCCTTATGCTTATCTTTTATAGTTATTTGAAACTCCTGATATATCATCCTTTTTCACAATGGAACCATATATCTACTCTGAGTATATATGATACCTGTCCTCACTTTCTTATGCTCTATGTCATTCCTTTCCCTTCTTACTCATAATAGCTTAGTTTTAACTCCTAAAGTACTATACAGAAACCCAGCCTCCAGTACATATTGCATGACTGGATGTGTAAACAAAGCTAGTAATGGTATTCTACTACATGTAAATATTTCACTGGGTTTTGATTTGGAGAAGTTATTAGAGCTGAGATACACTCACATGCCAGAAATGCCCAAGTCAGAAATTGCTTACCAACTCAGATAATACCCAGACCAGTGGAGAACATAGAGAACAATGGGAAAACTTTAGGCAACTAAAGACCAAACTACAAAGATTCCTCAAATGAGTAAAACCCAATACAGAAATAAAAGAAATCTTAGAAAGTAGGGAAAGACACCACATCTAGAAAATAATTATACAACAAAGGACCAGAATGACAGTGAAGTAGAAGAAATTTGATGTATTAAGCTCAAAGATTGTTGATAAGAAATGTTTGGTGAAATGAAAGAAGACCTACAAAGAAAACACAAAGCAATTCCACAAGAACTCAGATAAAAAAGACTTAATAAATTACAAGTAAATATAAATAAAGAGCTAAATGAACTCAAAGAATACAACTAAATAAATGAGATCAAAGAAGACAGATAAAAAATTTTAATGCAGTAATTAAGTCAATGGATGACATGATAAAGGTTCTCTGTAAAGAGATAAACATTCTGAAAAACAACCATACGGAAGGCCAACAGATGGAAAAAAAAAAAAAAGGAAAGCCTCTCTAACCAAGTAGATGAATGGAAGACAAAATTTCAGGACTTGAAGACAAAATATATATAGTAGAAAATACAGAAGAAATATCAAAGTATTTGAAAGATCTGTGGGCAGTTAAAAAAAAACAAATTTATATTCTATGTGTATTCCACTCTTCTCCTCAGAAGAGTGGCTAGCTAAAAGCATAGGAAATACATTCCATAAAGACATAGCATAAAATTTCCCAAGTCTTGAAAAAAAGAAGCCCATCCAGATATGACTCTCTTAGACTACTCAACAGTATAGAGCACAAAGGACCTCTCCTGGACATTAAAAGAAACACAGATATAGCCGGGCACTGGTGGCTTATGCCTGTAATCCTAGCCAGCCCAGGCAGGAAAGTCTGTGAGACTCTTATCTCCAATAAATCACTAGAAAACCAGAAATGGCGCTGTGGCTCAATCAGTAGAGAGCTCTCCTTGAGCTGAAGAGTGCAGAGTCAGTGCCCAAGCCAGAGTTCAAGCCCTATTACCGACCCCCCTCCTCCCCCCCAAAAAAGAAGCACAGAGAACAATGAACAATGAAAGTGTACTGAAAGCTGTAAGAGAGGGAAACAGATTTAAAATGGGGAATCCAGCTGGGTGCTGGTAGCTCATATTTGTGATTCTAGCTACTTAGGAGACTGACATATAAGGATCATGGTTCAAAGCCAGCCCAGATGGGAGAGTCCATGAAATGCTTAACTCCAGTTAACCACCACAAAGTTAGAAATGAAGCTGTGGCTCAGCTGGTGAAGCATTAGCCTTGAGAAAAAAAAAAAAAGCTCAGAAACAGTGCCTAGGCTTTGGGTTCAGGTTCCATTATGAGCAGAAAAAAAGGGAGAGGTACCTCAGAATAACAGCAGATTTCTTAATATAAACCTTTAAAAAAGGATGGCTTGGGATGATGTACTTCAAACAACTGCCAATCCAGGATGTTCTATCCAGTTGATTTCTCTCATAACTGAAGGTCAAATTAAAACTTTCCATAACAAACAAAAACAACTATCACTATTAATTCATTAGTACAAGAGATGCTTCTGCACACAGAAGATCAAGATAAGCATGAAAACCATGAAGCAAAGAAGCTTAAAAATACAGATTTTTGTCAGCACCTGAGGAACTTGTTCTAAAACAAATCATATTCTGCAACATAAAGCAAGTCTCAGCAAATATAAAAAAATTAAAATAACCCATGTCCTGTCAGACCATAGAAAAATGTTAACGGTTAACAATCATAGGAACTGTAGAAAATATTCAAACTAGTGGACCCTAAACAACATAGGTAAACAATAATGAGCAACCAAAGGAGCTGACAATAGAGATACCTACAATAGGCATACCCAGAGGCACTCTGGTTAGCTAACATGAAGGGAACAGGCAGCAAGAGAGGTCATCACAACACAATTGCTGAGCCCCTTGGCCTCTTTGGCCTAGGTCCAGAGGGCAAGGCTGGAAACTTGGCACCAAGGTTTTTTTCCTATAAAGCAATACAGAAAACAGACTCTGAGCCCTGAGCTGCAGGAAATGGTCCCTCACCCAGGAAAGAGGGAAAATTGGTTGCTGGTGGATGTTGAAAGAAGCCTCAGGGAGAAAGTCACCTCCATGTTCCTCTGGGTGGGACTAAGACTGGCACAAGGTCCTGGGGCAGCTGGAATTCCTGGGCAGGGAAGGAGGCAGGGAAGAGCAAAATCACTGGGGGAGCCTTGATACAAGTCATAACACCCATGAAAACCACCATCCCAAAGACCATGCTGACATAGTCATGTACAGCAAAAGGAGCTTATTGTCAGCAGGAGCTGACAAAGCCAATTCTCTCACAGGAGAGTGAGAAATGGTGCTTGTCCTTTGTTCAGGAGCATTTTTTTTGTCAGACAGGGGACTTGAATTCAGGGCCTGGGCACTATCCCTCAGCTCTTCAGGTCAAGGCTAGCACTCTGCCACTTGAGCCACAGTGCCACTTCCAGTTTTCTAGTGGTTTTTATTGGAGATTTAATGGTTTTTATTGGAGATTATAGTCTCATAGACTTTCCTGCCTGGAGTTGACTTTGAACCTCGATCCTCAGATCTCAGCCTCCTGAGTAGCTAGGATTACAGATGTGAGCCACTGGCACCCAGATGTTCAGGGGCATTTTTATACATCCAGAGGACTAGAGGTGGGAAATTTTATTAGGGGCAAGATATGTAAGATAGCCCATAACTGGTACATGGTTTTCTGATTGCAACAGTTACTGCTAGGCAGCATTCTGCTGATGGAGCTGGAGGCTAAGGATAACAAGCTCTGGGAAGTAAAGTTAGAGGAACAGCCTGGACTGAATACCAGTTGCAGTTAGGCCTGGCCAGATCAACTGATTTTGGGGGAGGAGCTGAGGACCTGAGATGGAGGGCATGATAACAGTTCTTACTAGACACTATGTTGGAAATGAACTTTACAACTTGGGGGGATGTGAGACAAAATGAGAGAAAATAACACTGTTCAAAAAGAAATGTAGAGAGGGGCCAAGATGGGGACAGGTCAGTAGGGAAACACCACAGCCCTCTCCAACCAAATAGAGAGTTCAAGTTCCAGTGCTTAATTTCCCCAAGAGACTAACAACAGCAAAAAGCTGAAAACCCAGAGAAAAATAGGAAGTGGAAAAAAATAAAAGGAAGAATTTCAAAATGGAAAAGTGTGAAGACCCTTCCCCCAACCCTTGCTGGCTGCGCAGCAGTGAGCCAAACTGTGGCTGGCCCAGCCTGGCCTGGGGGCTGCCAGAGACCCCAAAGCCACAGTGGGTCATCTGCAGAATGCCAATGCAGAAGATGCCCAAGATGTCAATGCCAGATCAGCTGATTGCAGACAGAGAAACCCTGCATCATGGAACCTGCACAAAGACCCTTCCCCACTCCTTACTGAAGCAGTGCCGGCCCATCCCACCAAAACCACTCGGCCTTATGGCTGGGGAGCATGGGGGGAGGGAGGAGAAACCACAGAACTACAGGGGTCCATCCACAGAACGGACAAAGACTCCCAAGGTGCTGGTGCTGACCTGGAGAGTGCAGACAGAAACCTTGGAGCTCAGAACCTGCACGAAGACTCCTCTCCTACCCCTTGACCAGTGGCCAGCGCAAAATCAGCCCATGGCACTGTCCCAGAAAGCATCAACCGAGGGAGAGATAGGGAGAAACACAGACACAGCGACCACCACCACCTGGCCCAGCCCACAAGCATCTCAACCGAATACAGAGCACAGTGGCAACTAGGCATCTGCATCGCCCAGAAACATCGCTCCTGCCACAGCTCTGCTGGAGAGCTCCCAACTAGCTCCATGGTAAGTACCTTGCAGGGGATAGCCTCCCCCCCTCCCTCTCCCCCCCCCTTGGAGACCAGTGCTGGTGGTAACCCCCAGAGCTTGACCCAGTCCCCTACCACCACGTGGAATACAGGTCCCACTAAAACTGGGAACTGCTCAAGCTCCCCACCAGCCCGTGGAACACGTCCAGCCTGCCAGGCTTGATCAAGAGCACCCCTGGGAGGGAGCTTAAATGTCCAAGCCAGGAACAGCGCCCATGGGCCACAGCAGCCAGCAGTGGAAAAAATCTGAACTGTATACCATACAGGCTGCATACCCCGGGCAGGATACCCAGCAGCACAGGTCCAACTGATGTGCCCCAGGTGGGGGACTGAGACCAGGGCCAGGCCTGGGGATCGGGTCTGAGCTGCACAACCCACCGGTCCCAATTGAAATCAGAAGCTGAGCAAACACCTCAGCAGAGGGGGGAAAGCAGGGAATGGCACCCTCAGGGAATTGTCCCCACGTTGGCAAGACCTGTGTGTCCAGGGCGGGAGAACCAGAAGCCCAGATCCCACCAGAGCCTGACCTGTATATCCCAGGCCAGGGATTGATTGGACAGCCCAGGCTGCCAGTAGCTGATTATAGTCAGGAACTCATAGCACTCCAGCAACTGGGAGGATGCATCCAGCCCACCCGGTCTTGCCAAGAGCTCCCATAGGAGGAAGCTCAAGCAGTCTAGTCTTTGGCTAAAGGCGGGAACTGCCTGTGATCTCCAGCAGATAGCTGAGAGCCCTATGTGGGTCAGACTAGCAGTTGGAGGTCGGCCTTAGCAGAACTGAGACCAGGTACAGACTCAGCCACCCAGAGCCAAGAGTGAGCTTCATCAACTGGTCCAGGAACTAACCTAGAACCAATCAAAGACAGCTACCTATTGACCAGAACAATCAGTTTCAGATTAGTCTCCAATAATCCCTAAATCCCCATGTGAATATCACAGAGAAAAATTAAAAGATTTATCAACACCTAGGATAGCCAAAAGCCAGCAGTCACCCAAGGGAGAGCCCCAGTGGAAGCAGGAATGGAAGACAAACGCTACATCCAAGAGATGCGGGAGGCAATGACTCAAGAATTAAAGCGAGAAATAGACCAGAAATTTAATACAGAAATGAACTATCAAAAGAGATGCAGGATTTCAAACAGAGGATGCATGCAAAAATAGATGCAGTACACACGTCACTAAGAGATGAGATTAACACTCTGAGAACCAACATAGAATCCATAAATGCCTCAATTTCCTCCATGCAAGCCAAAGTGAAATCCATAGTTAACAGAGTGAACAAAATGGAAATTGGAATATCAGATATGGAAGACAAAATGCAGCAACTGGAAAAAAGTCACAGATATGGAAAAATCACTTAAATTATGCCAAATGGAAATCCAAGAACAAGCATACAGTGCCAAGAAATTCAACCTTCATATAATTGGAGTGGATGAAGGTGAGGAATACCCGAACAGGGGAATGCAGCACCTATTCAGTAAGATTATCAATGAAAATTTCCCCCATCTTAAAGGAGAATATCTTACCTACATAACAGAAGCATATAGAACACCTAACAAGCAGGATCCCAGGAGAAACACTTTTAGGCATATTATAGTAAAAGTGATAGATCTGAATAATAAACAATGTTACATGCAACAAAAACAAAGAAGGAGCTATACTATAATGGGCAAAAATCAGAATCACTGCAGATCTCTTCACACAGACACTGAATGCAAGGAAAGCCTAGGAATGTATGCTCTGAAGCCAGAGAACCAATAACGGCCAGCCCAGACTGATATACCCAGCAAAGCTAGCATTCACATTCAATGGAGAAACTAAAATTTTTAATAGTAAAGAAAAACTAAATGAATTAATAAACAATAATCCAGCACTACAAAGAATATTAAGAGGTAGAACACAACCTGAAGAAAACAATCAAGAACAGGGATCCACATCAGAGAGATATCACTAGAAGTCCAACTTAGTAAGCAGAGGAAGAAAGGAAAGAAGTAAAACTTAGGAAAGCAGGAAATTGACAGGAAACACAATGCATCTCTCTGTAGTGACCATAAATATTATTGGGCTCTATTCACCAATCAAAAGAAAAAGAACTGCAGATTAGATCAGAAAACAAGATCCATCCATCTGTTTCTTCAAGAGACCTACCTCACAGCCAAACATTAAAAACAAACTCTGCGTGAAGGGATGGAGAAAGATCTACCGTGCAAATGCTCCCAGCAAGAAAGTAGGAGTTACAATCCTGATATCTGACAAAATAAACTTTTCATTAAAATCAATACAAAAAGACAAAGAAGGATACTACATATTAATACAGGGAACAATCCAAGAAGAAGATATTACCATTATCAACTTACACTCCCCAAACATTGGTGCACCCAAATATGTTAAGCAAATACTCTCAAACTTACAGAATAAAATAGATCCAAATACAGTAATACTAGAAGACTTTAATACCCCATTTTCACCAAAGGACAGGTCTACCAACCAGAGAATTATCAAAGAAGCCACCAAATTAAGTGATGCCATATTTCAAGTGAAACTAATAGACATCTACCGAGTTTTCCACCCTAAAAGGACAACAGTACATGTTCCTCTCAGGAGCTCATGGAACTGTCTCCAAAATAGACCATATCAAGTTCCTACAAGGAATTTAAGCAAACACAAAGGGATCGACATAATCCCCTGTATTCTATCTGACCATAGTGGAATCAAACTAGTTCTTAATAACAAAGAATACCATAGAAATTACTCAAATACATGGAAATTGAACAGCACACTTCTGAGCAACACTTGGGTAAGAAGAAATTAAAGAAGAAATTGAAAAGTTCCTACAATTCAATGAAAAAGAAACCTGTGGGACATGGCAAAAGCAGTCCTGAGGAGCAAATTTATCGCTCTCAGTGCACACACCAAGAAATAGAGACAGACCAAGTAAATAATCTCATGTTGCAACTAAAACTGCTAGAAAAGCATGAAAAATTGAACCTAAATTTACTAGACAGAGTGAGATAACCAAAATGAGAGCTGAAATTAATGAGTAGAGACTAAGAAAACTATAAACAAAATTAATAAAACAAAAGACTGGTTTTTTGAAAAAAGTCAAGAAGATTGATGGACCTTTGGCAATATTAACTAAAAAAAGAAGAGAGGAAACCCGAATCAATTAAATTAGGGATATACAAATTCAATGCAATTCCTATTAATATCCCAATGACGTTCATTACTGAAATACAGAAATAGTCTAAAAATTCACATGGAACAACAAAAGACCTAGAATAGCCAAAAACAATTCTAGGCAAAAAAGTCAACATGGGAGGGATCTCGATGCCAGACTTCAAACTCTACTGTAAAGCCATAATAGCAAAGACAGCTTGGTACTGGCATGAAAACAGACCTGAAGACCAATGGAGTAGATTAGAAGATCCAGAAATAAAACCACATACATATAGTCAACTGATATTTGACAAAGGAGCCAAAGACATACAGTGGAAGAAGCACAGCCTCTTCAACTACTGGTGCTGGGAAAACTGGGTGGCCACATGCAGAAAACTATAAGTGGACTCCAGCCTGTCACCATGCAGTAATATCAACTCAAAATGAATTAAAAACCTGAACATCAAACCTGAAACTCTGAAAAACTACTGCAGGACAAAGTAGGAGAGATACTTGAACTTATAGGCACAGTCAGGAACTTCCTGAACATAGTCCCGGGGTCACAACAAATTGGAGAGACACTCAACAAATGAGACTACCTTAAAATAAAAAGTTTCTGCACAGCTAAAGACATAGCAACCAAACTAGAAAGACAACCAACTAACTGGGAAAAAATATTTACCAGCAATATATCAGACAAGGGGCTAATATCCAGTATATATAGGGAACTCAAGAAACTAATCCCTCCCAAACCTACAAACCAATTACTAAATAGGCAACGGAACTAAAGAGAGATTTCTCAGAAGAAGAGATAAAAATGGCAAAGAAACATAAGGAAATGTTCACCATCCCTGGTTGTAAAGGAAATGCAAATGAAAACAACCATGAGATACCACCTTATCCCAGTCAGAATGGCCCGCATCCTAAATTCAGCCAACAACCAATGCTGAAGGGGATGTATAGAAAGAGGAACCCTATACTCACTATCTTGCCCATGTAATTGTAACCCCTCTGTACAGTATTTTCACAATAAAAAAATTAAATTTAAAAAAAAGAAAGAGGAACCCTATTGCACTGCTGGTGAGAATGTACACTAATACAACCACTTTGGAAAGCAGTCTGGAGGGTCCTCAGAAAGCTAAATATAGACTTCCCGTCTGACCCAGCCATACCATTCCTAGGCATCTACATCTATCCTGAACAACAGGAACCAGAATACAAAGACACATGCACCTCCATGTTCATTGCAGCATTGTTTACAATAGCCAGGACATGGAAACAATCCAGATGCCCCACTACAGATGAATGGATCCAAAAATTGTGGTTCCTATATAAAATGGAATATTATGCAGCCATTAGAAAGGACATTATAATGGTATTTGCAGGGAAATGGATGGAACTAGAAGAAATCAAGTTTAGTGAGGTAAGACAAAAGCAAAGAGACAAATGGCACATGGTCTCTCTGATAAGTGGATGTTAAATCCAAAATGTAAGGAGATACTACAAAGTAAACAAGATCTAGGAACAAAGGATCTCCACTCATCTGGTCGAATCATTACTAAATGACCCCATGCTGCTGACCACATATATGGTATATATGTGCACATCTGAGGGAAACTAGGAGGAGAACATAGAAACAGAGGCAGACAGGAAAACATACAACAGTAGGACCCATCAGCTGTACTAGTCATTGATCAAAACGAACTAAGCAACTCAATGGCAGTGATGGGAGGGAGGGAATGAGCAGGAAAGAGGGAACGGCTGACACTAAACAAAAGGAAAGAAATGTACAAATCACCTGATGTGGAAGAAATAAGTGTATTGTCAAAGTTCATAGAATTAATAAACTTTATAGACCATGATAAAGACAATTTGTCCCAGGGGGGGAAAAAGAAATGTACTCATTAGCTGATTTATGTAGCTATACTCTCTCTGTACATCACTTTTATAACAATAAAGTAAATTTTTTAAAAAAGAAAAACAATGTACTCATTACCTTACTTATGTAACCGTAATCCCTCTGAATATCACCTTTACAATAAAATAAAAACAAAACACAAAAAATACTTACACAGTTAAATGTAGTCACCAACCTAGAAAACTAAGACAGCCTACAGAATGGGAGATCTTGCCAATGATCCATCTAATGGAGTCTAAGAACCAGAATATACAAGGATCTTAAAAACCTAAATCTCCTCAAAATTAATAACAGCTAATGAATGGGCAAAGGACATACACTTTTCAGAAGAAAAAGCACAAATGTCCAATAAGTATATGAAGAAATGCTCAACATCCTGGCCATAAGAAAATGCAAAAACCTCCATTTCACTCCAATTAGAATGGCTGTCATTAAGAATACAAACAATGACAAACGCTGGAGAGGATGAGAGGAAAAGGTATATTAATACACTATTGGTAGGAATGTAAATTTGTACAATCACTAAAGAAAGTAGTAGGGAAATTCTTCAAAAAATTCAAAGTAAAACAACATCATGATCCAGCAGTACTACTCTTGGGCATTTATCTGAAAGAATGAAAGTCAGGATAAACTAAAAGCACCTTTTAGTTTATTGATTAAACTAAATTGATTAAAGCACTATTCAAAATAACCAAGGTATGGAAACAGTACAGATGCCTTATAATCAATAACTAGATTAAGAAAATGTGATGTGGGCTGGGAAGGTGGCTTAGTGGCTTTGTATGCATGAGGCCCTGGGTTTCATTCCTCAGCACCACATAAGCAGAAAAAGCTGGAAGTGGTGCTGTGGTTTAAGTGGTAGAGCGCTAGCCTTGAGCTGAAGAGCTGAGGGACAATGCCCAGGCCCAGAGTTTAGGACCCATGACTGACAAAAAAAATGTGATGTATATGTATGCATATATACATATATGTGTGTGTATGTATATATACACATATAATTTAGTTTTATTCATTCACAGAAAGAATAATATGGCATTTTTGGGAAATAGATGTTCATGGGAAAATATTGAGTAAGCCAGCTTCATAAAGACAAAAAGCTCATCATATTATCTCTCATATATGGATGTTAGACTTAAGATATAAATATATTAAACACATATGGGGGCATATATATATACATATATACATGATCAAATTTACTAAACGAGTGAGAGAGATTTCTTGGTACAGCCTCTTTGAACAATTAACAGATGGTAACAAAATGAATATTAGGAAGCCAAAATGTATTGACTAGAGGAGGTAGAGGCTAAATGAAGGGGATAGATGAATGCAAAAGGGGATTGTGGATGAATAGTCATAATGCTCAACTTACATACATGATAAACATTGAAACTTGATGAGGCTTACACGGTAGATATAGTTTTGGGGAAGAATGATGGAAGGTGTGACTTATCACAGTATACTGTACACCTAAGTGAACATAATTCCTATTAAAATAAATCTCAATTTGTTTTTTCCCTTCCCCTCCCCAAATTATACCAACATCAAATACAGTGTAAACGGGGGTTATACCATGGGGGAGGAACATACAAAGCAACAAATAGGGATACAGGTGGACTTATTGCAACAATGAGATGTACAAGACATTATGTGAAAAAAGGAACTTTACAACTTTGGTGGGAGGGGGAGCTTTGGGAGGGCAGGAAAACAAAGGAGGAGGCAACAATTCTTGATAAGAAATGTACTCATTACCTTGCTCATGTAATTGCAACCCCTCTGTACGGTAAACTTGCTAAAAAAAATAAATCTCACATAACAATAATATGGATAAAATCAAATAATATTTTATGTAACATGGAAAGATGAGTATGTTATTATGAGTGATTTTAGATTTTGATACTTTATATTTTCATGTTTTCCAGTAATTTCATGTTTTCCAATAATTCTAATAGTAACTTTGAAATTATACATGCATACATTTTATATATATATATATATATATATGTATACATTTTGCAATCAGTTCATTTTGTATGAGGTGGAAACAAAAGCCTAAGTCACACAGAAACTTGACAAAGGTGGTGCTTGAGTCAAGTTCTATTTATTCCAGTGCTCTCCTCTATCTCCAAAACCAGGCTATAAGACCCAAAGTTAAGATGGTTGTTTCTGTAGTCTTCTTTTGGGTGCATTGACAATTTGCCTTCTCCCCCCTGTATTTATTTTTCACAATATAATGACAACAATCCTTGATAGGAAATGTACTCATTACCTTAATCATGTAACTGTAACCCATCTGTACAGTATCTTTACAATAAAAATATATATTAAAAAATAAAAATAAAATATTCTCAAATGACAAAAAAAAAAAAAGAAACCAACAGTCATCAGACAATGGTACATGGTGCTTCTTAGGCTTAAATCAAAATTATCTGGAAGGAAAAGGTCTCTAGATGCTTTCTCTAGCTTTGACACCTGTATTTCACATCACCATTACTGTCACTTGAGCCACTGTTAAAAAGAGTTTAAAATAGTGAAAATTTATTTGCTATTTGATCATATAAATTATGCAAGAAAATGTGGAATTTATAAAAAAGTGAATTAAAAACTTGAGTAATTTAATACATAAATATTTGTTAAAGCTTTTAAAATACTCTTCCTTATTGTAACTATTATTTAGAAACATGAGTTCTGGTTTCTCTCTCTATACCCTTTTGTTCCCTCCATGTTTTGATGCATTATTTATTTTATCTTTATGGTCTTGAGTTACTGCATCTTTAAAATGTTACATTACTTGTCTTAAACTACAGATGATAAACACCCTATATATTATATAGCATCTTAGCTCCAGGATCTGTACCACTTGCATAAGGTAAAGTTATTATAGCAAAATAGACTTACTTTTGAAAACAGGGAATACAAACACTTGCATAAATTTGGAATTTATGGAATCCTATATTCACTGAAACAAATGGAGATTTCCTTCATTAGGTGAAGAATAGTAAATAAAACCTGCACATGTGTACTGCCTATATTCTTCAAAAAAGTATTATTTTAATTATACTAGTTAGATGATTAAAACATTTATTGCTGGCAGGTTTATGTGAATTTTTGTTGCAGGGAAAACTAGGATGGAAAAAGAATAATCAACTTGGGATGTCACAATATTTGGGGGGATTGATTTGACTGGCCATTAGATAAATACCTAAGACTAATTCTACCAAGATAATGATCAGCTAGATCTGGAAGTTTGATGTTTAAAAGGATATTTCTTCAGTTTGATAACAAAGATCAAAAGGATCACTTCTTTATAAGGTTAACAGTTTTATTTTAGGATTAATTTTTCATAAAGGACAAATTTTCTCTCAGTTATTTTCTGTTTCATTTTTACAAAATACTTTCTTTTTTAATTTTATTTTATTGTAAAGATGCTGTACAAAGGGGTTACAGTTACATGAGTAAGATAATGAGTACATTTCTTTTTGAACATTGTTAGCCTCTCCTTTGTTTTTCTCCTACTATTCCTTCCCTCCTCTACTTCTCCCTCCCCCCAAAAGTTGTAAAGTTTGTTTCCAGCATAGTGTCTTGTGAGTCATTGTTGCAATGGGTCATCCTGTGTCCTTGTTTCAGCATTTCGTTATTCCTCTTTCCCTCCCCAAATTATATAAATATATACATAAGATGCAGGGTACCAAAATCAAATACAGTTACAACAAGGGATAAACTATAGAGGGAAGAACATACAAAGGAAACAAAAAAAAATCACATAGTATATTCAAAACAACAACGACAAAGAAAAACCTCTGTGTCCATATCTTAGGGTTCATTTCGTTTAGCATCATCTCATATGGTCATATGTACATAGCTTTTGAGCTTTAATTTTCATAGGTTCACTTAGAAGCCAGGAAAAACAAAAATAAGATCAATGATACTATTTTATAGAATAAATGTTAATACTTTTATACCCCACTGCAGTTTTTTATATATTCATATTTTGGTATATATAAATTACCATTTCTACCTTCTTAATTTTTTTCAACTCGCGTTGTAAATACAAATTCTTTATAAAATAAGACAAAATATTTCTCCCTTTTTTTTTTTTAGCTATACCTAGGGCCTTGTACATGCTAGATAAACATTCTACATCTGCATTCTAGATGTAGTTTAACATCTTCAGCCCTATAAAAATAATTTTCAGTGATTGTGTGGTATCATGTCTTACTTTGTTTAACGTATCCTCTGTTGTTGAATACGTATCTCCATTAATTATAGTTTGTGTGTGATAAAGGTGTTGTCAGCGTCTGTAATGCCTGTTTTTTTCTGTTTGTCATTTGGATCTCTTTTTCCATATGACCATAATGTGGAAGCATGGAGCAGAGGTAATGAGAAAGTAGGAAGCTTGTGAGCCCTAGAAGAGCTGTTGACATTGTGAGGGTGCTTTCCTAAGGCACAGTGACAGAATGAGTGGTTTTTATTTTTCACAAATCTGAGTTTAGAAATCTGTAGTATCCTGACAGAGTTTCTCAGCTTCTACTGAGATTCCTTTAGTCACTGGGACCGTTGTTTTCCTTTTAATTTTTTCATCAAAGTACATCCAAGTAGTGATTACATGCTGGCTCCATTTCATTCAGGATCTGGAAAACAGTCTCTTTTTTTTTTCTTGTGTGCTTTTATAGTCAAGTTAGGAGACACAAGAAGCAGAGCAGGGCAGGCCAGGAAGTAGATTGGGAGACCTAGATATGCAAGCCCAGATCTTTTATACATACCTTGTTTGGTTTACCATCCCTTGTTGGGTGCTTACATTAGATTTCATAGCTACAGAGCATTAGCAGAGATGCATTTTTTTTAAATCATGATGAGAACTTGGGAGGGAACTGGCTCATCCCTGCCAGCTTCTTCATGCTTTTATGTCCTGTTTCAAGTTCAGTCTTGCCTACTAAAAGACCAGATGTCAGTGATTTTAGGGACAATCTGAGTCTTAGTATCCTATCATTAGATGGTCAGTAGGTTTCTGAAGTGATAAAGTAACTATGTGAGAGCAGCAGTCAATATAAGGTAATACCTGTGCTATTAATAATAATCTGACTTTTCTCTTAAAATGAATGAATTCACTGTGAATGTGTACACTTTCATTACTGTTCTCCAATAACATCCAGTGCTTTTATTGACACTGTTCTGTGCTTATAGCACTGAAAATGTCCCAAGTGGCTTTCACATGATTTCCATGTTCAAGGAATCTAGTGATGACAATAGAATCACATACCATACTGGCCTATAACACACATATGAAGCCTTGACTGTTCTGTCCCTGAAATTTGTTAAAATTGTGGAAATCTTAGCACTGTTGTACAGCAGGCAACTACTAGTAAGATCGGGTTTGTCTTTTGAGTTTATTTCCACACAAAAAGTTCTCATAGTGGAACATTACTTGCCCGGGAATATAAATAAGTCATATTTTTGCCTACATGTGATTTCATATTCTCAGTTCTGATTTTTTTTTTTTTGGGGTCCGGTCGTGGGGTCTGAACTCTGGGCCTGGGTGCTGTCCCTCAGCTCTTCAGCTCAAGGCTAGTGCTCTACCACTTGAGCCACAGCGCCACTTCCGGCTTTTTTCTTTTTGCTTATGTGGTGCTGAGGAATCGAACCCAGGGCCTCAGGATTCAAGGCAAGTGCTCTACCACGGAGCCACCTTCCCAGCCCCTATTATGTATTTATTTATTTACACTTACGTGATTAGTGCTGGTCCTGGAGCTTGAACTTGGCCTTGGCAATGTCCCGGAGGCCAGAGGCTATAGTTCTAGCCCAAGGCTAGAACTCTTAACACTAGAAGCCAGGCGCTCTACTTTTTGCTTTTATTTTTGGTGGTTAATTGGAGATAAAAGTCTCACTGACTTTCCTGTCTGAGCTGACAGTCCTCAGATCTCAGACTCCTGTGCAGCTAGGATTACAGGTGTGAAGCACCGGCGCCTGGCTGGGGTTAACTTTTGAAATACATTTTTCTATGTGTTCTTCTGGGAGAAAAAGCAAGGAATATCGCTCATCGCGCAAGGTAATGGAATATGTTCTTCTTTACATAAGTATTAGAGGGTGTATTTAGAAAGCACCTGCCTGTTTATCTACCTAATGAAATGGTGAAGTTAAGTTTGAGGCTAAACCCTGGAGTTGAAGTCTCCCTTTGAGCATCATCTGCTCTTTCAGTTTCAAAACAGAAAAGATTAAGTGTTGGCTTCTGGTTCAGTACTGTATTTACAGCAGGAGGATTTAAAAGCAGGTGCTTAGTGCTACAATGACAAATTTACTCTCTGTGCCTCTTCCCCAGAAGCCACTGCCATTACACAAAGTTCATTTCCCCGGGGTGGGGGGGGGGGGGTGTTTCTTTAGAACTGTCTCTCTTGACTGAGCCCTTCTCTGTGTCCAAGTCTGACAGCTTATTAGTTTCCCTTTCATGTATACTGCTGCCCTATGTCTCTCAAATATTACTCATAATTTTCTGAAAGCAATCTCCTTTCGTTTCTCTTTTTAACTTCGTAAGCTACTGTTCTTAGGTGGTTGCTCTCATTTTGTGTGAAAGTCTCCCCTTTGGTTTTTCTTTCTTTTCTTTGTGTCTTTTGGACAAGATGTTTTGTGTCTCAGTGGTTCCAAGAAAACTGTTCATCTAATTAAAAAAAAAGATTAAGAAGAAAGATAACAATAAGGAGAGAAAAAGAAAGAAAATGCTTTGAAATATGACCAAGTAAATCACTTTCCTTCATGATAAAGTAAAACATGTTTTCTTGAGCTTCTTGTTTCCTGTTGGAGCATCTCATCGTCCCTCCACTTAATGAGATGATAACAGAGTAGGCTTCTTATATTTGCTTCTTACTTTTTTCTCTGCCAGAAGGCCATATCTAGGCTAAGTCAGTTCCCCTTTCAATGAGAATGGACTACCGAGCTGTCCTCCACCATTGAAACATGCCTCTAACCCTATTTATTTATGAGAAGCCTTGTACTGGAGATAAACTGCTATTAATTTTATGCAGTTTCATAGGCAGTATCACACAATCCTGGTAATCTGATAGAAAGCTTTGAACAGATGAGACGCTGTGCCAATTTTGGGTGCCAGAAGTTTTGGAGCATTGAAAGAAATAAACAACAAACTAACCTCAAGACAGAATCTCAAACTACTATTGAATTTCAATGCCTTAGAAAACATCCTATGTTTTTTATGGATGTTTTCTGTGGAGCTGTTTATAACAAATTCCTAACTTGTAAAAATTAAAAAAATGAGTCATCTACCTGTCAAAGATTCATTAGTAAATTATTACTATATTCTGTTAAATTTTCTGTGTATATTTTATGAAAAAAGCAGGATTAATGAGCTCTCTTGGATGCAACCAGTTTTGCATTGTTTGTAATGTGCTTCTAATACAGCATTTCCAGTTTGGAAGGCAGTTAGAGATTCAAGAAAATACAAGTTGGCCTCAGATGGGAGAATGTAGTTCTGATTAGCAAGAACACATACTAATAACACTCAGTGCTCAATATTAATTGATTACATTCCAGAATCTGGTACAATCTGCCTAGCAGAGTATGATAATTATTAATGTAATGAGTTAACATGTTGTAGTTATGAGATGAATCCAAGAATCCTTGCTTTGGGGGATGTGGCACAAGACATTATGGCCAGTTTAAAATATTAATAGCATGTGCTAACGTAGGTTCTGTGAAGGCTGTTCTGATTAAATGAATCAATTTGCAAATACTGTTTGAGAAGATGTAAAGTATTTGCTGTATTTTGGTATATGGGTGCATTTTGTCTCACTTTGTAGGTAAGGATACAGTTAGAAACTTACTTAAATGAGTCTCCTGGTCCCTGGTGTCAACCGTCTTTGTTGGGGGAGAGGTCTGGATCATCTGAGATGTGTTGCTGGAAGGGTTGGGGTGATTGCTCTCATTAGACAGGAGCTTCCTCTTTGGTTCTGGAATTATGTGGTACATAGGCCTTCTCAGTTTTTGAGTCTTTTGGAAGCATTTCTTTTGCTATCTCACTAGATACCTTTTAGCAACTGAATGGAGACTTGAGACTTGGTTTCACACTGTAGAAAACTTTGTAGCAGTAAATTTGGTGTCCCTTCATTTAGTCTCTAAAATGTTGATTACTAAGTTTGTGATATGTGTCTTATCTTTTTTTATTTTTGTATGTGTCTGTATATGGTATGTGTGTGTGTGTGTGTGTGTATGTGTGTGTGTGTGTGTGAGTGAGTGAGTGTGTGTTGAACTCAGGGTATGGACACTGTCCCTGAGTTTTTTTAAATTTTTAATATGTTTTTATTTAAATTTTAATTTTATTGTTAAGGTGCTATACATACAAGTTACAGTTACAGTAAGCTAGTAAGTAGATTCCTTGTCAAACTTGTTAGCCCTCCCTCATTTTTTTCCCATTTTCCCTCACCCAACCCTCCCCCCTATTGTACAGATCATTTCCAACATATTGTCTTTTTTAAATACATTTTTAGTGTAAAGATACTGAGCTTGCCGGGTGGTGCCGGTGGCTCATGCCTGTAATCCTAGCTACTCAGGAGGCTAAGATCTGAGGATCATGGTTCAAGGCCAGCCCAGTCAGGAAACTCCGTGAAACTCTTATCTCCAATAAACCAAAAGAAAACCGGAAGTGGCCCTGTAGCTCAAGTTAGTAGAGTGCTAGCCTTGAGCTGAAGAGCTGAGGGACAGCGCTCAGGCCCAGAGTTCAAGCCTCATGACTGAAAAAAAAAAAAAAAAAAAAGATACTGAGGTTTTCATAGCTCAAGGCTACTGATTAACTACTTGAGTCACAGCTCCACTTCCAACTTTTTGGTGCTTAATTGGAGATAAGAATCTCACAGACTATCCTGTCTGGCCTTAGCTTCAAATTGTGATTCTCAGATCTCAGCCTCTTGAGATCTGAGCCACACACCTCTTGAGGTGTGAGCCATTGGTGCCCAGCTTCTCTTTTAATTGTTAATTTAAAAAGTTTTAATTGTTAACTTGTCTTGCTATGTAGCCCAGGCTGTCCTGGAACTCAGTATGCAGTCTAAGATGACCTCAAACTTGCAATCCTCTTGCCTTTAGCTTCTCGGTGCTAGGTTTACCAGGTATATCATCATGCCTTGCCTTGACTATATTATTAATGTTTGTTCTAGATGTGATTGGGGGAAAAATACCAAAAGATGTAGAAAGTATACCTTCTAGTTAGAGTGCATTGACTCAATCCCTCTACAATGGTAGCCTGTACTCACTTTCATTATACCTATAATAGATAGTTATTGAATTATTGTCTCTCATTGAGTTTTAAACCTGAGAACCACAGTGTTAGAGACTGAGGGTAAAGTAGGGAATAAGATGAATGTGGTCAATTACAATGTTTGTAGCAGAAATTGTAATGTTTGTAATGGAAAGGATGCATTTGGCAATAGCATGTTGAGCTATGCCACACTCTGTCAATGATTCTGGATTGTGTACTATATACAAAGTTTTTCTAACTATTAGGTTGACATTTACCACCAATGTTTTGAACAATGCTAGAAATACTTGGGGAGAATTAGAGAAAGGAGACAGATTCCTTGTTTCTCTGTGGATCCATGATACAATGGGGTTGTATAGGCAACAGTTATCTGCTAATATAAGCTTGTATCCATTTTAGGAAAATGGATGCATATTATTATTCAATGTGGTAACTTCTATCTGTAGTGATTTCTTATAAGGTATATAGAATATAAGGGATAGTGGGAGAAAAACAAAGGAGGGGGTAATAATGCCCGACAAGAAATGTATTCATTACCTTACTGTGTATCTGTAACCTCTCTGTA
Source organism: Dipodomys spectabilis (assembly GCF_019054845.1). NCBI lineage: Eukaryota > Metazoa > Chordata > Mammalia > Rodentia > Heteromyidae > Dipodomys > Dipodomys spectabilis. Next base: position 3,806,374 of record NW_024870876.1, read on the forward strand.
CAGCATCTTTACAAGAAAATAAAATTAAAAAAGAATTATGACATGAATGCATGATGAAAAACACACAAAATGATTGTTTTAAGCAGTTAACAAGCATTTTGTTGTTCTGAGTCATTAAACATAGCCCTGATTTGTTTGTCATTACAGTACTCAAAACTGTATTCAAGAAAATGAAATAGGAATATTGAATATTAGAGTAATCTTATCTCATTAAAAGACTATTGAGAAGATAGCATTTTAATTCTCCAAGTGTTCTGTCTCGATTATAGTTTAGTAGTATTGTGATTAGGTAGTTAACTGCATGAGTTATGACCAAGAAAGAAGTAGAGCCAGAAGTAGAGGTTCACCTTTCACAAGGTTTGAAAAAAATATAAATTTTATTTGTTTTTTGTTTTTTGTTTTTTTTGGGGGGGGTCCGGTCGTGGGGCCTGAACTCTGGCCTGGGCGCTGTCCCTCAGCTCTTCAGCTCAAGGTTAGCACTCTACCACTTGAGCCACAGTGCCACTTCTGTCTTCTTTCTTTTTGCTTATGTGATGCTGAGGAATCGAACCCAGGGCCTTAGGCATGCAAGGCAAGCACTCTACCACTGAGCCACCTTCCCAGCCCTGAAAAAATATAAATTTTAGAGTATACTATATATTATTTGTGATATTTATGTGTATGTAGCTTACATATTAATATATATTTGTCTAACAACTATATAAAATTGTATACTTACACTGCCTATGTCATTTTTATATATACATATGTGAAATATGTATTTTTATCCTAGGTACTTCAAGTAAAGTTAACTTTTGTGACTAATTAAGTGCAGAATCACATGTAAATATGCACACACATATACACATGTTATATGTTTATGCATTGTATGAGTATATACATATATGTGTATGTACATACTATATATACATGTGTATATGTGTATATACGTGTCTGTGATTATGTATGTGTATATAAAACTATATGCATGCCTACACATATACCCATGTGTATATATACATGTATATATCTGTCTGTATATATATATGTATATATATACATAAGTGTCCTGACTGATCAGTTACACTATAGGAAGATATAGTGCAATAAATAGGTTACAGATTGAAACATGAACATTAGAAAAGAACAGTATACATTCTGATTGTCCTGTTGGGTCTTTTTGATTTTTACTTGAATGACTAAGGTCAGCAGTTATGTAATTATTGAAATATTTTAAGCATATTGTATATGTCCATACTCCATGGCTTTCTTCATCATTTTTCTGTGTATTACTAGAAATTCAAAAATACTTTTAACCATGATTAAGGTTCTGTCTTGGCCCTCATCAGATGTTCATGATAATCTTCAGATATACCTGATACCCTTGTTATATTTACCTCTGGTCATAAGCCATCGAAAAGCTTGGTTGATCAGTTATGATATGATATGTTTCGATATTTACTCAGTCATCTTGATTAATGTTACTCCTTCCATTATCTCAGAACTTCAATAAAGATTAGCTTGTTATATTCTCTTGGGGATAAGTGATATAGCTAGTGGTACAGATTAGCATGGGTAAACCCTGGTTCCCTTCCTAGCACCACCAAAGCAAACAAAAACAATTCTCTTACTGATATTCTGGGCTACATACTATTATTACCCTCATTTTTTTGAGGAAGCTGAGTTCACATCCACATGCTTCATAGGTAGTGGAATAGTGGGGAGGCAGTATGGCTCAGTGCCTTGACAGTAAATTGCACAAATTTTGTATAAGTAATGAGTTCACATAGATCTGACTAAATTGGACTGTTTTTATTGCTTAGTGAGTGCATATAAAAAACAGCAGGCAGATAAGTACTGGATCTTCTTGTAGTGAGATTTTAATCACTTCTGCCTCACTGTAGCAGCAGTACAAGCATGACCTTGTATGAAACACACTCTATAAATTTTTTGCTAATATAAAATATTTTAGATTGAATATGTCTCTGCAAAATTCAAGTGCTGCCCATATGATATCATTAGGAGGTGGGTCTATGGTTAGGACATAAAGGCCTTTTCCTTTTGCTTATGAAATAAGATGCCCTTGATGGGGCTTAAGGGAGAGATTTGGTTCTCTCTTGCCCTTCTTCCTTCTGCATGTGGTGATACAAAATTTCTCTCTTTCAGAAACTGTAGCAGGGTATAGCTGGGACCCAAAGAGTCAGTCTTCCAGTATTTAATCTTGGACTTCCCAATAAGTTTCTGTGCTTTATAAATTTCCCAGACTCATGTTATATCAGCACAAATGTATCTAGGACACGAAAGTATTTGTGTGGTGTTTTCTTTCTCTATGTAACTTTACCTCTTTGATACTCAGAGAATATGCATGCTCAAGCATGCATACACACACACACACACACACACACACACACACACACACACACACACACACACACACACACACACAAGTATACTTCTCAAAAGTCAAGGACATTTCCTTCGTAGCTCTTTGCATCACATCTTGATGACATCTGTTTCTGAGTTTGGTCTACTTTGGCCTTTCACTTTCTGCTCTCTTGGCTATCCCTGAAAATCTTTTTATCTGTTATTTCCTAATCTGATTGCTGAAGAGCAGTCATTTATTATCTTACAATGATCCTAAGTGAAGAATCAAATTAAGTTTTTGATAGGGAGGGGTGCCACTTTTAATGTAGTTTGTGTTGAATAGCCTGCATTATTTCTACATGCACATGCCTGATGATGAGGTAGGTACCAATGGCCACACATGGGAAACAATGTCTACAGTCCATTGTTCGGCTAGATGATCTTTCTTTGAATGAATACTGCCACATTTTATTCAGGGGATACAAAGAAACTTTCCAGAACAGTCTCAGGCAGTGATTTAAATAAATCATAGGACATTTTCTATGAAAGAATTTGGCCCTTGAACAGCTATTATATTTTTTAATTCAGATGTTACCTTTGATAGCTACTCTTAATGAAAAAGATCATTAATATCAACTTCATTTTATGTAGTATGACTAATCAGTACATTTATATTTTCTATCTTTGGCCAAGTTCCTTTCTTTCTTTCCCTTTTTATGACATTTTAAGTGTTGAATCAAGGATGAACAGAATTCCATATTGTTTGCCATATGTATCAGTTACAGGTTTGGCATCTGTAATAGAGATTTATAAAAAACACTGACTTAAACAAGATGGAAGTGTGTTTCTCTCTCATTTAACGGTCTAGGCATAAATAAACTGGATGTTGTCAGAATCTGGGTCCCTTGAACCTTTTTGCTTAGTGACACCAGGGGTTTTGCCCTCATCAGTGCAGTTCCAGAGAGCTTGCCATTTCATGCATATTCCAGTTAGCCGTAAGGGAAGTCAGTGGGAAGGAAAGATCTTCCCTGTTTCTTCAGAGTGATGTGAAAATGGCACACTCTACTTTTATGTTCTTCCCTTGAACAAGAATTTCTTTATAGGACCACCACATCACAAGGTAAGTTCAGCAGTGTGTCTAATCTTGGAGACCATGTGCTGGCTAAAATTTAGGAGACCTAATACAACAAAAAATGAGGCAGAATTGATTTGGAAGTTAATTAGTAGTCTGTATCCCATCATAGAAATAGAGTTTTCACTCAGATTCTGATGAATGTTATTAAATAAATGTTGTATATTTTTACAAATCATTTTGTTATTCAGATGTTTAAACTCTCATATTTTTTACAAGCTAATGAACACTGACAAATAATTTCTTCCACAGACCTATAACCATTAGTGTATATTTTTAGCTGTGCTTAATAGAGATGGCTTTTAATTATAGAATCTACTTTTTAATTTCTTAGTAAACAGTGGTTACTGGGACATGATTGTCCTGAATTTGCTACACTATTGTGTGATGGGCATGGTGAATCAATTAATTGGGATATGGGAGAAGAGAAATGTGTCTAGTTCAGGTTAAGGTTGGAGAAGTGGCTATGAACATTCCAGGTTCTACATTTTTGGTTGTCTGAAGGTAAATGATGAAGCATGAGGCTCTAAGGGATAAAGGAGTCATAAATGAAGAAGCCTGGGTCTGTGAGTCACCACGTGGCAGTGAGTTCATCACCAAGATTCCTCTTTGGATCATTTCTTGAGAAAACAAAACAAAACAAAACAAAACCAAGAATCCCTTATGCTTAAATGTGACACATTTTGTGATCATTTAATTAAAGTCACTTTGGCCTACCCTAACTATTGTATTAGATCTTTGTAGGTCCTCATTTGCTATTGAGTTTTATAATCATTGTGTTGTGGAACTAAATGATCCACAAGAATTTTGATTTCTAAGCAGCTGGCGAACATTTTTGGGCTGTAACATTTTTCCAAATTTTGTTGTTACTCACAAATTCTCCATTTGTTTGTGAATTTTGTTCTCTGTCAAAACATTTAAGACTATTTTCCATCTTTTAGAAACTGAACAGCAGTTTTTCTGACACTGGTTTTTCTGATGATAAATAGTTTTTTTTTTTTTTCTATTTTTGGGTTTGGGGGATGCTTAATGAAAAAATAAGAATAAACTATTTCTGTGTACTGATAGACAGAGTGTCATATAATACTTGCTAGAATATTTACTGACATTGAATTTATTCTTAGAAAATGAATTTTATGCATCTAGGAAATCTGTGGCCTTATTAGGTAAAGAAATAGTCAAGAGTTTATCTTAACACTAAACTCTTGAATGAAAATGATGTTATATAATATTGTAGAAACATTAACTTGGATATCTTGTCAATAAGCTTTATGCTTATTTGATCAGTCAAAGTATTTCCAGGATGAAGGAAACACTGTAGTGATTTGCTTCCTTCCTTGCCTTGAGTCCTTAGTTGAAATTACTGGTACAGACTGGGAAGTAGAAAATAAACAGTTACCAGAAGCTCAAGTACTAATTTGTCGTGCTACTTTATCCCTTTCTCAGGCTACCAGGCTAGTAAGATTTGCATAACTTGTTAATTAATTTCAACCACTAGTCATATGAAAACAATGTAGTCTAGGAGGTATGGCTGAACAATAATTGTGCGTGAGTTATATGATCTTAAGCCATTTATGCCTGTTCTGGCTGGTTTCTTTTAATGTTTTTGAAAATTATTATTTAGTGTAAGGTTTAGCAAACAAATGTTCTAAAAAGAAAATTGCTATATATATTAATTTCTTAGTAAACAGTGGTTACTGGAATATAATTGTCCTGAATTTGCTACATTTTTTTTTGGAAGGTCGTGGGGCTTGAACTCTTGGCCTGGACACTTGCCCTACGCTCTTCAGCTCAAAGTGAGCACTCTATTGCTTGAGCCACAGTGCCACTTCTGGTTCTCTAGTGGTTTATTGGAGGTAAGAGCTTCACAGACTTTCTTGCCCGGGCTGGCTTTGAACCACGATCCACAGATCTCAGCCTCTTGAGTAGCTAGGATTACAGGCGTGAGCCACTGGCGCCCAGCGCTACACTATTTTTTATATATTTTTATTATAAAGATACTGTACAGAGGGGTTACATGAGTAAGGTAATGAGTACATTTCCTATTGAGCATTGTTACCCCCTCCTTTGCTTTTCCCCTACCATCCCTTCCCTCCCAACCTCCCCAACTCCCCCCTCTCCCACCAAGTTGTAAAGTTTGTTTTCAACATAGTGTCTTGTACATGTTGTTGTTACAGTGGGTCATACCATATTCTTATTTCAGCATTTTGTTATTTCTCTTCCCCTCCCCAAATTAGAAAAATGAATATACAAGATGCAAGGCACCGGAATCAAATACAGTGACAACAGAGGTTATACCGTGAGGGAAGAACATACAAAAGAAACCAAAAAAAAAATCACGTAGTACATTAAAAGCAATAGTGACAAAGATAAAACCTCTTGTGTCCCACTCTTGGGGGTTCATTTTGCTTTTGCTACACTGTTTTGCTACTGGGCATAGTGAATCAATTAATTGGGATATGGGAGAAGAGAAATGTGTATGGTTCAGATTGAGGCTGGAAAAATGGGTATGAAGATTCCAGGTTCTTTTTTGGTTGTCTGAAGATAAATGATGATGATGATATATGTTTTTCTGGGTTCAACAATGAGAATGGAAGGCCCAAGCAGAAGAATGAAGAGGTGATAGTGGGGCAGTTAAGCTAAAGATTAGTTTTCTAAACACAGAGCCAGCTGTGATGAAGGGCCTAGAGGTGGAATCCCTTGGTTCAAGTCTCATCTTAGCCACTTAGTAGCAGAATGATTCTAGACAGTTATGTACTTGCCTTTAGCATACCCAGAGAGATAATCTATAAGACACTCAAAACTGTTTAGTGCCTAATAACAGCCAGTCCTCATATCTGAAGGTTCTGATTCTAAACATTTAACTAACTTGGATGGAAAGTTTAGGGGAGAACTGAACCTATATTGAACATGTATGGGCTTTTGACTTTCTTGACTTTATTTTCTAAATTATACAAAGTAACACCTATTTTAAAGCAGTTACATTGATACTAGTTGTTATAACTCATCTAAAGATGATTTAAAGTATATAGGAATGTATATTGAGGTTATATGGAAGTACTGCATCTTACTTGTATCTGTCTGTCTGTTGGTCTGTCTGTGTATCTATGTATCTGTATGTATGTATGTATCTGTCTATCTATCTACTGTCTATCTACCTACTTACCTATCTAGCCACCTACATTTTAGCTGGTTAATTGGAGATAAGATTTTCTTGGATTTGTCTGCCCAGTCTGGCTTTGAACCACAGTCCTCAGATCTTAGCCTCTAGAGTGGCCAGGATTTCAGGTATGTGCCACCAGCACCAGGCTGCCACATTATTTGAATATCCTAGAGAGTCCTATAACCAGTCCCTTCTCCCATTCTAGTTAAGAAGGGAGACTGTACCAAATATTTTCAAACTATTGTTTTTATTGATGTATTTTAAATAAGTAATGGAAGACTAAAATATGAAAATAGTGTAAGATTTTTAAAAACTAGTATTTACATATAAAAGAATCATTGCTATAAGAAAAATTACTATTAAATACTATATTTAGAACACTTTTTAGTTATATAAATTTGTGGAAAGTACGTTTTGGGGGGGAACACCTCTTCTAAACACTGTTTAGAATATATTCTTTTTTTTTTTTTAATTTTATTTTATTTTATTTGAGAACATACTGTACAGAGGGGTTACAATTACATGGGCAGGATAATGCATACATTTCTTACCAAGCATTGCAGCCTCCTCCTTTGTTTACCCTTCACCTCCCTTCCCAGCCTCCCCCCTCCCCCCCACCCAATCATACCCCCCCTCCCCCCCCACACCGACATTGTAAAGCTGGTTTTGACATGACATTTTATACTTCTCATTGTTGCAACAGGTCCACCTGAATCCTTAAATGACTTGTTTGTCCCCATCTCCTCCACATGTTATACTGACATCAAATATAGTGAAAGCGGGGGTTACACTGTGGGGGAGGGACATACAAAGCAACAAAGAAAAAATCTTATAAATGCGTTAGAAACACATGCATGAAAGAAACAAAAACATTAAAATACATATTTAAGGGTTCGTTTTCCTAACATCACATTATCTGACCTTTTCCGCTTGACTCATACCTATACTAGATATTGCAAATAAGGGAAACCATGGGACCTATGTTTCTTTGGGCCTGGCTTACTTCACTTAGTATAATTTTTTCCAAGCCTTTCCATTTCCTAACAAATGGGGAAATGTCATTCTTTCTGATGGAGGCATAGAATTCCATTGTGTACATATACCACATTTTCTTGATCCATTCATCTACTGAGGGGCATCTGGGTTGGTTCCATATCTTAGCTATGGTAAATAATGCAGCAATAAACATAGTTGTGCTGGTAGCTTTAGTGTGGTCTTGTTTGTAAACATTTGGGTAAATGCCAAAAGTGGGATTGCTGGGCCATAGGGGAGTAGATGCTGGAGGGGATGTGGACAGAAAGGAACCTTACTTCATTGTTGGTGGGAATGTAAACTTGTTCAACCACTTTGGAAAGCAGTATGGAGGTTCCTCAATAGAATATATTCTTAAGTCTTAGTTCAGTCTCTGTTTTTTTAAGGAGCTATGAAACATCTCTTTCACTTTGGGCTGGTGTGCAGTTACAGAATGGAAAAATGCAACCATGTCATCATTCTTGCTCTATAGCCTAACTTGCTGAGTTTTGTTGAAATTCATATCCTCGATCTGCAAAACAGTAGACATGGCACATATTCCCAAGACTTTGTAAATATTCTGTTTTCTCAGTTTGTGTCTGTTTTTCTATCATCTATTCTGTGCATATTTGTGGGGAAAATGTCTGAAGGAAATTTCTGTGGAAGTAAATTCCACTTGAAGACATATAATACCATGGTTCCTATGGGTGGGCAGATGATATATTAACCTTCCTTTAAGGTCATCTTAAATACCACCAAAGCTTCCAAAATCTTGAGCAGGAAGAGATGGTTAAGCTCAATTTATATCCATTATGTGTTTGTTGATACCTTTCAATTTAATGAAAACCTACATTTGGTGTCAGTAGATTTGGTCATAATGATAACAGAACATTTGGAATGTCTTACTTTCCTCCATCTAAGTGCATATGCACAAAATTAGCACTTCAAGATTTTCATTCTTCAAATGTGTATTGAGCATACATACCTGTGTGGATGCAGCAGACCTGGATGAGTGCTTTTATAGATCTTGGAACACAGCAAGAAGGACATGTGATCCTTAGTGTAGGTTCACCTAGGACCTAAAGTCCTTGTCTTAGGCTGGTCTTCTGAAATTTTCTTGGGGTCCTTACTGCAATATCGTTGTCTTTATAGACCAATCTACTAGAAGATATCAAGACAAAAAAGGAAAAATAAACATTAAATAAGAAATGTATATAAGAAGAGATATCTGCATTGACAAAGGTCATTATCAAAAGAAACTTTACTTCAGCCCTTGCTTACAAGCAATGAAAGAGTGTGCATGTCCGAAAGAACAGCAAAGGACAATTTCATGTGGATGAATAACCCATAATATTAGAAGCATACCCTAGAGCAGTAATAACATAATGGAAATTCTGCAAAAAGAGCAAGCCCCATCATCCTCTTCAGTTGGGAGGGTCTTGAAGAAAACTCAGACTCTCTTGTGTTTTGGGTGAACCTGTGACTTAATTTTACCTACAGTTGCTCTACTTTATTACTTCAAAGAACAATTTTTCTAGAGACATGCTTACATTACCCAGAATTTGGATTGGCCTTATGTTTATAAAATCACATGATGGCTGCTATAAAAAAATAGGAAAAATAACACACATTCACACTCACACACATGTACACACACACTGCCCACCACATTATAGGAAATTATGATAATTGTCGGAAAAAATTGCTTGCATTCTTTGCTATTACTAGAGGTTGTAACCTCAGTGAAGGCAAGGGGACTTCCTTATTTCTCATCTTGCTGAAGCCTAGTACAGAATGTCCTTAGTGCATACTGAAGGCAAGAATAAAAAGGCACTACTAGTTAAAATATTGTAAGGCAATTGTGATATTATGATACACAATACTTTGCCAGTTTAGCCATCAGGAATATAATGACATGCTAAAAAATATGCAGCATAATTTACTGGGTGTTGGTAGCTCACACCTGAAAGTCCTATGTCAAGGATTGTATATGTGCTTGTCAAAGCACCAGGAAGGGTGCTGAAAAATGTATTTACAGAGTCCCACAGAGAAAATTTGTTCCATAATAATATCTAACCAGAATGAGAATATTGTTGTGGGTGCTTGGCATTATTTTATATATTAACTTGCTTAAGGTTCTCAAAAATCCTTTCACTGTAGTTTGGTGTTATACCATGGTTGTCTAATTTTTTCCTTTTTTCTCCCACAATTCATCCCTTCTTTTGTCATCTCTCCTAACCGTCTTTTCTTCTTCCCTTCTTTTTTCTCTTATGCTGATGATGTAAGACAGAATCTGAATAGCCAACTACATGCTTAGCTACCAAACTACATACCCAGCAGACCAGCAGAATGTTTAATTTTATAGGTAAGGGTGATCTAGGCAGTAGAAAGTAAATTTTCCTAATGTCATAAATTGCTGAAATGACATTCAAACTAAAGCCACCCCATAGCAGTGGCTCTTCATCTAACTATGTTGTCTAAGACTACTCGGTGCTAATTAGCAATTTCTTGGTTCAGTTTGATTCTGGAAATTTTTTGATGAAATTAATTTTATCTAGCTTTAAAACTATGATACTTTACATTATTTTTATTTGTGCAGTGTGCCTTCAATACTGATGTGGGGATAATTATTAAATGTGTAAGAATTGACGTCATTTTTGTAAAAATGACCACCACACCATCAGTATAACTATTGGCTAATCTGGATTGAGGGGAAAACGTCAAATTTATGATAAATCAAATAGCATATAATGAAAGCTGATTTTTATAGTCTTTCTTTTTTGATAAGTAAGATCTAGGTAAAATTCTCAACTAAGATATTGTCTTAGAGTATAAATAATATAGATTTATTAATGATTAACCTAACACTAAAGCAAAACCTATAGAAAAACTATTTTCAGACATATTGGGTTTCATACTAAAAAAAATTGAAGTGTGAAAGCAACAAATGCTTGGAATTATAGAGATGGAAATAAAGATCTGATCCTTAATCAGTTGAAATGATCACTAATAAATGAAATCCAGAAATAAAATCTCATCTCAGCATGGTCCCAAATACCAGCTTTTTTCATAATTAGGGAACTCATGTTAACTCTTTCTTCTACTTTAAGCCTCCTTAAGATTTCTTCAAATTCTTTAGCTACAATGCAAAATATTAAAATTTTTAAATTTGGTGAAAAGGGTTGTTAAATAGAATCAAAATGCAAAATGAACACTGTTTTATGAGTTTTAGAGAAGTCCCAAAAACATGAACAAAAGGAATTATTCAAATGTCATCTCATTTAAATAGTAAATGCTCCCTGACATGTTTTTCAGTTTCTTGGCAATGAGTGAACCAGGGATGTGGACCCTTGTTTTTGAATGTCCTTTCTTTCCCTTCTCCCACTCTCAGGCATCTTCATGCCTTCCATATGTCTGGATCAATCTGCTGATCTCCCTCATACTTGCTCATCCCCCTGAAGATGCTAATGAGGCATCTGAGGTCCTTGACGTGTTCAGAAATCAGACAACATTGATTATTGTTTTGCTTTTTTTTATACATTACTTCCCTCGTCCACTTCTTGTTTCTTCTTTGCTGATGGATGGTAGATTAATTTCAAGAACAAAATGGTCATGGATAATTGAGTCCCCTCATCCATTTCTTGTTTCTTCTTTGCTGATTGATGGTAGATTAATTTCAAGAACAAAATGGCCATGGAAACTGAGTCTGTATCTTCATAAAAGAAACAAAATAGGTTTATAAACATTGCAAGATCAGTTATAGTGAAATCTTTTGAGACCAGGACCTGACACACTGTATCATAATCTTATATACAATAATGTGGTTTTCAATTCAGGAATTATTCAACAGAAAGAGAAAACTCACAATGGAAAGCTTCACCATTTTCCTTTGAAATTCTCATGCATTTTGAGAAGAGTGGAGAAAACACATTTCAGTATGCTTGGCAGTCACTCAAATTTGTGTGCTCTAAGTTTAGAACCAAACTCAATCTGCCCCCTGTTCAAGTTCTGTTCTATGCTGGCAAAACACCACTTGCTTGTTCAGAGGGAGAAGGATGCAAAGCTTTAGAATATGCAAAAACCTTAGTGAACACAAAATTACTCCCAAATAATTACATTATTCTCAGCTTAAGTAAATGGAATTAAACACATGGGTGACATTTTCCCTCACATATGGCTATAGAATAAATAGAAACATATTTAGTGATACTTATTTGGTGCTTAGCAAAACTTATTAATGTTTAAAATTAGTTCAAGTCAATTCCCTTGACTTTTCAAGGTGCTAGAGTTTCTAGCTCTTATTTCTGTTTTTTTAAATAATCATTTCCTTTCATATTTTATTTAAATTTAATAGTTTTTGAGGTATTTGAAATCTACCTATTAGTAATATTGTATCAAGATACAAAACTAAGATACAAAAGATATACCATCATTTATTTATATTTAACTATTTAGCCTGAATGAAGTGTATATGCAAATATTTAAAACAAACATATGCAAATAATTTAAACATATCTGTTTATAAAAAGTTCAGCCTATTCATTTCATGCAAATAGCTATTTTAAATTATTTTGCATACTAACCCTACAAAATCTGATGCATCAATCTATGTAGCTATGGGTAAATCATAAGGGTAGAAAAAGCTAAAAAGATTAAAGGGGTGGGAGCATAAAATAAACTTTGGCACAAGAAGTTTGAAAATTATGTGTGATTTTTATGATTAACAATCTGAAATTTAACTAGGCTTTGTTCTCTATTTGTTGGTGTATCTTATTTGTTTCTCAATAAGATGCAACACATTATTCCTATTTGTTTTAATCTCTTCAGACTGCTTACTGTTATTTGTTAATCAGTCTCATTGTATCAGTCATATTCTGAGTCATATTGACTAGAAACATAGAGTCAGTAGGGGACTTGAGCCAATAGTACTATCTCTATACCCAACTTTATCCACTTCCAGAAGTGTGGTCTTATATGATGTGATAGATATAAAATAACCCATGAACTCAGATTCTTTGGCTTTGAATCCTGGCTTAGTGGTATGCAAGTGTATACAAATGTATTAACTGAAATATGATAGATTCCTTAGAAAGGCTAAGTCAGAGTTCAGCAAAATAAAGCACTAGGAAGCAGAAATTTAAAAAAAGAGGTAGGGTGGGATCAAGGGGAAAAATGTAGATTAATGAAGAGGAGATGAGGAGAATGCAGTCAAGAATTTAAAATATCCTTCAAAATTAAGAAGAGTGAGGGATGCAGTCCCATTTATCCAGTCTTTTTTTTATTTGTTTTGACTCTGGATCTTTATATAGAAACTTTCTACCTATGCCTAGGAACACTAGTGTTTTTCCTACCCCTTCTTGTAATACTTTCATGTTTTCTGCCTTACATTGAGGTCTTTGATTGACTGTGAATTGATTCTTGTTCAAGGTGATATATAAGGATCTAGTTTCAGTTTTAAGCATGTGAATAGACAATTTTGCTAACAACATCAATGTGTTTTACTTTTTTTTGACTCTTTTTAAAAAAATTTATTGTGAAAATACTGTACAGAGGGGTTACAATTACATGAGCAAGATGATGAATACATTTGTTATCAAGCATTATAGCTCCTCCTTTGTTTCCCCTTCCCATCCCTTCCCATCCTCCCATCGTCCCCTAACGAATCCTCCTCCCCTCCCCCCACCAAAGTTGTAAAGTTCGTTTTTCCACATAACGACTTGTACATCTCATTGTTGCAGTGGATCTACCTGTATCCCTATTTAAACGATTTGTTTTTTTCCCTTCCCCTCCACAAATTATACCAACCTCAAATACAGTGAAAGCAGGGGTTATACCATGGGGGAGGGATATACAAAGCAACAAAGAAATAATCTTATAAATGTGTTAGAAACAATAACCTAAAAGAAAAAAACATTGGAATACATATCTTCTTCCAACATATGTTTTAGGATTCTTTATCAAATATGAGATATCTATTAGTCTGTAGGTTCACTTTTTGGTCTTCTATTCTGTTCCATTGTTCTTCAGGCCTATTTTGTGCCAGTGCCAAGGTGTTTTTATTACTATAGTTGTAATAGTTTGAAGTTTGGTATTATTATTCCTCCAACACTATTTTTTGTGCTAAGGATTGCTTTCACTATTCAGGGTCTTATTATTCCATATGAATTTTTAGGTTGCTTTAAGTACTTCATTGAAGAATGTTGTTGGGATTTTGATTGAATTTGTAAATTGCTTTGAGCCATGTTGTTATTTTCATGATGCTAATTCTTCTAAGTTGGGAGCATGGATGGTCTTTCCATTTCCCTAAACTTCTTCAATTTCTTTTTCTAATTTTTTAAAGTTTTCACAGTAGATATCCTTCACATCTTTGGTTAAGTTAATTCCTAAGTATTTATTTTTTGAAACTATTACAAATGGGGTTGCTTTCCAGATTCTAGTCTCAGTCTTTTCAATTTTGAGAAGTTACTGATTTTTGTGTGCTGAACAACTCTGGCTGCAAAGGAAATACAAATCAAAACAACACTGAGATCCACCTCACCCCAGTTAGAATGGCCAATATCAAGGAAACTGTCAATAACAAATGCTGCTGTGTATGTGGCCAGAAGGAAACTATAACACTGTTCGTAGAAATGTAAGCTACTTCAACCACTCTGGAAAGAGGTTTGGATGATCCTGAAAAAATTAAACTTAGAGCTACTACATGACAATTATACTAATGGGCATTAATCCAATAAAAGACAAGCAAGGTCACACTAAAGTTACTGGCACAACCATATTCAATGCAGTAGTATTTACCATAGCCAAGATATGGAATCAGCCCAGATTCCACATCAATGTATGAGTGTAGCAAGAAAATGTGCTATATATTCATAGTGGAATTCTACTCATCCATCAAAAAGAATGATATTATACTATTCATAAAGAAATGAAAAGAATTGGGAAAAATTATATTAGGCAACATAAACCAAATGCAGAGAACCATAGGTTGTGTGGTTTTCCTCATTTGTAATAGCTACAATGTGCTTATAAATCTTCAAGTAAACACACTGAGTGGTAAGTAAGGGGCTACAGAATTAACTGAAGTGTAATAAACTCTATGGAGAGTGCAAACAGTATAATTCTTTAAAAAGACTAAATCAGAGCCTCAGAATATAAGTACCAGGAAATGGATACTTGCAAAAGTGGAGGTTGGGGCAAAGAGGAGATGAGTAGAAGAATGAAGGCAGGAAAGGGGTAAAATACAGACAAGAATTCATGGTATATACCACAGAATTGAGAAATCTATGGGATGGGATGAGTGGAATTGAGGGGTGAAGATGTTGAAGTGATGACACAGATTGTGATGTACTTTACACCTAAACTGCTTTTCTGAGTAGCAAAAAAAAATCAATACATATCTTAAAATTAAGATAAGTAAGGGAAGGGGTGGGTAGCAAGAGGTAACATAGATCAAGATGCATGTATTCATAAACTGGTGAATGGCAACTTCTTTGTACAACTACTTAAAGATAATAAAAGTATTCAAAGAAAAGAAGAGTGAAAGAGTCTAGAGGAAGATGGTGGAGGAGAAGCTGGAGACCAAACAAGCTCTCGCATAGTTTAAGTGTTCCAATGAAAAGTCCTAGGCTTGAGAGTCACACCAAGTGTGCCATCATAGTATAGAGAGTTTGGCCAGAGGAAAAATCCAGGCAGCTTGGTTAAGGAAACAGATCTGAGCACTTGCCAGTGTCTGCTGTGGTGGTGACGGCAGCAGCGACTGCTGCTGCTGTGACCACCATATCAACAGAAAGAGCCTGGGACAAAGGTGCCAGATGTGGTGTGCAAGCAGATTCTACTCACCACCAGCAAGAACTGACAAGGAGCAGAAATATTCATCCTGCTGATCACAGTCGCAGACCATGGATAACCTGGAAACCAAGGGTTTGGTGTGAGTACCCCAAGACATCCTCACTCCTTCACATGGAGCAGTGGTGGGAAGGTAGCTCCTCCCCCACCACTGGAGAAGAATTCCATCTTTGATACTGACAAACACCCAGCCAGAGCAGCTAGGTCATTACTCAGGCCTTGGAAGAAGATAATCGGAGCCACTCAAAGGTCACAGGAACCTGAACTGACTGACTCAGCTCCACACAGGGGAAAATTGACCTTCCCAGGCCTCTAGAGGTACCTCTACCCACAGAGGAGTGACTTTCTTCACTGGGTAAACAGAGCCAGAGGCCGCCCTTCCCCACTGCAGCCTAAGCAGCAGACCCAGCAGCAGGAGGGATAAAAGAAAAACAATTGAAACTCAGCAAACATAAATCCTAGGAATGGCTCCAGGCTGGGCTCTGTGTGTGTCTCAGGAGCTAGTCCCTCAGGGCAAAGCTACTGATTGCTGATAGGCTTCAACTTTATCCACAACCTAGTCTTATCACAGCAAATCCAAGCTAGAGGAAACAGCCATCTCACTCCTTTGTGATACTCAAAGCAGATCTTCCTCCCACTGAACTATCCTGGGAGGAGGATCATAAAGTCCTGAGTAAGGCAGAGCTTTTTTCTTCCTGTTCAAACAGACTTAAGTAACCAATCAAGCCACAGAAAAACCAGACATTATAAGCAAACCAGAGACTCCACCACAAAAGACTGGTTACAGACACAAGATTCCCCGCCCTGCCAAAAAAATCAAAGAACTATTTTTTTAGTTAAAAAAAATTGTTTTCGATTTTTTCATAAATTTTATTTTTGGTGTGTGTATTTTTTTTTTTTTAAAACTCTACACTTTTCCCTTTTGGTCTTTTTTTTTTTTTTTTTTTCGTGCCTTACTTGCTGTTCTGCTCAGCCCAAGATATATACTGGTCATTAAATGTTAGACCTTATCCTTCATTGTGTGCATACTAAATTCAGAAATTGATTACTCAATTCACAACCTCTTAGGCTTAACTCCTTTAATAGTAGTATTATTTCCTCATACGTATATAATTTTTAAGTGTTTCATTTTAAAATTTAATTTTTAATTTTTACCTTTTATCTCTCTCCTCCTGTGTTTCTATCCTCTTCTTCTATCAGTATTATTTCTTTATACTTATATAATTTTAAGTGTTTCATTTTTTGTATTTAAATTTGTATTTTTTCATTTTTTTCTTGTTTCTTTATCTCTCTCCTCCTTTCCTTCTATCCATTGCCTCTCTGAAATTAGGGCTTGGTTAAATTCCTTCTTTCCTTCTACCTCTCCACATTCTTCTAATATTATTTTCTCCCCACAAACCTCCCTAAACCTATTGGTTTCTGGTCTGCTGACTCCCTCTCTGATGTTCTTAGTCTATTTAATCCATAGTTGTTTGTTGTTGAATTAGATTGATTCTGTTGAATTACATTGTATCTGTACACATTTTGACCGTGACAATCTGTGCAACTACAGGATTCCGGTTGATGCTTGCCTTAAAATAGTGTTCTAATGCAAAATTGTGTGCTATCATACCATATGGGCAGAACAAGCCTGAGAAACAGAAAAATGGCAATTCCAGGTACCTTAACTCCCTCTCATGATAATCAGGTGACAGAGCAGTTAATGAATAACCCAGAGGAGCATCCCCAAAAAGCTCTACAAACACTACTGGTGAACATGCTGAATGAAAAGATTGAAAACCGGGCTGCAAAGGTGGCTCAGTGGTAGAGTGCTTGCCTTGCGTGCATGAGGCCCTGGGTTCAATTCCTCAGCACCACATAACCAGAAAAAGCTAGAAGTGGCACTGTGGCTCAAGTGGTATAGTGCTAGCCTTGAGCTGAAGAGCTCAGGGACAGCAACCAGGCCCAGGGTTCAGGCCCCATGACCAAAAAAAGAAAAAAGAAAAAGAAAAAAAGATTAAGGACTCAGAGTGAGCATGATAGAGAGTGATAGAGCATGATAGAGGCTAACCAAAGATTAATAAGGAATTTTGTGAGCATGATGAGGCTAACAAAATATTAATACAGGAATTTTGAGCACATGAGGGAGCTAATCAAAAATTAATACAGGCATTGAGTGAGTGGGATGAGACTAGACAAAGTTTCAATGGAGGCATTCATTGAACCCACAAACAGAGAGCTGAAAGAATCCAGGGAGGCCATAAAGTTATGCTGAATGGAGCCCGTCAGAAGGAAAGGGAGTCCAAAGAAACCATAACCAACTAACTAAGGATTTGAGAATGAACACTGAAAACCAAATTAAGGAAGTAAAGAAGTACATACAAGATCTAAAACAAAACTCTAAGAAAGAATTTGAAGCCATAATATCTGACCAATTAGAAGGAAAGGAAATAAAAAACAAAATAGAAAGTCTTGACAGGTTAGACCATGCAGCAATTAGAATCTCTGGGATTGAAGACAGCTTAGATATTATAGAGAAAGAACAACCATTCACGACCAATCCAAGAAATATAGATCTAGTCAACATTTAGAAGACACCATCAGAAGGCCTAATCTGAGGATAATGGGTGAAGAGGAGCACCTAGAGACAGAAGTTAATGGTCTAGGAAATTTATTTAACCAGATCCTGGCAAAGAAATTCCCAAACAAGCAAAAATAAAGGCCTATTCAGATACAAGAAGCTTTTAGTACCCCAAATAGACCAGACCAGAATAGGACTTCCCAGTGTTACATTATAATCCACACAGGAAAAATTCAGACTAAGAAAAGGATCCTTAAAGTTGTCAAAGAGAAAAGATCAATCACCTATAAAGGGAAACCAATCAGAATAACCTCAGAGTTCTTAGTAGAGAAAATTAAAGCAAGAAGAGCCTGGAATGATGTATGCCATGCGCTAAAGACAAACAAGTATCAACCAAGAATATTGTACCCAGTTAAACTCTCCTTCATAACCGAAGGTCAAATAAAAATCTTCCATAGCAAAGAAAAGCTCAAACAAAATATCTTGACCAAACCAGCTCTACAAAAGATACTTAAAGATGTCCTGCACATAGGAAACAAACCATAAAGGCCACAAAACTGCACAAAAACAGAGAATCCAAGAATCATAGGAAGAGAGTTCCAGGAAGATGGTGGAGGAGAAGCTGTAGGCTAAACAAGCTCTCGCATAGAAAACAGTTTTAGTGTTCTAGTGAACAGTCCTAAGGGAGAGAATCACACCAAGTGTGCCATCACAGGACAGACAATTAGGCCAGAGAGGGAAAATCCAGGCAAGGAGATAGATCTGAGCACTTGCCAGCAGTTGCAGCTGTGGTGGTGGCGGCTGTCGCCATACCTGCAACACAGAGAGTCCGGGATGAAGGCACCAGACGCGGCGGGTGAGCAGATTCTATTCAACACCAGCAAGAACTGACAAGGAGCAGACATCTTCATACTGCAGTTTGCAGACCAGAGATGACCCAGGAACCAAGACTCGGTATGAGTAGAAGCCTGACATCCTCACTCCTTCTCAGGGAGCAGAGGAGGGAAGGCCACCTCTCCCCCCTACCCCTACCAGAGATCTCCATCTTTGATACTGACA
This sequence comes from Dipodomys spectabilis, assembly GCF_019054845.1. NCBI lineage: Eukaryota > Metazoa > Chordata > Mammalia > Rodentia > Heteromyidae > Dipodomys > Dipodomys spectabilis. The sequence continues at coordinate 3,825,487 of NW_024870876.1, forward strand.
AAAGCCTGGCTGAGCAGCTAGCTCCAACTCAGGCCTTGGAAGAAAACAAGTCATTTAGCAGGTCACAGGAACCTAACCTGACCTGCTAGGCTCAGCTCCACCTAGGGAAAAGTTACCCAGCCCAGGCTGCGAGCCCCAGGAGGGGCTTTCTTCACTGGGTAAACAGAGCCAAAGGCTGCCCCTCCCTACAGCACCCTTGACAATCAACTGAAATACAGTAAACATAAACCCTGAGATTGGCTCCAGGCTGGGCTCTGTGTCTGAGAAGCTAGCCACTCAGGGAAAAGCAACTGTTTGCTGAAAGGCCTCAACTCTACCCAGAACCTAGCCTCATCACAGCATCTCCAAACTAGAGGAAACAGCCATCTTCCTCTTTTGTGATTGATACTTAAAGCAGATCTCCCTCCCATTGAACTAGCCTAGGAAGAGGATCACAAAATCCTGGGTAAAGCAGAGCATTTTTCTGCCTGCTCAAACTAACCAACCTCAGAAACCAACCAAGCCACAGGAAAATCAAACACCACAAGCAGACCAGAGACTTCAAATAGACTGGTTATGGACACAAGGGAGATACAGGATCTTCCCATCCCCACCAAAAAAAAAATCAAAGAACTCTTTTTTCGTACCTTTTATAAAAAATTTTATTTCTAAAACTTTTTTTTAATTTTTAATTTTTAAATTTTTTTAAAAAATTTGTTTTCTATTAACTTTTTTTCTTCCTCTTATACTTTTTATTTTAGGGGTATAATTGTGTGTGCTTTTTTTCTTTTCTTTCTTTCTTTTCTTTTTCTTTTTTTTTCTTTTTAATTTTTTTTTGTTTAGCTCTACTGACCTTTTGATCCTTTTTTTTCTTTCCTTCTCATTCTTTTCACCTTTGCTTCTCTTTTGTTCTTCTTTGCATGACTTAATTGCTGTTCTGCTCATCCTCAGATGTACCCGTAGACGATTATTAGACCTTATCCCCCATTGTATACATACTTAATCCAGAAATTTATTACTCAATTCAAAACCTTTTAGACTTAAATTCCTTAACAGCTGTACTGCCTCTTTATATAATATTTTAAGCATTTTTATTTTTAAGTTTTTCATGTCTCCTTTCTATCCCTACCCTTATCTTATCCTATCCACATTCTTCTCTGAATTTAAATTTGCATAATTTTTAAGTGTTTCACTTTTAATTTTTAATACTTGTTTTTCTATTTTTTTCTTGTCTCTGTTTTTCTCTTCTTCTTTTTTCTATCCCTCTACTATCATTCTATCCAACCTATTTCCCTCTTTGAGATTAGGACTTAGTTAACTCACCCTCTGCCTTTCCACATCTCTCTATTCCTATTTTTACCCACATCTGTCCCTGAACCTAATAATTTTTGGTTTGCCAGTTCTTCTTTGTGGTTCGAGGCCCATTAATACATAGTTGTTTGATGTTGAATAGATACATCTGTTGAACTAGATTGTAGCTGCAGACTTTTGACTGTGCAACTACAGACTTTGGTTGATGCATACCTTAAGATAGTGTTCTAGCACAAAACTGGTATTACTTTCATCCCAAACAGCAGGGAAAGCCGGAAAAACAAAAGAAAAATGGCAAGTCCGGGTATCTCAACTCCCATTCATAATAATCAGGGGAAAGAACAGATAATGAATAATCCAGAGGAGAGTTCCCAAAAAGCTCTACAAACACTACTGATAAACATGGTAAATGAAAAGCTTGAAAGCCTGCAAAGGACTCTGTAGGAGCGTGATAGGGAGAGAGAGGAGGCAAAGCAAAGGTCAATACAGGAATATCATGAGCGTGAGGAAGCTACTCAAAGATTGATACAGGAATTGTGTGTGCAGCTTGAGAACACTCAAAGAGAAAGGCAGGAATGGCATGAGCAGGCTGAGATCAGTCAGAGATCGACAGGAAGTGCAGGAGCTGGCTGAGAACAGAAAAAGAGAATGTCAGGAATGGCGTGAGCAGGCTGAAAACACTCAGAGCTACAGGAATGACATGAATGTGAGGAAGCTAATCAAAGAGTAATATAGAAATTGAGAGAGCAGGAAGAGAATACACAAAGATCACTAAAGGCATTCATGGAATCCATAAACAGAGAGCTGAAAGAACTCAGGGAGTCCACAAAGGGAATGCTGAATGGAACCCAACAGAAGGAATGGGAGTCCAAGGAAACCATAACCAATCAACAGAGAGATTTGAGAATAAACACTGAACACCAAATTAAGGAAGTAAAGAAGTTCATACAAGATCTAAAACAAAGCTCCAACAAAGAATTTGAAGCCATCAAAGCCGACCAACTAGAAGGAAATGAAATAAAAAACAAAGTAGAAAATCTTGATAGTAGGTTAGGCCATGCAGAAGATCGAATCCCGGGGATTGAAGACAGCCTAGACATTATAGAGAAAGAACATACAACCATCCAAGACAAATCGAAGAAATATGATAGATCTATTCAACACTTGGAAGACACCATCAGAAGGCCTAATATGAGGATAATGGGTGAAGAGGAGCACCTAGAGACAGAAGTTAATGGTCTAGGAAATTTGTTTAACAGGATCCTAGCAGAGAACCTCCCAAACATTCAAAAAGATAGGCCTATTCAGATACAAGAAGCTTTTAGAACTCCAAATAGACCAGACCACAACAGTACATCCTATTGTCACATTATAATCAGCACAGGATCAATTCAGACCAAAGAAAACATCCTTAAATCTGTCAAGGAGAAAAGATCAATCACCTATAAATGGAAACCAATTAGAATAACCTCAGATTTCTCAGCAGAGATAATCAAAGCAAGAAGAGCCTGGAATGTATCCATGCCCTAAAGACAACTATCAACGAAGAATACTGTACCCAGCTAAACTTCATAACCGAAGGTCAAATAAAAACCTTCCATAGCAAAGAAAAATTGAAACAATATATCTCCACCAATCCAGCCCTACAAAAGATTCTTAAAGATGTTCTACACGTAGAAAACCAATAAGACCACAATAAAGGCCAAGAAACTGCAACCAAACTGAGAATCCAAGAATCATAGGAAGAACCCAGTTGCCACAGCCCCCAAGTAGGTGGATAAAATTGCAGGAACTCCCAAATACCTCTCAGTCCTATCTCTCAACATTAACGAACTTAACTCTCCAATTAAGCGACATAGACTGTCTAGTTGGATTAAAAAACAAGATCCTTCTATCTATTGCCTTCAGGAGTCACATCTTGCCCGTAAAAACAAACACATTTTCAATGTTAAAGGCTGGAACAAAATCTACCAAGCATAAACAGGCCCCCATAAACAGGTGGGAGTTGCAATCCTAATATCAGATAAAATAGACTTCAAATTAAAATTAGTAAGAAGAGACAAAGAAGGTCGCTACATACTAATTAAGGGATCTCTCCTTCAGGAGGATATTACAATTCTAAATATCTATTCACCAAACAACGGAGCACCCAAATTTATCCAAGAAACACTACTTTCCCTCAAATCCCACATAGATCCAAAGACATTAATTGTTGGGGACTCTAACACACCACTTTCCCCACTAGATAGATCAACTCGGCAAAAACTCAACAGAGAAACCACAGACCTAAACAACTGCATAGATCAACTAGATTTAACAGACATCTACCTAATATTTCACCCAGCAGCATCAGAATACACGTTCTTCTCAGCAGCACATGGAACATTTTCCAAAATAGACCACATTTTAGGCCACAAAGAAAACTTGTCCAAATTCAGAAACATTGAAGTTATACCTTGCATTCTCTCAGACTACAAGGGAATAAAGTTAGAACTCAACACCAAAAGCCACCAAAGAAAGTCCTGTAACACATGGAGGCTGAACAACACACTGCTGAATCACGAGTGGGTCATGGAAGAGATTAGAAAGGAAATTCAACTGTTCATGATATTCAACAAAAATGAGCACATAAATTACCAACTCTTCTGGGACACAGCAAAGGCAGTACTCAGGGGCAAGTTTTATAGCTCTGAGTTCCTACATCAACAAATTGGAGAGATCTGAAACAAACAACTTAATGAGGCATCTGAGCCTCCTTGAAAAAGAGCAGCAAGATAAATTCCAATCCAGTAGATGGAAAGAAATAATTAAAATTAAATCAGAATTAAATGAATTAGAATCCAAAAAAAAAAACAACATAGAATCAGTAAAAGAAAGAGTTGGTTCTTCGAAAAATTAACAAAATTGACAGACCCTTAGCAAATCTTATCAGAAAAAGAAGAGAATACACCCAAATAAATAAACTCAGAAATGAGAATGGAAACTCCACAGAAACAACAAAGATTCAGAACATTATAAGGGAATACTTTGCAATACCTTATGCTAATAAGTTTGAGAACTTGGAAGAAATGGACCTTTTCCTAGCAAATATTGACATGCTGAAACTAAACCAAGATGAATTAAATCATCTCAACAGGCCCATATCAAGTACTGAAATAGAAACAGCAATAAGAGACCTCCCATCTAAGAAAAGCCCAGGACCAGATGGTCTTACAGTGGAATTCTACACGGCATTCAAAGCAGAGCTTACACCAATACTCCTCCAACTCTTCAATGAAATTGAAAGAGAAAGCTCACTACCGAACACATTCTATGAAGCCATCATAACCCTCATCCCAAAACCAGGCAGGGACTCATCAAAGAAAGAGAACTATAGACCCATTTCTTTGATGAACATTGATGCAAAACTTCTCAACAAAATTTTGGCCAATCGACTTCAACAATTCATCCAAAAAATCATACACCACGATCAAACAGGATTCATTTCAGGGATGCAAAGCTGGTTCAATATACGCAAATCAATTAATATTATTCATCACATCAACAGGAGCAAGGATAAGAACCACATGGTTATTTCAATAGATGCAGAAAAAGCATTTGACAAGATCCAACACCCCTTTATAATGAAGGTTCTGGAAAAATTAGGAATCCATGGAACATTCCTCAATACAATAAAGGCTGTATATGACAAACCTACAGCCAGCATTGTACTTAATGGTGAAAAACTAAAGCCCTTTCCTCTTAACTTAGGAATGACACAAGGTTGTCCACTGTCTCCACTGCTCTTCAATCTAGTATTAGAATGCCTAGCTACAGCAATAAGAGAAGATGCAAACATAAAGGGGATCTAAATAGGGAAAAAAGAAGTAAAACTCTCCCTCTTTGCCGATGACATGATCTCGTATTTAAAGAATCCCACAGATTCAACTCCCAAATTACTCAAGGTGATTCAAAACTTTGGCAAAGTAGCAGGGTATAAAATTAACCCTCAAAAATCAATGGCTTTTCTGTATGCCAACAATGAGAAAAATGTGGCTGAAATTAGGAAAGCAACTCCATTCATAATAGCCCCACAAAAAATAAAAAACCTAGGAACTTAACCCAAGAAGTGAAGGAACTCTATGATGAAAATTTTAAAAACCTGAAAAAGGAAATCAAAACAGAACTTAGAAAGTGGCAAAAAGTCCCATGTTCCTTGATTGGAAAGATCAACATTGTGAAAATGGCAATACTTCCCAAGGCTATCTACAAATTCAATGAGATGCCTATCAATATTCAATCCTCATTCTTCAAGGAAATAGAAGAGGGAATCCAAAAATTTATATGGAACAATAAAAGACCCCGAATAGCTAAAACGATCCTATACAGAAACAACAGTGCTGGAGCAATATCAATACCAAATTTCAAATGCTACTACAAAGCCATAGTAATCAAAACAGCACAAGAACAGACCTCAGGACCAATGGAATAGAATTGAAAACCCAGAAATGAACCTGCAGACTTATAGCCATCTAATTTTCGATAAAGGAGCTAAAAAAATAGAATGGAAGAAAGACAGCCTCTTCAGTAAATGGTGCTGGCAAAATTGGTTAACTACTTGCAAAAAACTAAAGCTAGATCTTTATCACCCTGTACCAGAATCAACTCCAAAATGGATCAAAGACCTCGGAGTCAAAGCAGACACCCTGAAAACATTACAGGATGGATTAGGAGAAACCCTAGTACCCCTTGGCACAGGCCGAAATTTTCTAAATAAAGACCCAGAAACACAACAAATCAAAGAAAGTTTGGACAAATGGGATTGCATGAAATTGCAGAGCTTCTGTATGGCAAAGGACATAGCTAGTAAAATTAATAGAAAGCCCACAGATTGGGAGAAGATCTTCACTAGCCTTACAACAGAGTCTCATATCTAAAATATACCTGGAACTCAAAAAATTAAATCCCCCAACAACAAATCCTCAAAGAAACAACTGCCCAAAAAATAAGTGGGCTAAAGACTTAAAGAGAAACTTTTCTGAAGAAGAAAGAAGGATGGCCAATAGACACATGAAGAAATGCTCAACCTCCCTAGACATAAAAGAAATGCAAATCAAAACAACATGGAGATACCACCTCACCCCAGTTAGAATGGCTAGAATCAAGAACTCTAATAACAACAGATGCTGGAGGGGATGTGGACAGCAGGGAACCTTACTGCATTGTTGGTGGGAGTGTAAACTTGTTCAACCACTTTTGAAAGCAGTATGGGCGTTCCTTAAAAAACTCCACATAGAGCTCCCCTATGTCCCAGCAATCCCACTTTTGGGCATTTACCTAAATGATGACAAACAAGGCCACACTAAAGCTACCAGAATGACTATGTTTATTGCAGCATTATTTACCATAGTTAAGATATGGAACCAACTCAGATGCCCCTCAGTAGATGAATGGATCAAGAAGAAAATGTGGCATATATACACATTGGAATTCTATGCCTCCATCAGAAAGAATGGCATCGCCCCATTTATCAGAAAATGGAAAGACTTGGAAAAAGTGATATTAAGTGAAGTAAGCCAGAAACATAGGTTCCATGGTTTCCCTTATTTGCAATATCGAATATATGTCTGAGTCAAGCAGAAAAGGTCAGATAAGTTGATGTTATGGAAATTAACCCTAAGATATGTATTCAAATGTTTTTTTTTCTTTCAGGTGATTGTTTCTAACACATTTATAAGATTATTTCTTTGTTGCTTTGTATATCCTTCCCCCATGTTATTACCCCTGCTTTCACTGTATTTGAGGTTGGTATAATTTGTGGAGGGAAAGGGAAAAAACAAATCGTTTAAATAGGGATACAGGTGGATCCATTGCAACAATGAGAGGTACAAGTCGTTATGTGGAAAAACAACTGTGGGTGGGAGGAGTATTGGTTGGAGGCTGGGGGGAGGATGGGAAGGGATGGGAAGGGGAAACAAAGGAGGAGGCTACAATGCTTGATAAGAAATTTACTCATTATCTTGCCTATTTAATTGTAACCCCTCTGTACAGTATTTTCACAATAAAAAAAAAAGAATCATAGGAAGAACACAGTTCTCACAGCCCCCAAGAATGATCTGTTAATAGAGACCTAGAAGTACAACACATCAAAAAAAGGTTGGACAAATGGGATTGCATGAAACTGTAGAGCTTCTGAAAGGCACAGGGTATACGTAGCAAGATCAACAGAAAGCCCACGGACTGGGAGAAGATTTTCACTAGCCATACAAAGGACCAGGGTCTCATATCTAAAATATACTTAGAACTCAAAAAACTAACTCCCCCAACAACAAATCCTCAAAGAAACAACTTCCCAATTAATAAATTGTCTAAAGACTTAGAGACTTTTCTGAGGAGGAAATAACAATGGCCAATGGACACATGAAAAAATGCTCAACTTCTCTAACCATAATGAAATGCAAATTAAGACAAAGCTGAGATTTCACCTCACCCCAGTTAGAATGGCAATAATCAAGAAATCTAATAACAACAGATGCTGGAGGGGATATGGTCACAAGGGAACCCTACTGCATTGTTGATGAGAGTGTAAACTTGTGCAACCACTCTGGAAAGCAGTATGGAGGTTCCTCAAAAGACTCCACATAGAGCTCCATTTTGACCCAGGAATCCCACTTTTGGGCACAAACAAGGTCACAAAACAATGATCACAAACAAGGTCATACCAAAGCTACCAACACAACCATGTTTATTGAAGAATTATTTACCATAGCTAAGATATGGAACCAACCCAGATGCCCCTCAGTAGATGACTGGATCAAGAAAATGTGGTATATGTACACAATGGAATTCTATGCCTCCATCAGAAAGAATGACATTGCCTCATTTGTTAGGAAATAGAAAGACTAGGAAAAAATTATATTAAGTGAAGTAATCCAGGTCCAAAGAAACAGGTCCCATGGTTTCCCTTGTTTGCAATCACCTGTACATGTGAAGCAGAGAAGTTCAAAGGCTATGTACATATGACCACATGAGAAAATGTTAAGGAAAATGTACCCCAAGGCAGGAATACAAGTGTTTTTTCTTTTTTGCTGGTGTTTTTAATGTACGTACAATGCATTATGTGATTCTTTTGTTTCTTTTGAATGTTTTCCCCCACAGTATAACCCCTGTTCACACTGGATTTGATGCCGGTGTTCTCCACCTTGTATATACATTTTTGTAATTTTGGGAAAAGGGATATTGGGGAACGCTTAAATGGGGATGCAGGCTGACCCATTGTGACAATGAGATGTACAGGACAATAAGTTGAAAACGAAATTTACAGTGTCGGGGTGGGGGGACAGGAGGAGTAAGAGAGTTGGGGAGGGAACTGATGGTAGGGGAAAAATCAAAGGGGGAGGTAATAATGCTCGCTACAAAATGTACTCATTACCCTACTCATATAACTGTAACCCCTCTGTACAACATTTTTATATATAGATAAAAATATATATGATTATATTAATATAAATAATAGAAATATATAATTAAATCTTATATAATTATATAATATATTAATATAAACAAATAATTATATATTCTTTAATATATGATATCATATATTATATAACTATATATTATATAATTATACATTCATAATTATATAATATATAATTATATAATATACATAGCATATTATATACTATAAACTATATTATATATTATATGTGATATATTATACATTTATATATATATATATATATACCACATTTGAACATCTGAGGTGGTTCCATATCTTAGCTATGGTGAATAATGCTGTGATAAACATAGCTGTGATTGTAGCTTTAGTATGGCCTTGTTTGGGAACCTCTGGATAAATGCCCAGAAGTGGGATTGCTGGGTCACAGGGGAGCTCTATGTGTAGGATTTTGAGGATCCTCCATGTAGCTTTCTAGAATGGTTTAACAGGTTTACATTCCCACAGGAATGCAGTAGTGTTCCCTTTTGGCCACATTCCCTTCAGTATCTGTTGTTACTAGAATTCTTGGTTTTAGCCATTCTAACTGGGGTGAGGTAGAATCTCAATGTTGTTTTGATTGCATTTCTTTTATGGCTAGAGAAGTTGAGCATGTCTTCACGTGTCTATTAGCCAATCTTATTTCCTCTTCAGAGAAATCTCTTAAGTCTTTAGCCCACATATTAATGGGGCAGTTGTTTGAGGATTTGTTTTGGGGGAGTTTAATTTTTTGAGTTCTAAGTATATGTTAGATCTGAGACCCATGTCTGTTGTATGGCTAGTGAAGATCTTCTCTCAATCCATGGGCTTTCTATTGATCTTCCTAGCTATGTCCTTTGCCATCCAGAAGCTCTCCAGTTTCATGCAATCTCATTTGTCCAACTTTTTTTACATTTGTTGTGTTTTTCGTTTTTTATTAAGAAAATTTCAGCCAGTGCCAAGGAACCCTAGAGTTTCTCCTATTCCTTCCCATAATGTTTTCAGGGTGTCTGCTTTGACTTTGAGGTCTTTGTTCCATTTTGAGTTGATTCTGGTGCAGGGCGATATATTAGGATCTAGCTTTAGTTTTCTATAGGTGGTTAACCACTTTTTCCCCCCGCACCATTTCCTGAAAAGGATGCCTTTCTTATATTCTTTTTTTTCTCTCCCTTATCAAACATTAGATGGCTATAGATCTGTGGGTTCATTTCTGGGTCTTCAGTTCTATTCCATTGGTCTTCAGGCCCGTTCTTGTGCCCATACCAAGCTGATTTGATTACTGTGGGTTTGTAGTAGAGTTTGAAATTTGGTATTGATATTCCTCTAGCACTGTTCTTTTTGCTAAGGATTGTTTTTATTCTTCAGGGTTTTTTTCTTGTTTCATATGAATTTTTGGATTGCTTCTTCTATTTCTTTGAAGATTGATGTTGGGATATTCATGGTTATTGCATTGAATTTAGAGATAGGCCTTGGCAGTATTGCCATTTTCACAATGTTAATCCTCCCAATCCAGGAGCCTGGGAGGTTTTTCCATTTCCTTAGTTCTGCTTTAATCTCCTTTTTCAGGCTTTTAAAGTTTTCATCATAGACGACCTTCACTTCTCTATTTTGTGTGGAGCTATTACGAAAGGAGTTCTTTCCTTGATTTCACCCATGCTTTTCTTGTTGTTGGCATACAGAAAAGCCATTGATCTTTGAGCATTAATTTTATACCTTGATACTTTGACAAAGTTTTAGATCAGCTTGAGTCACTTGTGAGAGGAATCCATGTGATTCTTTAGATACATGACTATGTCATCTGCAAAGAAGGAGAGTTTTATTTCATCTTTCCATATTTGTATCCCCTTTATGTTTGCATCTTTTTTTATTGCTCTAGCTAGACATTTAATACTGAATTGAAGAGGAGTAGAGAGAGCAGACATCCTTGTCTTGTTTCAGAATTTAGAGGAAATGGCTTTTGCTTTTTGCCGTTAAGTATAATCCTGGCTGTAGGTTTGTCACATAGCATGTAGTATATTGAGGCAATGGCCCATGGATTCCTAGTTTTTTTTAATTTTATAATAATAAATGTTATTCTTATTACTTTATGAGATCATCACAATAATTATTTCCTACTTTTACTTTAAAATTAACCCCACATGGGTATTGCTGGTAGAAAAATGACATTACCCAAATCCTTGAATTAAAAAAAAAAATCAAAATAAGCTAATACATTTATTAACTTTTGATGGTATACAACAGACAGTTAGAGGTGAAAGTAATTAATTTCAACTAAAAAAATATAATGTCAACCAATTAACTAACTCAAATTACAAAGCCTGATGCAATAAAATCCTCAAAAGTAACTGAGGTGAATAAATACTTTTGGAAAATATAGGGTGTACTCAGCAGACTCGTCAGTCCTTGTGCAGTTATTCTTCCAGCAATATAAAGAAGCAACACAAGTGATACTCAAGATGATAATGTAGAACTTAGCAGGATTAGAGAGCTTTCCTAATAAAGGGGTGTAGGATCTTGTCAAATGCTTTGTGTCTGTTGAGATGATCATGTCATTCTTTTCCTTGCCCTTGTTGATGTGAATTATATTAATTAGGTATTTTCAAGCAGCTTTGCATTCTTGAAATAAATTCTGTTTGATGATGGTGTATGATTTTTTTGATGAGTTATTGAATTAGATTGTCCAAAATTTTATTGAGAAATTTTGCATTGATGTTTGTCAAAGAAATGGGTCTATAGTTCTTTTTCTTTAATGATACCCTGTCTGGTTTGGGGATGAGGGTTGTGATGGCTTCATAGAAATAGTTTGGTGGTGAGCTTTCATTTTCAATTTCATTGAAGAGTTGGAGGAGTATTGGTGTGAGGTCTGCTTTGAAGGCCTTGTAGAATTCAATTGTAAATACATTCGGTCCTTGGCTTTTCTTAAAGTGGGAGGTCTCTTACTGCTGTTTCTATTTAGATGTTTTATATTGGTCTGTTGAATTTGGTTTAAATCATCTTGGTTTAGTTTGGGCATGCCAATATTGGCTATAAATTCATCCATTTCTTCCAAATTCTCAAACTTATTAGCATAAAGGTTTGAGAAGTATTCCCTTGTAATGTTCTAAATCTTGATTGTTTCTGTGGTGATGTTTCCATTCCCAACTGTGATTTTATTCATTTGAGCGTGTTCTCTTCTTTTTCTGATAAAATTTGCTAAGAGTCTGTCAATTTTGTTAATTTTTTTAAGAACCAAATTCTTGATTTGTTGATCCTTTGTATGTTTTTTTGGACTGTAATTCATTGAATTCTGATTTAATTTTAATTATTTGTTTCTGTCTACTGAATTGGGGCTTGGCTTGCTGCTCTTTTTCAAGAAGCTTCAGGTGCCTCGTTAAATTGTTGGTTTCAGACCTCTCAAATTTGTTGATGTAGGAACTCAGAGCTATAAACTTCCCTCTGAGTACTGCTTTTGCTGGGTCCCAGAGGAGCTGGTGATTTGTGCATTCATTTTTGCTAAATGTCATGAACATTTGAATTTCCTTTCTAATCTCTTCCATGACCCACTGATGGTTCACCAATATATTATTCAGCCTCCAAGTGTTACAGGATTTTCTTTGGTGACTTTTGGTGTTGAATTCTAATTTTATTCCCTTGTGGTGTGAGAGAATGTATGACATTATTTCACAGTTTCTGAATTTGGTCAGATTTGCTTTGTGAGCTAAAAATGTGTTCTACTTTGGAGAATGTTCCATGTGCTGCTGAGAAGAACATGTATTCTGATGCTGCTGGGTGAAATATTGAGTAAATTTCTGTTAAGTCTATTTGGTCTATGCAGTTGTTAAGATCAGAGTTTTCTCTGTTGAGTTGTTGCTGGATTGATCTATCCAGTGGGGATAGTGGTGTGTTAAAATTCCCAACAATTAATGTCTTTGGCTCCATGTGAGATTTTAGGGAAAGTAGTGTTTCTTGGATAAATTTGGGTAGATATTTAGAATTGTAATATCCTCATGAAACATAGAACCCTTAATTAGTATGTAATGACTTTCTTTATCTCTACTCACTAATTTTAATTTGATGTCTATTTCATCTGATATTAGGATTGCAACTCTTACATGTTTATGGAGGCTGTTTGCTTGGTTGATTTCATTCTAGCCTTTTACTTTGAGAATGCTTGTTTTTGTGGTCAAAGTGTGTCTCTTGAAGGCAACAGATAGAAGGATCTTACTTTGTGATCCAACTTGAAAATCTATGTAGCTTAATTGGAGAATTAAGACCATTAATACTGAGAGTTAGGTCTGAGAGTTGTTTGGTAGTTCCTGTCATTTTATCCATTCAGGGCTGTGACAACTGTGTTCTTTTTATGATTCTTGGATTCTCTGTTTGGAGGCTGTTTCTTGTCCTTTATCATGCTCTTGTTGGTTTTCTATGTATAGGACATCTTTAAGTATCTTTTGTGATGCAGGTGTCGTGGTGATATATTGTTTCAATATATGGAAAGTTTTTATTTGACCTTCTGTTATGAAGGAGAATTTAGCTGGGTGTAGTATTTTTGGTCGATAGTTGTTTGTCTTTAGTTGTGTGTCATACATCATTCCAGGCTCTTCTTACTTTAATTGTCTCTGTTGAGAAATCTGAAGTTCTTCTGATTGGTTTCCCTTTATAGGTGATCGATTTTTTTCCTCCCTGATAGCTTTAAGGATCCTTTTCTTGGTCTCAATTGATCTTATGTGGATTACAATGTGATAGTGGGATGTCCTGTTCTTGTCTGGTCTCTTTGGGATTCTAAAGGCTTCTTGTATCTGAATGGGCCTATCTTTTTGCATGTTTGGGAATTTCTCTGCTAGGATCCTGTTAACTTTCTTAGAACTTTTACTTCTGTCTCTAGGCCATATACCCATTAGCCTTAAATTAGGATTTCTGGTGGTGTCTTCTATATGTTGAATAGATCTATCATATTTCTTGGATTTGTCTTGAATACAAAAAATTTGTTCTTTCTCTATAATGTCTAGGCTGTCTTCAATTCCAGAGATTCAGTCTTCTGCATTGTCTAACCTACATCAAGACTTTCTACTTTGTTTTTTATTTCCTTTCCTTCTAATTGGTCAGATTTGATGGCTTCAAACTGTTTGCTGGAGCTTTGTTTTAGATCTTGTATGGACTTCCTTACCTCCTTTATTTGGGTTTCAGTGTTCACTCTTAAATCTCTTGGTTGAGTGGTTATAGTTTCATTGGACTCCCTTTCCTCCTTTGGGCTTCATTCAGCATTCCCTTTGTGGACTCCTTGGATTCCTCCAGCTTTTCATGTATAGATTTCATGAATGCCTCAATTAATCTTTGTTTATTCTCATCCTGCTTGTACAATTTTTCTATTAATCTTTGATAACCTCTTCATGCTCATGCATTTTCCTATCATGCTCACATATAGCATTTTTCACTCTTGCAATCTTTTCATTTAGCACATTTACCAGTAGTTTTGGAATTCTTCTGGATTATTCATTAACTGCTCATTTGCCTGATTATCATGAGCATGGGTTGAGATACCCGGACTTGCCATTTTTCTTGTGTTTCTACAGTTTGTTCTGCCCTTTTTTCATGAAATCAAAACCAATTCCTTGCTAGAACACTATTTTAATTCAGGCATCAACACAGAGCCCTGTAGTGGCACAGATTGTTTGACACAATCAAAATAAGTACAGACACATTGTAGTTTAACAACAAAGAACTACAGATCAATAGACTAAGAAAATAAAAAAGGAGTCGGGACTAGAAATTAATAGGTCTTGTGAGGAGAAAATAAGATTAATGTGGGATAAGAGGAATATGGGGAAGGAAAGGGAGAGACAGAAGATAACTAAGACCTAAATTCAGAGAGAGGAAAAAGAGAGAAGGAAAGGAAAAGAAAAATGACAAAAAGGAAAAAGGAAAAAAAAGGAAAAAATTTTAAATGTAACACTTAAAAAATTATGTAAGTATAAAGAATAATACCACAATTAAAGGAGTTTGGGCTGAGAGTTTGTGAATTGAGTAATCAATATTTGAATTAAGCATGCACACAATGAAGAATAAGGTCTAATAATTGAAGATAGGTATGTATTTGGGGATGAACAGAACAGCAGTTAAGTAAAGCAAAAAAAGGGAAAAGGACCAAAAGGAAACAGAGTAAAAGCAGAATTTTAAACAAAACCCTTAAAACAAGAATGGTAAAAAAAATAGATCATAATTGGGTAGAAAAAATAATTTTTCATTTTTTTCATTTTTTTAATTAGGTAGAAAAAATAAGTTTTCATTTTTTTTTAGGGTGGAGGAGGATTTTGTATTTCCCCTGTGTCCGTAACCAGTCTCTTAGTGGAATCTCTGGTTTGCTTGTCATGTTGGTTTTCCTGTGGCTTAGTTGGTTTCTTAAATCAGTTTGTTTGAGCAGGCAGAATGAACCTTATCAGCACAGGGGCTTTATGACCCTCCTCCCAGGCTAGTTCAATGGGAGAGCCATTTGCTTTGAAAATCACAAAAGATGGAGATGGCTGTTTCCTCTAGCTTGGAATTGCTGTGAGGGAGCTAGGTTTGTATGTACTGATTGCCTGTCAGCAATCAGTAACTTTTCCCTGAGGGGCTATCTCCTGAGACACTCAGCAGCCCAACCTGGAGCCATTCTAAGGATTTATGTGTATTCAGTTTCCAATTGTTTTTCTTTACCTTCTTGCAGGTGGAATTGCTACCTGTGCTGCAGAGGTGTGGGGTTGTTTCTGGCTCTGTTTGCCTAGCAAAGAAAGTTGCCCCACTCTGGGTGGAACTTCTGCCTGGGAATGGCTGGAGATTCAGTACAAAGGACAGACTACCTGTCTAGAAAGCAAAGGTTTTAAGGTCAAACTCCAATATAAGAAGTCAATGATATAATTGAGCATTTCCTTGTGGTCAGCACTGCGTTAGGTAAATTACACTAATTACTGTATTCAATCCTCCTTTATTTCCTTACTTTATATCTTTCTGATTTTCTCTGGTAAATACTTTGAAATGCTCCATCAAACTCTTGTTCGGTCCTAGTTATTCATCTCTTTCTTTCTCTGTCACTGAACAGCTCTTTACCTGTGAGTGTGTGTGTGTGTGTGTGTGTGTGTGTGTGTGTGTGTGTGTGTGTGTATGGAAATTCATTTCAACTTAGACTAGAAATATTCTGGCAAAAAAGACAGCACCTATTTCTAATTTGGACTATTTGTAAATATTATTTATAATGTTTTAAATATTACTTTTCTTCATTGCTTACAGTGATTTTAAAATATTTTATTTGTAATATGCCACCTAAGAAATGTAATCCTTCTTTTATACTTTTAGAACTTTTAGAACTTAGAAACTTGTAAAAGCTTAGAACAGTGGTAGGCACATTTTTACATTTTCAATAAATCTGTTACTATTCACTTTCAAATGCTCAAGATGACAACTAATTTCTGAGAACTCTTACATTAGGCCATCATCTTTAGCACATAAATTTCTTATTGTTACCACTATTCATGTCTGATCTTCAGTAGTTTGGACTTGAAATGTTCCTCAACTGCCCATTTGTTAAAGGCTTATTCACCAATCTGTGGTGCTGGTGGGAAGTGGCATAATGTAAAAGATGAGGTGCTCTGTTCATTGGGGTTGTGCTCTTAAATTGGATAAGAGGACTCTAGTCCCTTTCTCCCCTCATCTCTTTTGTTTAGGCTATGAGCTGAGTGGTTTTTGCTTCCTTACACTGCCACCTCTAGCATATCCCAAGGCAACAAGGCCAATCAGTCACAAAAGCTTCAAAATTGTTAGATAAAGTAAAACATTTATCTTTATAAGTCGATTACATCAGCTATTTGTTATAACAGTAGAAAGTAGTAGGAGAAAGCTAACCAACACATCTTCCTCTTTTAACATATGACAAACTGCTTGTCACACAGTGTGGAGAAGAATGAGACTGGACTGGATGAATCCCAAATCCTTCATAATAGATTTGAGATCTCACTGGGTTATTTCATCCCATGCTGAGCTCCAATTTGACCATTTTGTGAAGTGCATAGTATTTACCTAAGTATCAGAATTTCTGTGAACCTGTCAAGTAACTGGGCAACTCAGCAGTTAATATTTATTCTTCCACAGGTTTCTGTGATGTCTTTTCCAATTCAGCATTTTCCCTAGTTTAAATATATGCAGAATGAAAATAACTATCTATAACAGTGGGGTACAGGGACTCTTTTTTCATGCATTTTCATGCGTTTTCCAGAGCCTACCACAGTCCCTGGCATGCAGTTGATGCCCCCTAGATTCTCAGTGATCTAAACCTTACATGTCTTAGTTCTGTCATCATCTGGAAAGTGGTCTAACTGTTGTCTTGTCTAAAAGGTTCATTTAGTTTCTCCTATTACTATCTCTTAAAAATAAATATAGCCACAAATGCATATAGAGAGGATGCCTATTTAAATTCTGGGGGAAAATGAATATTGTAGATCTTTAAAGCTCCGAATACTCTCTGGGTTACATGACCATAGTTTTGTTTGTTAAAAGAAAACAAACAAACAAAAAAACCAACCACTAGAAGATGTTGATTTGTCTTTGTGCTCCCTTGTTGGTTGGGTATTGAAGAAACCTGAAATCACACAATGTGAAGTGATTCTAATGCCCAGAGAAAGCAGGAGCTTGAGGTCTTGTTGAGCCAAATGCAGTCCAGGATGACTTTGTCTCCATTGTCTCTCCATCCCGTCTCACTCCTCAAGAGTCACTCTCAGCAGACATAGCTTGCCGTGCCAAAATATGTGGGTGTACAAAGAGGTGGGGGGCAGGTGTACAGCTTGGCATTACAACCTGCCAAATCTGCTACACTTTGCATTTCTGGCTCTTTAATCCACCTGGTTTTCAACTCCAGGCACTCTGCAGGATTGGGTTTTCATCAAAGCTACATGTACATTGTTTTGAATTTTCACTGCTGCTTCTTGCATATATTATTTTTGGATTCTTATAATATTGATCTTAATGTTAACCACATATTTGGACCAAGAATGAAATTACTTTTCTCATATTCTATGACTTTATAAGATGAAAATTATTTATATTTTTGTCTAACCTTTCTAATCAATTATTCTTTGTATTAAAGAGTCATGCCATCTGTCTCCAAGCCTAATCAAAGGGAGAGCAGTGGAGTTATATTTGAAGTCAAAAGAAACTGGTCCTACATTTTAAATAAGAATAACATTACATTTGACTTTTTAAAAGTCTTTTTCTTTCTCCCACTTGAGCTAGGGTATAAAACATTAGTTCCATTTTCCAGGAAAATTTAAGCATGAGTTTATATCCATACTGACATAGAGGTTAGATAAAATGATGTCACAAATAGTAAATCAAGCTGGGAGCCACCAAATTATGGCACTCTATATGACATTTATAACAGAATGGTAGTTTTTCTGTAGTGAATAATCCATTTAGTTATAATAACTAGAATAACTAAAAGGATAGTAGTAATTTTCTGTGGTTTTATTTAACAGTAATCACTTAGGGTCTGAAGATATTAAATGAAAAATTTCAGGTATGAACAGCTCATAAATGTTAAACTTTATACTGTTCTTAATATGAAATCTTAGACTATTTTGCTGTGACTCACATCTGAAGTGAGGCATTCCTTAGTCCAATGAATATACACTGTATATCACCCACCTGTTAGCTACTCAGGAGCCATTTTGGATCAGCTGTTGGGCTTAGTGCCATAGTACTTGGGCCAAGTAACCTTTATTTTACATAATCATGATGTTGATAATTCCAATATGCCAAAGAGAAGCTATAAAAGGCTCCTTTTTGGTAAAAAGATGAAAGTTTTCAATTTAATAGGAAAAATTCCTCTTCTGAGGTTGCTTCAATTGACAGAAAGACTTAACATTTCTCTCTCTGAAATTGTAAAACAGAAGGAAATTTGTGCTAGTTTTGCTGCTGCAGTGTAGACTACAAAAGTTCTGAGCACAGGGTTATGATAAGTTTAGTTAAGAAGAAGAGATATTACATTTATGATAGAAGAATTTCACAGTGGAGGTATTAGTAGACCCTAAACCTCATTGCATCTAATCACATTATGTCCCCTTACATCATTATGCGGAGGAAGAGTAGAGTACAGGAATATACTTATGTATGGGGAGAGGATGTGGAAACAGACACATAAGAGAAAACACCTTCATAATACTGTTAGGTTAGTGCACATTGCTCCTGACCTATGATTTATTTATGTCACTGTGTAAAGTATACCAATACAAACATTTTGTTTTCTCCTTTCAGCAAGGTGTCCAATAAATTGCAATAAATTTAAAATATAAGAAATTCAAAAAATAGGCATTGTGTTAGGTTATTTTGCTTAACTGTATGGTAATATGAACGTTTTGAGTATGTAGGTAGGATGAGCTAAGCTGTGATTTCTGTAATTAGGTATATTAAATGCATATTTTAGGCTTTTGACTTGTATATAGGACATAACATCATTGTTAATCAAAGAGGATCTATATATTATTATAATTGTTCAGTTTCATTGTTAGCTTTTGTTGTTGATATCTTTGTCTTTGTAAAAATTAATTTATCATAAGTATGTATATATAAGAGAAAAAGAGAATAGGTAGGGTTTGGTAATATCTTCAGAGGTATTTCACCTTGGATAAAGCAGGAATGATTGTATTTTAAAATATGAACTAATATTTCTGACATAGGACAACTGAATGGATATTTATCCCCTGCCACTCCAGACTTGTTTTCCACACTGTCCTGTCTGGCTCCTTTCTTAGACCTTAGGTTGAATTCTGGGGACAGAAGGCCTTTCAGGAGAGAGAAAGAGAGAAGGATATTCATATCCCTGAGTTCCTCCCTGTAGGGGTGTATGGGGAAAGGGACATCTCTCTTGAAAGCTACAGCTCCTGCCAGAGGGTCCTTAGACAGTAACTCTTTCCTCTGACTTTCTGACTATGTTCTGCTTGGAATATTTCATTCTTCTTTACCGAATCCCCTCCCTTCTCACAACTTTGCAATCTCTATTTAACACTCCTCACGTTACTTGGTTTGAGTGTGCCATCTGCTTCCCTCCAGGACCCTGACAGAGAAACCAGATTAGTGAGCTGAGCTACTTCTATAAATCAGAAATATATTTTTATTTTGTCTTCATAAGTCAGATTGGTTTCCACTTAGAAATCAATCTAAGTTGTTTCAGAAACCAGACTTAAATGTCTATTTAGTATGGTTCTTTAATTTCAATTATAAAAGCATTATATTCTAATACAGAATTGTAATACCTCTCTCCCCCTCTCTCCCTTTCCATTTCCTTCTCTCTCCTTTTCCTTCTCTCTCCCTCTCTCTGATGTTTTCAGCTTGGAAGTCAGACACTTGCTAGGCAGGTACTCTATTGCTTCAGCCTTGCCCCCAGCCCTTGTTAGCTGTAATTAAGTTTTTGGATGAGGACTCACATCTTTGCCTGCTACTGACCACAGGCCATGGACAGCTATCCTCCTACCTCTGGTTTTCCCTCTAGCTGGGACTACTGGATAAGCCATGATGCCTGATATGTTCAGATGAGAGTTTGTTCATGTTTTTTCAGGTTTGGTCTTCCTGTAATCCTTCTGATTTCCATCTCCTAAGGAGCTGTGACCAACATGATCTATGTTAAATGGCTTTTTTGAGATGGATTTAAACTGTATAAAACATACTGTTGAATAAGTTAATAGTATATATGTTAAGAATCAGTAACATACTCACATTTTTTACTGGTTAGCAAAAGGGTTAGTTGAGAGAAGCAAGGTAAATGGGGGGTGAACAAGATAAAAATGTAACTATACAAGTTAGATAGAGGGGCTGGGAAGGTGGTTCAGTGGTAGAGCGCTTGCCTTGCATGCATGAGGCCCTGAGTTCCATTCCTCAGCACCACATAAGCAAAAAGAAAAAAAAAGTTAGATGGTGCTGCTACTCCAAGATAATTATAGCAGATTTGTTTCCTATCAAAACTCTGGGTTTGTCTGTCAGTAGTAAAATGAGAAGCAAAGAAGAAAAAATATTGTTAAAAAGGAATATTCTAATTCAGTGATACTCACTAGATACTACATTGAGAATGAACTGTACAACTTTCGGGGGAGAGGAATTGGGAAGAAAACAACTGGAAGAAAAATGAGGGAAGAAATGACACTGTTCAAAAAGAAATAAAAAAAAATAAAAAAATTTTAAAAAGGGAATGTGCTGCTATTTGGACAACACAAAGGAAATGGAGGATAATACTCTTGAATGTAATGAACTAGGCACATAGACAAATACCTCAGGATCTTGCTCATGTGTGGAATGGGAAAAAAAAGCAGTTTTTATGAAGCAGAGGGTAGAATTGTGGTTACCCAGAATGCAGGTGGAGAGAGGCAAGATGTTGGTCCAAGGATATACAACTTCAGTTAGATAGGAGAAAGAAGCCCAAGAGATCTTGAAGCATGTGTTTCTACCACACAAACGATAACAGTGTAAGGTTAGACAGATTTAGTCATCTCACAAAGCAGTCTACTCTAAAGCAGTAAAACTTGACTTTCTAGGAAATGTAATCACTATTTTGAGCATCTACTTGTCCATCTTTTACTACAGGAGTTAAAGTACTGGGGTTTATAAATCTTTCTATGAAGGGCCAGAGCAAAAGTATTTTTTAATTTCATTTTTGTATTTTATTCATCCAATTAAAACATTACATTTTCCAAACGCCTTGCTTTAATGCTCACTATAAGGAGTTAGCCTACCATTAAACACAAAGTTTACCAAACAAAACTTTTCTCAAGTACTTTGTTTAGAGGCACACTTCTTTAAAATAATCTGTCAGATACATTGATGATATCATTTTTTTTGAACTGGCCATTTTAAAGCCTCCTTGGGTTACTATTATTCCAAAAATGTAACTAAATGTATATATGACTTTCTGGTTTTGATGAAGGTAGTAGACTAAAAGTATTTTAATCTTTGTAGACCACCTGCAATGTTGTTTCCTACTTTTCATTTCCTTCTTCTTTTATCCATCTTTCATATTCTCCTCCTCCTTTCTTGTCTTTCCTTTTCCTCTTCCTCTTCCACCAGTCATTTAGAAATATAAAATCCATTCTTAGCTCATGGACCTTTCCAAACAGACCAGTGCGGGCTTTGCTTGTACACTGTAGTTTTGCCATTTCTGCCATTTGTATGTATGCTTAGTCATGGTAGCCCCAGTACTACAACAATTCCAACATTTCTTTGGTTTAACACTATAGTAGCTGATTTCTCTATGCTTGATGATTAGATGGTGGCCATCCAGTGTAAGTTGGTAGAATGTATATGTGTGGAGGGGCTGCTATGACTATAGTCATTAAGGGATCCAGGTTCCTGTTTTGCAGCTCCTTCTCCTTTTAGGTGGTATGAGCCCTCTCTCTCATTCTCTCTCACTTTATATGGTGTGTGTGTGTGTGTGTATGTGTGTGTGTGCGTGTGTGTGTATGCAAAAATAGAAAGGATGGAGAAGGCCTACCTATTGGTGCCTGGTGAAATGTTTCAGGTATGTCTTAGGTACTCTGTATAAACCTTCATGTGTAAGAGGTCTCAGATTAGTCAGATTAGATGATTTGTAGAGAGCAACACTTTTGTTAAAGCACAGAGAGACAAGTTAAATGAGGAGGTAAGAGAGTGTTGTCCCATTATCTATGGCACCCAATAGATTCCTTGCACCTTACTGGACTAAGTAATATAAATGCTGTTTTTCTTTTATGCTGGCAACATAAAATTAATTTTTCTTTCCATGTATCATGTCCTGTGCTTCCTTTGCACTTTGGGGCCTTTATTAAATCTGTTGCAATAATTTGTATTGAGAAAACAGTACATTATTAGCTAAACACAGGAAGCAAGGTGACTAAAATTGAATTCTGTGACTACCATATTTTTATATCTTTGGCTTCTTGTGTGTGCATGTGTGTACATGTACGTGTATGTGTATGTGTGTGTGTGTGTGTGTGTGTGTGTGTATGTGTGTGTGTGTGTGTGTGTTTCCGGTCACAGGGCTTGAACTCTGGGCCTGGGTGCTGTCCCTGAGCTATTCAGCTCAAGGTGAGCATTCTACCACTTGAGCCATTTCAGGTTTTCTGGTGGTTAATTGGAGATGAGTCTCATGGACTTTCCTACCAGTGTTGGCTTTGAAGAATGATCCTCAGATCTCAGCCACCTGAGTAGTTAAGATTACAGGCGTGAGCCACCAGTGCCCAACTGGCTTTACCAGTGCCCAGCTGACTTTACATCTTTAATATAAAAGTAACAGCCAGGTGCCAGTGTTTATGCCTATATTCTTGTCTATTCAGGAGGCTGAGATCTGAGGACCATGGTTCAAAAGCCAGTCAGGGCAGGAAAGTTTGTGAGACTTTTTTTTTATTTTTGGTTACTTTTTTTAATTGTTAAGGTGATTACAGAGGGGTTACACTTCCATAAGTAAAGTAATAAGTACATTTCTTGTCAAATTGTTACCCCTTCCTTCATTTTTCTCCTACTCCCCAGCCACTGTAATATTCTTATTTCCAGTTAACTTGTGTAAAAGCTAGAAGTGAAGTTGTAGCTCAAATGGTAGAGTGTCAAAAAAAAAAAAGTTTAGGGACAGCATCCATAACTAACCTGAGTTCAATCTATAAGCCCAGAAAACACACACACACACACACACACACACACAGAGGAATAACTCTGGTAACAGCACACATCTTAAAATCAAATGACACCCCTTTCATAAGGAAATACAAAGACTTGGAAAAAATCATATTAAGTGAAGTAAGCCAGACCCAAAGAAACATAGACTCTACGGTTTTCCTCATTTGTGATAATTAGTATATGCCTAAGATAGTCTGACAAAGAATAAGAATAGCTCAATAGCTATGTACATATGACCATACAAAATAATGTTCATTGAAATGAACTCCAAGATATGCAAACAACAGGTTTTTTTTTTTTCGGTTATTGACCTTGTATAGCCAATATACTGTATCTAGTTTTTTCTTCTTATTTTATTTCATTTTTCTTTCACCATTGGTTTATCCCTGGCAATCACTGTCTTTGATTCTAGTACCCCGTATATACATTTATCTGATTTGGGTAAGGGAAGGGGAATAACAAAATGCTGAAACAAGGACACAGGATGACCCCATTGTAACAATGATACTCACAATGTTAGAAATGAACTTTACAACTTTGGGGGAGGGAAGAATGGGGGAGGGAAAGGATAGAAGGAGAAAACTGAAGGAGTGGGTAACAATGTTTGATATTACCTTACTCATGTAACTGTAACCATCTGCACAGCATCTTTACAATAAAATAAAATTTAAAAGAATCAAATGACAGAATAAATACAGTGTTTCTAGCATGTAGGAAAACTAATATAAATATTAGCTCCATAATTATTCGTTAACTTATCTTTATTTTTAAACTTAGGTATATATTAACTTCAAAATATTAATACTTTGAAGTGATATATCTATTCTGATGTTATCAATTAATCAATTAACGTTCTTTATTGGAAGTGATAGTTACATGAATTTTCCCATAATTACATATTGTATGTTACATAATTATAACATGTTTTAATTCTCAAAACATGAAGAAAATCCATGTAGTATTTTTTTAAAATTTCAAGTACATAGTTCATTATTATTATTATTATTATTGTTATTATGATTTATATATAGTCACCATACTGTCCAATATATAGATCTCCAAAACTTCCTTGTTAGGGGTGTAAGAACAATAATGAAGGATCTTAATTAGGTTAAACTATTTAAAGTTTTTTTTTTTCACATCTTAAAAATGTTTAGAGTCCAATACTTTGTTACACAAACTCTATTGGTTTTTTGGAAATATAGCTTGATTGTATCTTGCTCTTTATTAAGTGGCTGTTCTATTGAGAATGCCGTGGGGACACATTGAAATATACATAAAAGGAGTCTTAATAACTTTCTGATAATAACAAAAGTTCTGACTAAATTTAAATTGATTTTGTACCATAGTATTAATAGCTGTACAGTTATTATGTAGCTATTAATGATGATATAGCTATTATAATTACAGCTATTATAATAAATGAGGGAATTATTTTACTGGTTAAACATTACATTATTATCTGCATAAAATGGTAATTTTTTGCAGCTTGGAAACATTTATTAGCATATCCATACTACGTGTTTGTGTTGGCTGAGAATACCTTCCAGTTAGTATAATCTTTCCTTTATCACAGAAGAAAATACTAGCACTTTCAACTGAAAGGATGACTGGCTCCTTAAAATACAGCTAAAAGTATGCCATGGATAGGGAATGAGGATTGAAAAGCAATGTCTCAAACAATCTGTAATTAACGAAGGTAATCTCATTATTCTACTTAACTTGTTAGCTTGCCAGTGGCATCCTTAGTAGGAAGTATTGATTGCCAGAGATGATCATTTAATCCTTGGAGATACATTTAATTCACTTACAAATGACTCTGTGTGAAAGGTCAAAGAGCTCTATCCTTTCTGGCTGCCATGCCCAGCTGTGTCTGAGAGATGCATATAGGCCACAGAGACCTTGCTTCTAGGACCAGTGGAATTTTTATAAAGCCATTGTGATCCTTACTGCTGGTTCTTAGGGGAGATTTTATCATCACCCTTTAATGGGAACAGTGTCTATGGTTGGTACATTCAAGGACATTGTTCTCTGCTCTGTGAATAAAAGATATGATCGCTCCATATAATGTAGGAAGGGGAGATGAGGAACGTGAACCTGAACTGTGCTTCAGGGAGCAGTTCTCGAGCTGCACTTTGCAAATGTGGCAGTAAAAGCCAGCCCACCCGCCTGCCGCCTGCCTGAGCTTTATTGTCTCTGGTTCCTGCGTGGCCTCTTCCTGCACACAGGGCGCTAACTGCTGTCCACCTACCTGTGTCCTGGTTGCAGAACTGTACTTCACCCAAACTGCCTTTGAATCCTGCAGCCCTGATTCCACACCAGCAGAGCTGTTGACAGTTTGAATCATTCTATTTTGATGAATCTGGGTAAGGTACATCCAGATTGCTACCTTATCCATATGTCTCCCCCACCCCATAGTGAAGACACACTTTGTTCTTTTATTTTTACCTGTCACCTTTCTATGACATGGACAAAGGTGGCATCAAGAAAGCTTAGTGTCTGGTGTCATATAATCAAGCAGGAATGACAGGACTAAGATCTTGTCTTAGAGATTTTATCAGCATTCTCAGGAGAGCAATAGTAGGTGAAGTAGATAAAATTTTTCTGGAGCCCTGGGTTCTAGCCCTTTGTTGGAGCAGCAGCATGCTGTCCTTGGCTTAGTGGCTCCATAGCTTCTTACAGCTGTCTGGACACTGGGGTCTTAGGCCCCATCCAGCCTTGCATAAGACTGTGCTGGCAGAAATGCCTGCCCTCACTTACTGACTTAGGGAAGGTAGTCACTAGAAAGGTCACTTCTGGTGAGAGATCACACAACATCATGAAAGTCATATTCTCATTCTCATTCTCATGGAGGTCTGGAACATCCTCAACATTCTGTGGGACTCCCTCCATAACAATAGCTGCTGTTCTTTCTAGGTAGTACGGTATAGCCTGGGAGATGAGAATGACATGAAATCCAATCATAGTTCCCAGAGTATTGGGGTCCTTTTTATTTTCCTCGCAAGATTATCATTTCTTTCTGTTTTGATTTTGGCTTTGGGTACAACATGAATTTATGGTTTTTTGCAGGGCCTCATACATGCTAGGCAACTGACACACAATTGTACATATTTATTGTACACTGATAATTCAATACATGTATGCAATGTGCACTGATTAGGTCAAAGTAATTAATGTTTCCACCTCTGTATATATTTATCATTTTGTTGCATTGGGAGTATTAGATAAAATGCATAAATAAAATGCGTAATAAATTGTAAACTTCAGTCCTGTGCTATAGAACATTAGAACTTCTTTCTCTTGTCTATCTGTGTTGATACCTGTTAACCAGCCTCTTTCTATATCCTTTCTTCAGTAATCACTATTCTACTTTGATATCAACTTTTTAGCTTCCACATAAGAGTGAAAACTTGTAGTAGCATCTGTCCTTTTGTGCCTGATTTAACAGACTGTCCTCCAGTCCCTTCTATTTTGCTGAAAAATTATAGGGTTTCATTCTATTTTAAGGAAGAGTAGGCTTGCATTGTGTATATAAAATCATAGTTTCTTTATGCATTCATTCACTAAAAGACACTTAAGTTGATTTCTGGTCTTCTTGTGAAAAACGCTGCAGTAACCGTGAGTGGGCAGCTTTCATTTCATTTGGTATATATCCAAGAATGGGATAGCTGAATCCTATGTTACTCCTATTTTTAAATTTTTGAAGAAACTCTATATGTTTTTCCATAATTGCTATGCTAAATTTTATTCTTATCTACAGAGTATGAGAGTTCCCTTTTTTCACATCTCTATCATCATTGAGGGCAACATATTTTTAATAATCAAAAGCAATAAATATATATGTATATATGTTTGTATATATGAAATAGGACATGATTGACATATGTATACATTGTGAAATGACTCCATCTAGCTATTTAACATGCAAATTATTTCACATACCTTTTTTTGTCATGAGAACATGTAAATACTTCTTCACATTGAATACTGTTAGCTCATACATGTAATTCTAACTGCTTATAAATCTGAAATAGGAGAATATTGTTTGAGGCCAAGATAGGCAGAAAATTTGAAAGAGAACTCTTTCTTAACCCAAAGGCTGGCTGATTGACATACACCTATCATTCTTGCCATGAGGGAGATTGCACTAGCCTGGACAGAAAAGTTCACAAGATTCCATCACAACCAGAAAAGCTGTCTATTGTCATTCCTGCCTGTCATTGTAGTTTTAATGAGAAGCCTAAAATAGACAGATTCAGGCTTGTGCTTGGGCAGGAAGTGAGACCACATTTCAAAAATAACCAGCAAAAAAAGATCATAGATCACCTGCATAATACTTGTTCAGAAACTGTGAAGTTTAGAGTTGAAGCCCTGGTACCATATGTACATATATATATATGTGTGTATATATATATATATATGTATATATATATATATACATATATATATATATATGCATGTATATATGTCTATTATGCAGCATGCACATATATATAAACATACACATATACTATACATGTATATGTGCATATATAGTATGCATGTATGCATATATGTGTTTATATATGTATCTATATGTATATATTGCTGTTCTTTAGGATCTTCAAATATATAGAATACTATTATTAACAATAATCACCATGATGTACAATAGGTCTCTTGAATTTACTTTTCCTGTCTAACTGAAAGTTTGTGTCCTTTGACCATCATTTTCTCAATTTCCCACATCTTGAATAAGCAGATTTCTAAGGAGCATACTCTTTGAAAGAGATTTCTTTCAATAAGAAGGAGTGGGTTCTCTTTGTGCCCAATAGGGACTTTACTTTTTCATGGGTGCCTGTCCTGGCCATTCACGGTATATAGCTGAGAGCCTCAGGGCAGGGTTGCTTGGGTTCAGCAGCATGGCCCAGGAGCTGCGCTGAGCCCACAAGATCTGACCACCAACACTAGTCCTGTGTGTGGAGCTTTTGCAATGGGTGGGAAGACCTAGAGAAACCTTAACAGTGAATCAAATGAGTCTCAAGGAGCACCAAGTCTATCTTATCATTTATGGCAAACTTTAGCAATGTGCTTTTTTTGGAATAATTTTTAAAATTTGGAGAAATGTCTCAATATGTATATATGCAAATATTGATTATATAAATTGATGAGAGACTTTCTTTGTTTAGACTGCATTTTGTCCTTAGAATCTACTATGGTAGAAAACGTATTTTTGTCTTCTGTGAAAAATCCTGAAGGACAGAGCATGAAACAGGAGGCCTAGAAATCTACTTCTACAAAGGCTTTGGCAGGGTGGTTGCTCTGTTCCCAAGAGCCCTAGAAAAATCTCAGTTAGGGAGGATCAGAATTACATATGTGAATGCAGCCTCTTTTCTGGAACACAATGCAGAGTGAAGATGTTTGCATTTTTGCCATCATCAATGCAACCAGTATTTTGTGTTAACCTAATAATTAATATTATAAGCCATTCAATTCACAAAGAAAAGAACTCTTAGTACCAATTAAGATGTGTTCATTCAATATCATTCCCTTCTTATGTATTAATTCTGTGTTGGTTTTCTTTTGCTACAAAGTTTTCTATGGCCACAAAGGTAATGACTTAACTCAAATTTATTTCTTACAGTTTTGTAGGTCAGAAACCTGACTTAGGCCTCCAAGGCTAAAATCATTCTTTAAATGCATTCTTTTTGGAGAGCTATCTGGCCTTCTAGCGTCTAAGGTCTGCCCACATTCCTTGGCTCATGGCCCATTTCCTTTATCTTCAGAACTAGTAGGAAATCCTTTTCTCTTGCATTAACACTAATTTCCTCTATCTTACTCTTCTCATAATAGATAGAGGGAAGAACATCTGATTAGAAACTTCCATTTGGAAACTATCTCCCTTTTATTGTTAGAATCATGAGAGGCCAACTACAAATAGTAAAACAAACAAACAAACAAAAAAAGACTGGAAGTTTAGCAATTTTTAGATATGTTTAAGATTCTTTCCTTCAGTTTCTTAAAAATTTGAACCTTGTGTCCTTTTTAACTCATGGTCAATCATATCATTCAAATGATTTGTCAGATGGAAGAACTTTGAGTCATCTCTCTTTGAGTATTTGACTTTAGGATCTCCAGTGTAAAAAAGAAAGGAAAACAAATTTAAAGAAATGGAGTACAGTTCCTTCGTTGTGTAAATACAAAATAGCTGGAAAGTGCCCCCTTTGTTATGGGAAATTAGGTTGGGTGGAGACAGTGAGAAGGATCTTCTTTCCTTGCATTGAGCCTGGTCTGCGAGTCCTCAACACCTCTACCCAACCACTCATCTGAATCTTACACTTTCAGTGTTGCTTGTCTGAAATTCAGGAGAGAGGCATGCCAACTCCAGTTTATTAACTGCTTCAAGAAGTGTTTCTGAGCCTTTCCCCCTCATAGTTTTCAGGGTTTACTCCAGGGGACTTCACAGCTTTTTTCTTTTCTTACTACATCATTATGATGGGTTCAGTGATAATCTTTGGAGAAAAGAGGAACACAAACAGCACTCTTCCTGGTGTTAAAACCTTAAAGCCTCTCTTCATAAAGTTATGTGAAGTGGGTAGGAAAAGAACTGGTAACTGAGCATAGTCAGGCTTGGGGCTGGGGCAACTCTTGCTGCTAGAGAGGATGAGAACCTTCATCTTTTTGGAAGAAATGACATAGGAATATCTCATGAGGAGACTTTGGGGAACATAAAAGTATACTTCCTTTTTGTCCAGTCATAGAGCCATAGCTTACCTCAGTCTTCCCAGGATGGAACTGTGCCCCCCCCCCCCCCCCACTCCCAGGTGAAGACTGGAGAGAAGACTGAAGATTTCCCAGTGTATTCATATGAGCTAGAGGCAGATCCAAGCAACATGAAAAAGCACAATACCTAGGATATGAGTCAGTTACTGTTTTGGTATTGAGAAAAATATTCTTATCCTAAATGCATTATCATAATATTCTTATGCTTAGCTTTTAAAAGAGTTTGAAAGATTTCAGTGTTGGGAAATTGTTGCAATCACTTCTCAGAACTAGTATTTGAGGATCTACTTGGACAGACATAACCTGGCTGGACACCAAAAGATGAAATTACCTTCACAAGTCAGTTTTGAGCTTCAAAGAAAATTTGTAATAGTTACTTGCCTCTTCTGTGAGTGAATGGGCATAAAAAGAAAGAAGCCTTCCTTTCTAAAGACTCCCACGATTTTGTGTGTAAAATAACCCCACTCCATGCTATTTAACACATTACAGCAAAATCAATGCAGGGTTAAAGGCAAAGCAATGTAACTTACAGAAAACAGCAGTGGTAAGACATTATTTGGCAAATTATTTAAAATGTTCCTAATGCCAATATCAAAGGGTGAGAAAACTTAATAGGCGTGAGAAGAGAAGAGCAATTAAAGGTGTCAAAAGATCCACAAAAATGAGTAACATCCAAGCAACTAAAATAGAAACTAGGAAAGAGGATGAGAGAGGGGTGGAATGACAGCTAGGAGCAGTAGCCTCCAGAGGTGCTGCTGTGGGGTGTGAGTGAATGGCCTTGGGCTGCCTGAGCCAACAAGACATGAGGGGATGATGAAGGAATGAGTTCAGTGCCTTGGCCCTCAGACCATGGTTGTGGCCAGCCAGCATTGAATATTACTCGGGTACTTAAAATAGTAAATCTATGAAGCTGGGTTCCTTAATAAAATTTAAAAGTTGGTATGAAGGCAGGATTGTGAAGGAGCACTAAGATTTGCGCTCATTCCCCCTGTACACCTTACATGATTACTGACTCTGAAGATTAGGAAGCTGACTTAAACAATTACATTTGTCATTTTACATAGTAGTAAGAAGGAGCTTATATTCAATGGCCTGACCTCAGCCCAGGTCAGGAGACTAGTGGTCACAGAAAGAAGACATCAGAGACTCTAGGAGGGGTTTCATTACAAAGAAAACTTTATGTTGTTGACTTTGAAGATGAATGGACCAAATGGTGTGGATGAAACTTTCAGAGCTTGGAGCTGCATTGCTGCTAGCCAGCTGTCTAACAAGGACTTAGTTCTATAGCCATAGTACCTGAATCTTGTCATAATTATGCTTGGAAAATATCTTCAGCCCCAGATGAGTAGGGATCCTGACAACACTTTTATTTGAGACTTGACCCCCTCAGTAGGCACTCTGTATACAAATTTTTGACTTGACCTAAAAAAAATCATGAGACAATAAACATTTATTTTTATTATGAGCTGCTGCAGTTGTAGGGATTTCTTCCACAGCAACAGAAATGCACCAGTGAATGCACTCTAAGCTCATTTCGTAAAGAAATGTTTTCATAAGTGGTCAGTGAAATGTATTTTCTGGGTGTCACTATGCTGTGTCTAACACACAAAAATTTTTAAACATAAGTTGTATGGTTTAAGTATCATCAGGAAAAATCCTATTTAAGATTTAATAGGGGTAGCCATGTTCCTTACATATAAAAAACATTCACCCTAAGCTGGGCATGTAGGTAACACTCACTTGCCAGTCTGGGCAGGAAAGTCCATGAAATGCTTATCTCCAGTTAACCACTAAAACTCTTTGAGCTGTGGCTCTAGTGAAAGCACTAGTCTTGAGTATAAAAGCTCAGGGACAGCACCCAGGCATTGAGTTCAAGTCCCAGGACTGTCACATACACAAAGTAATTCATCCTGAGTGACATTTTCTTTTGGAAGATGCCATCCAACTCATCCTGATAGTCTTTCTCCATAGTCATCACCTAATATAACAGGGACAGATATAATTTGAAATCAGTTTGACCTTAAACACTGGAGAAAACCCTGCAGAAGGGAAAATTTTAGACTGCAGCTGATTTCCTCACATGACCATTATTCAGAAATGGATCACTGCCTAGTTCAGCAAAATTTTGTACATCTTCTGTACCTGAGGCTGCAGTACCCTGTGATACCAGACCCTGAGGGGTTTACTGTAATAGAGAGGCTTTGGTCCAATGAGAAATGCTTGCATTATCAATAGTACAGGTGGCTGATAGCTTAGCCTTGGAAATCAGTTAGATGAGAACGTATGGCGAATCTTTCTGGAGTTAGCTCCCTACCTTTTAACCCTCTTTCAGGAGCTTTGTCCTGTTAAACTGGATAACTGAGCTACCTAGTGAGTAGAGCTGTAGATAAATCATCTTTGGGTCTTTATAGTGAAATCATTTTCTTTTAAACCTGTATTTGAAGCTGTTTTGGCTCCTTCCTTAGTTTTACTCTTCCGGGTAGAAAGACAGAGTACTTGCAGTTTCTACTAGTAGACAGGCATAATAATAATCAAAGAACATGAAACTGGAGCCAAAACCTTTGCCAGACTCAGAGAAACAAATTGCACCGAAAAATCATCCCAGACTTGCTGGCTGCTGGGAGGGGAGCCTTATTGTGCTTCTCAGCCCCCTCGTTCTGTTTTTCTTATGGCAAATGTCACATTGTTGACTTTCCATCATGGAATGTCAGAAAGAATGATCATTAAGCAACCTTTTGAAAAACAAACATCTTTCCCTAGTTCGTGAAGGGTTTACAGAAAGAAATTTCTTTTTTACTATATTGATTTTTTTTATTGTAAAGGTGATGTACAGAGGAGGGGTTACGGTTACATAATTAGGGTAATAAGTACATTTCTTGTCAAATTTGTTACCCCTTCTCTCATTTTTCTCCTACTTCCCCTCCTACCCTCCCTCCCCACAAGTTGTAGGGAAGGGAAAGGGAACAACAGAATGGTGAGACTAAGGACAAGAGGGAATCAATGCAACAGCAATATACACAACACAATATGGTGGAAATGATCTGTACAAAAAAGAAATTTCTAAAAACAACTTCTCCTTTTCAGTGGAGCAGGCATGAGGAGTCTTCAATCTTCTGTAAGTGGTACCTGGCTTGCAAACTGGGAAAAATCATACAAAATAAGGTAGATGCTATTGTATTTTAGAAGCAGAAAAGTTATTTTAAATATTCTGAAGATTGCAAGAGAAACATTATAAAGGACATGGTAGAAATTCCTACGACTCAGGACTTAGACTCTGTCACATGCACTGTCCCTGAATGTCATAAAATGTGGCTTTTCTTTAAAAAAAATTATTTTTATTTGACAATTAAATGGCAGCTTATAACTCACTGCTCAGTTTTTATGTGTTCTTTCATGCTAAATTTACATATGTTCCTGTCCAGCTAGGAAGCAAGACCTGGCTATCTGTATGTTCTCCTTCCACACCTATTTTATGAGAATTAGGGAATGGAGGATTGAAGGAACCTATCCCCTTAGGCTTTTCAAGCTCCCCTTCCAAGTCAGTAAAGTATCATGGCTCATATCCTCCAGTTCTATGTTCATCTTGTTTATCTTTCTGATTTGGGAAAGCAGAGTCTTAGACTTTGCTCTTGAGATGTCTCTCCAAGTTGTGCAGTATTTTCACTGAAATAGTCCAAGTAATAATACTGATAACTGCCTTTTGTGTGTGTCTGTTTGAAGTTGACTTTGGAGATCACTGGGTTAGGAGACTATAGAAGTATTCTCTGTAAACAATAGAAGGGTGGGCTGAAGAGATGGGACAAACAGGCATGGCAGGGCAGGGGAAGAAATAGTGAGGTCTAATAGTGACTGTAGATGCCTTAACAACTACGGTCTTTATCTTAATGACAGTGGGAGGCCTAGGAAAGATGTGAACCCAAGGTTAAAAGTATGGGTTTTGTACTTAAAGAGAACTCCTGATTTGTTCAGTGGATTAAAAGAAAAAGAAGAATATAGTATATGACCGTTAGGAAGATATTTTCATGTCCTAGGAAGAGGTACTTTGAATTTGTGAGAGGATCATGTAGAGAGGAATGGAAGCTGTAAGATTCAGTAAACCATGTCAGGCATGGAATGGCTGAATCAGATGAGAGGGAGGGACTGGTTAAAAAAGGATCAGGGTTCATGGATGGCTGTGCTAATCTCTACAACCTAGAATGTTGAGAAAACCCTTTTTTTCTTTTTTAATTTGATTCATTTCAGATAAAGGGCTTTCATTCTATTTTGGATATATTATGTTAAAGTTTATTTAGACAACCAGCAGATCAAAAGATAGCAGATATCAGTTGACTAGTGTCTTTATCACTTAATAAGCTCAAAATTAAGAAAATAAAATTGAATTTTACAAATAAAATTTCATAGTACCAAGACAAAAAATACAGAAATTCAAGATCATTGATTAAATTCTCAACCCCAGTCTTCTAAACTATAATTTTGTTACTTTGCTAATACATTGTGACAACATTTTAATTTCTGTTATAACCTCTGAGAGAAAAATGGTTGGGCTTCTATGTGGGTGGAGTGAGCTGCACAACAGCTGTGAAGAAGGAAAAAGGGAAGGTATACTAGCAATAGTAAACAAGGGATTCATATCCAGAATATAGAAAGAACTAAAAAAATTGACCATTAAAAGAATAAATGATCCAATTAATAAATGACCAATCAAATTGAACTGATAATTTCCAGAAAAAGAAATATGAATGGTTAATATATACATAACATATACACTATCCTTAGCCATTACAGGAAGTGCAAGTCAAAAGCTATACAGAGTTCATTTACCCTAGTCAGCATGGCAAACATCAGGAAAACAAAAACCAACATGAATTGGTGAGGATGTGGAGATAAAGGAACTTTCATACACTGTTGGTGGGAATGTAAACTCACACAACTAACATGGAAATCAGTATGGTGGTTCCTCATAAAACTAAAATATAACCCTGACATGCCACTCCTGGGAATATATCTGAGGGGAAGTAAACCAATATACAGGAAAGATACCTGCACTTCCATATTGATTGCAGTTTTCTTCAAAATAGCCAAGCTGTGGAATCACCTGAGGCAACCAACAAATATTTAAAGGATAAAGAAAATATGGCTTGTATGTAACTGTGTATGTATGTATTCGCACATGTACACATCCACCATGCAATATTATTTAGTCATAAAGAAAAATGAAATTATGTCATTTTCAGGAGAATGGATGGAACTAGAGATAATCATGTTAAGTCAAACAAAAGAATAAAAGGAGACCAATCACTGGTGGAATATAGACTT
Source organism: Dipodomys spectabilis (assembly GCF_019054845.1). Lineage (NCBI taxonomy): Eukaryota > Metazoa > Chordata > Mammalia > Rodentia > Heteromyidae > Dipodomys > Dipodomys spectabilis. The sequence goes on from NW_024870876.1 coordinate 3,860,945, forward strand.
AAATTACCATGATGATGATGGTGATGATTGTAGTAGTAGTAATAGAATATTTGTGTAAAATAGGGACTGTCTAGGAGAGATTAGTGGGGGAGGAAAGGGAGAAAAATATATAAATAAGCATAATGAAGCCTACCAAAAGCTCTTTGAATAGGCCAGAGAGGAAAAGGGGAAGAGAAGATGAAGAGGGTAAATTTGTTCAAAGTACACTGTGTGCATGTATGGAAATAGCACAATGAAATCCTCCCATATCGCTTAAAGGAACTTAAAAAAGTATTTTTAAATGAAAGGGAAAGTGTAGTAAGTAAAGGGTTCTCTGAGCTTTGATGAGTGATAGAGAGCAGATGAACTGCTTTGATATGAACCTAGAAGCTAGAATAGCAAGTGGATGGAGGTTTTAAGCCAGTTTAGGAAAACTTGCAAGAAAACTTGCTTCTTCATGGGTCCCCCTGTAAAGCCTAATACTGAGCTTGAATTTTGAACAGAATCATATTTTAACAGACTCTTTTTTCCCTGGGGCTTGAACTCAGGGACTGGGCACTGTCCTTGAGCTGCTTTTGCTCAAGGCTAATGCTCTTCCACTTGAGTCCCAGTGCCACTTACAGATTTTTCTGAATGTGTGGTACTGAGAAATTGAACCCAGGGCTTTGCTCATGCTAGGCAAGCACTCTACCACTAAGCCACCTTCCCAGCCCCTTAACAGATTCTTAAAATGAGGCAAAACATTTTCTTCAAGAATTATTCTATAGACCAAGAACATAAAGAAGTGAAACCTAAATTCAGTATTTTTCTAGATCCCCAACTGCATTTAAGTTTTCCAGTGGTATAATCCGTATTTGCATTGGTATGAGGGAAAGTCATCTTCCTGTGAGAATATTTAAAAGCAAATTATTCATTGGAGTGCTTTCCATTTTTACCCAAAACTATATTTTTAAGAGCAATGTAAGCTGAGTGCTTGTGGGTCACACCTGTAATCCTAGCTACTTGGGATGATGAGAATGAGATCAAGGTTTGAGGCTAGCCAATACAGCAACATTCCTTAGCCTGTGTCTAGGTATAGCGGTGCACGTCTGTCATCCCTAAGGTTGAGAGTTCATGGTGTCAAGCCAGCCCAGGCAGAAAAATTCAGAAGACTCCATCTCCATGGAAAGGAAACTGTACAAGATGGCCTGTTTGTGATACCAGTGATGACAGGAAACAGAAAGAAACATGTAAATGTGGACTCATATATACCTGGTCAAGAAGCAAGACATCCTAAAATAACCAGTAAAAACATAGGCCTGTAAGCATGGATCTTAGCTTAGGAAGTGCATTGTTCTGAGTTGAGACATCCAATACTGCCAAGAAAAAGAATAATGTAAATCATATTACTAATTTTTTCTGCTATAACTTTGGTCAGTGAGGTCCTGAAATTTTTATAGCTCCTTAGGCCCAGCAGTGGCAAGACTTGCCTGCTCTCGTGTTATCATTCAGCAGCTAGCTAATACTGGTGTTAATTTGTGTCCTTATCTCCTGAGGTGCTTGTTTTGAGGAATCAGTGAATGAAATCCATAGACCACATAGGGTGGTGTCTAAGTTTATTATTTATGAAAGTGAGAATGAAAGAAATAGAGCTCCCCTGAGTGAGAAGCTTCCCTTAGAAAGGACCACCAATCCAGTGGACTTATCTGTATCTAGTGGATTTATCTGTATACTTAGTTGCTTGGAAGGTGACTTTGTTCACTGGTTGGGTCCATGATATTTTGATTGATTGTGCTCTTTTAGCTGTTGGGATTTGAAATTTACTTTCACTTTGGAATTTTCCTGTGGCTTCCATTCAGGCCCATCTTGACTTCTTTTTTTCCAGATTCTCTGGGATAAAGGGAAAATTGTAATGTTTGTATAGAGCAGGCAGTATTTTTCCAGTTACCCAGAGGGGTCATTTTTGTCTGAGTGATTGTCAACTAACCTATATGTTCAGAATAATCAGTTAAAATGAAATAGAATTGCAAAGCAGTACAGAATGTGATATTAAGTGAAGTGTATTTATGAATCTATGTATTTACTAAAGCAAGGAATAAAGGAAGCAGTAGAAATAAGCTAAATATTATTGAATAATATATAGAAGAAAGATTCAAATGATCTCAACTATTCTGTGACATTGAATATCTTACAGAGAATATAAAGCAAAAATTTAAATGCACAGTGGGTCTGTCTGTATAAACACTGAGTATTGGATATCCAAGTGTTGTCAGTAGTGTCCCCTCTGTGATGGGCCTGACTCATTCCAAACAACTCCCTTTCGCAGAAGTGGAGCTCCTTGGCTTCTTTCAGGCCTTTAAGAACCTTTTTTGCTTGTTCTGATGAAGACAGAACACTGATAGAATTATTGACAATCCATAAATATGGAAACAAGATGTTCTGTGAGCTATAGGCCAATTTCCAGCGGTGAGAGATTTGTACTTTGCAGAGACTTATAGATTTACATATTGTATACTAGTTTTGGGGGAAGTGAACACACTTTCAAAGTTTAGCAAATGTCAAGAATAGCTAGAAAGCGTGTTCCTTTTTTCTTTTCTGGAATACAGGTTTGTTTCTTTCCCCAGTTTCCTAATTTTCTTCCTCTGATGTTACTTTGGCTTTGCCTTTTTCTGCAGTTGGTTCTTTTTAAGAATATTATTGTTCTCAGAGTTCTTTCTTTCCTTTCATCTCATGTCCTGTCTCCTTTCAGTGGAAATCACAACCTGTTCATTATGTCTGGTGGCTTCTTAGGTAAGAAAAGTGACTAATTGGCTAAATATAGGCACCCCCACTGAGCTGGTAGCTTTCGTTAAAGAATTCTCAGTGGTGTCTTCTCAGCTACTTGTCTTTTCTATTTAACTTAAAAAAATTTCTTAATAGAAAATGCTATGCAAGTCTTATTCTGGTAGAATGATCAGCTACTGTGAGAACTGTGAGAAAAACAAAGGAGGGGTAACAATGCTCAATGTGAAATGTACTCATTACCTTACTCGTGTAACTGTAACCCCTCTATACAGCATCTTTACAATAAAAAAACATCAAAGAACCAGCTGGGCAGCCGGGCTGACGTCACCGCCCTGCCCCACCCCTTTCCCCCTGCTGGCAGGGCGGGGTGTCAAAGGGGTGGGACGGTGGGCGGCAACCACCAGATATGGAAAGGCGGGAATTCGGGGGAAGAGGAGACAGAAGTGCGGTCCAGAGGAGCGGAGAGACAGACAGGACCTGGAGAGGGAAAGTAGGCAAGTAGGTGGTGGACCAGGAGGAGAGGCATCTGAGGCCTACGGTGCATCTGGCCCACAGGGCCTGCCGCGAGGCCTGCAGGAGGAGCAGAGAGGCCTGCGGAAGAGCTAAGAGGCCAGCAGAGCAGCCGAGAGGCCCAGGGAGGCCGGCCGGCGGGGAGGCTGATGGAGCGGTGGGGAGAGCCGAAAAACCCCGCCCCTTGGAGGTTGCAGCTGCTCCTAATTCTGAGGTAGCTCAGGATAAGGCAGTTGCCTAACGGATTAATAAACTCCTTTGTTGCCTTTAATCATGCCTCTGTGGGTTTTATTGCTTGCAAGTTATTACACTACACAAGAAAATGCAGAAAAAAATTCCGTTGACAAATATTTAGAAAAACCTACCTGTAAGAATCTCCTCTTTAAGCCAGGTGCTGATGGCTCACGCCTGTAATCCTAGCTACTCAGGAGGCTGAGATCTGAGGATCGTGGTTCAAAGCCAGCCAGGGCAAGAAAGTCCATGAGACTCATCCACAATCAACCACCAGAAAACCGGAAGTGGTGCTGTGGCTCAAGTGGTAGAGCACTAGCCTTGAGCTGAAGAGCTGAGGGATAGAGCCTAGGCCCAGAGTTCAAGATTCATGACTGACAAAAATAAAAAAGAATTTCCTCTTTAATACTTGAAATATTTATTTCACTTTATATAGTGCATAACGGCTTAAAGCAAAGTGTACCAGAAGCAAATAGAAATTAGTTTAGTGGGTGAGAACTTTGGAGACTAGTGTCAGCAGACCTACGTTCATTGCTCAAAACTTCGGTTTTAAGGGAAATTACTTCCACCTAGCCAAGAACCACTTTCCTCATGCACAAAATGGTGACAATAATAAGAGTTGTTGAATGACTAGTAACATGTGCTTGCAAGGTAGGAGCAGTCCAATGAACTTAAGCTAAAACTGTTACCTATGTTGGATGCTCGTTGGTGAATTGGAAGTATCTTTATTATGCCTTCTGGTAATATAAGAGTGAACTAGTTCTAGATCTAAGTGAATATACTTTCCTCATAAGAACATTCGTACATGTTTTGTTAATTTCTACAATTATTAATTATTACTGCTAAACAAGAGCATGTTTGATTGGAATAACTATTTGAGTTAATTTACCTTAAGTCAGTTGCTCACCCACTACATAAAACTATGACCCTAAACCTATGTTTTGCAGGGGCTTTGCACTTGAAGATCTATGCTATTCTTTTGTGAAGGACCTGTTTAATCTTTTGGTCAAAGGTATCAGTAGTTTTGCCAATGATGAATTGAGACAAATGACAAATTCATTCAATCAGTAAATTCAGTTTGTAGTAAAAAATTTGCAGACATTTTACCACATTTTAAAAATATAGCTAGTCATAAGTATCTTGCCTAAAACTGTCAGTCCTCTGTTTCCTCTTCTTCATTGCAGAATTAGGCTGTTTGTTGACATTTGGCTATTTGTATATGTGTGTGTACATACACAAGTGCAGTGGTTAGAAGTAAACTTTTCTAAATGATGACTTAAAGTATATGTGTCTGTGTGCACATATATATGCACTTTATACTGCAGATATTCATAAATACAAGTAACTACATATAAACCTAAAATGTATTTGTAAATCATAGAAACTGTGAATACATATGTTTATTTATATTTCTGAGCTTATTAAGGTACATACTGTGTTAATATGAACTTCCTTCCTCCTGTCAAGGTTGTGGCTCAAATGATTTGGCAAACAAGAGGTTAAATGGAAGGGGAGGAACAAAGTAAATAAAGTCAGTTAATTGTAGGAAGCAGTTGCACAGCAACTGCAGCCAGGGAAACTGTTCTTTAGACGGTGCCAATCAAACATGGGAATGAGTTAACTAGGAAGTGCTTGCCTCCCCCTGCCCCAACCCTTCTTCCTAGTCCCTTCTCTGTCTCCAGGGCTCTTTTTCTTTGTGATTTTTCTTCTTTTCCTCTTTTAGTCACTCTCTTGGTCTTTGCCTCAATACCTTTTTACACACACGCGCACACACACTCACACACACACAGAATTTTTAGAAGCAGAAGATCCATCCTTAACTGCTTTTTCTTTTTCAGTTGTCTATTTATTTCCCAGACAGTGTTCATGCAGGCAAAGTCAGGCGTACACTTCCCTGCCACCCCATTGCTTGCGAGATAATACAGGGCATGCCCAGAAAGGTCCCTTATGTATATTGATTGTGATATCGTAATCCATTGTAGCCAAATAAATTATAACTGTCAAGGTAACTTGATTTATGATAGAGAATGGTGTGGTTAGCACATACTGTAGCAGGAAGTTACAGGCTAACCATGAAAACATATTGTATCCCATAAAATGAATTCTGTGTTACCTACTCTTTCAAAGGGACATTTGATAACAAAGTTCTCGTTAGTCTTTTAATTTTTATAGAAGAGGTGTGTTGGCCTACAGCCTAGAAGGCTCATATATATATATATATATATATATATATATATATATATATATATATACACACACACACACACACATAGTCTTTTGAAGCTGGGACTGGCAAGGGATTTCCGTATTAATTAATTAACTCCAGGCTCTTTTGGCAAAATGCCTTGAAAGGGATGGCATGTCCAAAGTGACCCTCATGTGTACTTTATGCCAATGATCATTAAACTTGTAAAATTGTCTCACCTGGTTCCTTGGGACATTAAATGAAGATAACAAGAATAATAAATTTTCCTATTAACACAAAGGAAGTATTAATCTGTTAGATACATAAAGAAAATGGTATAAAATTCCTTCTGGATCATAGGGCAAATGCATATTTTAAGATCATTTTTAATGTTTGCTGCTGATGGTTCAATAAAAATCTGGGATGGTCAGTGCTGTGTTACACTCCATGATTTATGTAAGTCTTCAAAACAAAGCTGGCTCTTGGAGCCAGCTGTGGCACTCCCTGTCATGACACCAACATTCACCAGAAAACTCACTGCTAGCTATGAATGAAGGCGGCTCATCCTACTGAATACAGAGAAGTGGAAGAAACAGAATTGGACAACCTCCTCAAGGAAACAGTAGTAGAAAGAGAATTTGGGTCCCTTACAGAGTTCAGGAAATAAGGAAGTTGCCTAGAAAACATCCCTTCCTATCATGAATGTGTACATTTGGATCTGCTGGAGCCTGCATAATGTCTTTATGAAGAACATACACACCCTTCCAACTGTGTTCATGCATATGCATACACACCCAGAAATAATGTACATAGAACATACACAGAGATATATATGTAGAAATGCATGTAGAAATATTCACATAGAAGTACACACATGTATGTAGAAATGCACTCAAAAGAAACCAAAATATACACAGATACACATAGAAACTTACAGTCACAAATTAGCACACATACAAACAGATAAATACACAAAGATAACATACAGAAATACACATAGAAGCACACTAAAAAATGCACAGAAAATCATACTCTCACACATAGCAACGCACAAAAATAGGTACAGAAACACAGACATGAAATCATACACACAAAATAGCATCCATCTTTTAAAAAGTCTTTTATTTTTTGAGACATTTAAATGTTTTGGTGAAAATAGCACAATTATTTTGTATGGTCATAGTTACATAGCTATTGAGCTATTATGATTCTCTGCCAGGACTATCCTGGGCATATAGTAATTATTATAGAACCTATATTTCTTTGGGCCTGGCTTACTTCACTTAATATGAGTTTTTCCAAGTCTTTCCATTTCCTTATGAAAGGGGCGATGTCATTCTTTCTGATGGAAGCATAAAATTCCATTGTGTATATATACCACATTTTCTTGATCCATTCATCTATTGAGGGGCATTTGGGTGGTACTAATTGAAATGAACTCCAAGACATGGAAACAACAAGTATTTTTTGTTTTTGGTTGTTGACCTTGTTGTCGCCAATGTACTGTATCTAGTTCTTTCTTCTTATGCGATTTCATTTTTCTTTTTCCATTGTTTTAATCCCTGGCAATGACTGTCTTTGATTCTGGTACCCTGCATCCTGTATATACATTTATCTGATTTGGGTAATGGAAGGGGAATAACAAAATGCTGAAACCCATTGCAACAATGATACTCACAAGACACTGTCAGAAATGAACTTTACAACTTTGAGGGAGGGGGGAGTGGGATAGGGAAGGGATAGTAGGAGAAATACAAAGGAGTGGGTAACAATGTTTGATAAGAAATGTACTCATTACCTTACTCATGTAACTGTTATCCCTCTGTACAGCATCTTTGCAATAAAAAAAGAAAATAAATTTAATATTAGTTCCAAAAAAAGGAAAAAGCAATTAATAGTAAATTAAAAGGTGAATGGAAAGAAATGAATTATCAGGAGAGAAAAGGTGATATTAGTAAAGAAGTAAGAGAATGTGAGAAGGGAAATTCTGCTTCATTAACAGTCCCATCTCCATGTTTTGAGGTGAATGAAGAATTTGGGGTAAAGCAGTGCCAGTAGATAGATATCTGTGGCATGTTTTCACCCAGTAGGCTGAAACTCCCTGTTTATTAGCTAACATCCTGTCACTCATCCACACTCAGTCCACTTGCCAGAAAATGTCAGTATTTTTTATTGGAAAACCCAAAATGTAAGTTATCTCTCTAAGCTTTTCCTCTTAACAAAGATTTTTACTCATTTTCTAGGGATGTATAAAGTCACCCATGAGATGATATTGTGTATAGTATGCTGGAATTTCAGTGCTAGTGAGCATGTGCTAAGAGGTATTGCTTAATCAGGTCAGAGGGACAGTAAGCGAGTAGTAATTAGAAATTCTAAAGTTCTTCTGGAAGGTTGGATATCAAGTACTAAGTTGTGGATATGAGGCACGATACACATCCATGTTATTCCATTTCAGCATCAGTAAATAAGTAAGAATAATTATTGTTACCACCATCATTATGACAAGGTGGGGTGGGAGAGTATTATCATGGACCAAAGCTCTATTTAGCACATACACGTCAAAGCCTCATAACTATATGATGTGCATCTTTGTCCTACCAGTGCCATTTTACATATAGCAGTTGATGTAATTTGGCCAAGACACCCCTATTAACTACACATTCCGTTCTCATTATTCAAGTTGTTTACTACTGAGTAGCTTAGAAGATAGAAAAATCAGTGAGGCTTAAGTAGTATATGATTGTAGTTGTACTTTCTATGTGTAATTCAAATTTAATCATAAACTTAAAGTAGGATCAATAGCCAAGATAGCTATTTTTTAACTTTGTGAAGAGTTATAGCATACACTTTCTTTAAACATATTTATTGTCAGCTTTTCCCTCATCTCTCTTTCTTTTTTCCTCCCTTTCTTCTTTCCCTCTGACAAGATCTTGCTGTGCATCCCAGGCTGGACTTGTACTTGGGATCTTTTTGCTGCAGTCTCCCAAGTGCTGGGATTCCTGGTGTGCTCCTCTCACACTTGTTTTCTTCGGTAGAGATTACTTCTTTTTTCATCCCTCAGACAAAATGTTGCCATTTCCATTTCCAGGTATAATATGAGCACTTATATTTCTGATATAAAGCCAATTGCAAAAACAAGATCTTTGAACATGAATTGATGACTGGCTGAATTTCTTTTTGCATTTTCTTATAGAGAAATTGCAGGGGCCTGAATCCCATGTAAAATGGAGTGCCTTTGTGTGTGCCCTGTAGGAGGGAGGTGGTGTATGGAAGCAAGTGTTGGCTCAACTTCATAATGAGAAACCTGGATACTGATGGGGCCTAGCTTTGATTGGATTCTGGAACTTATTGCACTCAGCTGGGTGTAGTCCAGCAACTGGGTGGCACTGGCAGAGGGAGGCCTGCTTCTGCAACAATTACTGGTCAATTGCAAGTGATTATAATGGCACCGTGTCTAAAACAATATGGAGAAAAATGCTGCCTGGAAAACATGAAACAGTGGTGTTCTACAACAGAATGAGCAAGTTGCTGCTAGCAATACCAGAGAAATTCATGTTGCTACTCTAGATCACTTTAAAAAGGAAGTCTCTGTGTTCTATTTCTACCCATATCTTCCTTCATAGACAGGCAGAAAAATGCATACCCATGTCATAGTCCTTCATAGGCAAGCAGAAAAAGGCATAATGGATGCTTCTTGGTGAGTGTAGATGCCTAGGTAGAATTCCAGGAAGAGCAGGAATCTTGCTATATGACCAATTTTGCTACATGAATACATCCAATAAATTCAAAGAACTTACAAGAAGTACTTTACTACACCTAGCCTCACTTGCATCCAAATGAGGCAACTTATGGGTGTGGGGGCATATAGATTCCCTAGGGATATCTACATTCTGCATGTTTGTGGAATGCTTATGAGTAAAATACTGGCTAGACTTGACAGCAGGTAATTGCACTGATTTTTGCACCCAGCATAGCAGATTTGTCATTTTTGCATGTATGCCCTTTATTGCTTCTGAGTTATGTGGCCACTGAGATTGCAAGAACTTGTCCACAAGCAGCCAAGCCCAAGTAGAGACAATGGGACTCTCAACTGCAGTAGTAACCTTGGTGAATAGAACTTTCTCTTGAACACTACTTCTGTGGCTTTTCCAGAAATGCCGCCTTGACTTGGCTTGGGCCCGTGTGCCTTTGCAGGCTGCTGATTGGCTAAATCAGCTCTTATGATAATTTTCTCACTGCTATGAGAAATCACAAGCATATTTGTTCTTGGCAGTTAGCATCTCAGGCACTAAATCACTTTCCTCAAATTTGCAGAGTTCTGACACATACAACGGGCTCAGTTGGGGATCTGCAATAATTCTTTTTCAGCATTTATGAAATTGTGTACACCCTATGGTTTCTGGGCCTTCAAACTGTTTTCAGAAATTACTCCCATGAGTTTTCCATGATCATCACTTCCTATCTTTAAAATATATACCTTCATATATAGTTTTTGGGTAAGGGAGGCATGGTTGATTTTGTCTTTGCAGTTGATTTGTAATAAGCCTATAGCCTCACCTGTTAAGTACAGTTAGTTCATGGACATTTCTGCACAGAATGAGTTTCATTGCTATGCATTTTTCATTTCTGCCAATCTGAATCCTGTGGTTCCCCTGAATCATATAAACCTTCACATACTAAACCAAAGGTCACATCAATAAAAGATTCCTACATGAATACATCTAAAGTTGCCAAGAAAGTTGAGTTTTAGCATTTTGTGATCAATTTTCTCATTTCTAGTTCTTGTAAATTCCATCCTCCCTACTGCTGTCACTAAATCCAGTTACCACTGTTGTGGATATTGGGGTGGGGATGATGAGACTGATAAAGTTCAGCCTCAGTTTGGGAATTTATATTGCAGTTAGAAGTGTTCTTATTTTATTTTGAGAGACCTATGGCTTTCAGAATTTTTGTCTGTGCTATTCATTTTTATATCTATGACTCCAGGTAACTAAGGGTGAGGGGCTGATGTCTGATTAGAATTCCTAACATAGGACTGGGTGTTCCTCCCAGACATCTCAGAAGCATCTTAAAGCACATATTCTAATACATTGAAGAAGGGCTTTAGGGTAAACTTATGGTTTGTTGAGACTTATAGCAAAGCAAATGACCAGCTCTTGGTTGACCACATGTAATTCATATGGAAGGTTTTTTCCTTTTTGAACCTCAATTTTTGCAAAATAAGAATGGAAACATCACAAAAATAGTAGTTCAGAGTCTTATTGATCTGGGGGCAGATTCTTCCTCAGTGCATCTGTGAGTAGGAAGACTTAAAAACAGAATTGTATGTTTGAAAGTTTTAGAAAATATATTGAAGACCAGAAAAGTTACTCTAAGCTTCGAATTCAAGGATTTTTTTCTTTTTTTAAAATTACAGGCTATGCTGATAAACATAAAACATTTTTGCCTTGTTAGCTTTCTCAATATATAGCAATCAGGGAATTTGCCATTCTTAGATATAGCACTACCAGAATTTGACTCTTCTTAGATTAGCTCTAACACAAACATATGCATTTCAGTTTTATTTAGGCTGTCTGGAATATGGCATTCATAATTCTCAAGTAGGGATAATACACTAATTCTCTTTTAAATATCTCCTTAGGATGTTACAGTTTTTATCAATGGTGTCATCATTTTCTCAGATACCTGAAGTTAGAATGACTTCAAATTAGCTATTAAATATTTCGGTGATTTCTTTGCACTGTCATTCATCATATTTTTTTCTTCTTTCTCTCTAAATTGTTTTCATTGCACCATTGTAGTAATCTTCTGCACACTGCTAACTCCCTCCATCCCTCCATCCTTTCTGTTTCTTTAAGTTACCATCTGGTCTGAACATGACTAGCTGGCTAATCTTCATGAAGTAATATTTGATCTTGCAATTACTCTCCTTAGAAATCTTTGTAGGTTCCTTTTGCTTAAAAAATAATTCCTCCAACTTTCAATTGGCATTTCAAACTTAAAGAAATAAGTCAGACTTTATTTTTAAGCTTATTTTCCAGTGCTTCTACAAAGGAGATTTTCATTGGTCCTTTGGATCATGTCTTTGGGTTTTAAGTCTGGATTTACCATATATCAGTTTTACTAATTATGGAAAGCTATGGAAATTCTAGACTTATAAACAAGGACTCATGTTAGGTGCTGGTGGCTCATATACTCTTGAGGCTGAGACTTGGAGGATTGAGATTCAAAGCCAGCCCTGCAGAAAATTCTGTGAGACTCCCATCTCCAGTTAACAAAAAAATACTAAGCTGAAGGTGCAGTTTAAGTGATCATGCAAGCCTCTCAAGTATGAGTCTCCAAGTTCAAGCTCCAGTACAGGCAAAAAATAAATGAAGTAAGAATCTTCCATTGACTGTTACATGAATTAAAAGTAATGTCCATTGGGTCCTTGTTTCTGTGTTACTATAATCACAAAAAGGTGTTAATTACTTTTTACTCTCAAAAATAGCATTGGTAATTCATATCTTATAATGTCATTATGAGGATTAATTGAAACTTTTTAAAAAAGCATATAGTATAATAATTGGTATTCACTAAGTACAGAAATTGTATGATCATTACTCTTTCCATCATTCATTTCTAGTTATTTCTTTCCATCTCCATGCATTTGCTTATATAGTTATTTCCATCTGGAAAGCTTTTGTTTTTATTTTTTATTTTTCTTATAATCTACTCTTCAAGATATCTTTCTAGGGGGCTGGGAAGGTGGCTCAGTGGTAGAGCGATTGCCTTGCATGCATGAGGCCCTGGGTTCAATTCCTCAGCACCACATAAGCAGAAAAAAAAAGTCGGAAGTGGCGCTGTGGCTCAAGTGGTAGAGTGCTAGCCTTGAGCTCAAGAGCTGAGGGACAGCACCCAGGCCCAGAGTTCAGGCCCCACAACCGGATCCAAAAAAAAAAGGTATCTTTCTAGGATCTCCTTTGTGAACCCCTGGCTATATATATGGGGTTTCTTCTGTACTCCTAATTTTCTTTTTTTAATAAAATAATTTGATTATTATTATTAAGGAGTTATACTGAAGGGTTACCATTTTATAAGTCAGGTAATGAGTCATCTCTTTTTATGGACAGTGTCACCCTTTCCTTTGCTTTTCCTCAGTTTCTGCCTCCCATCCCTGCCCACAAGTTAAATGAGTCATTTTCTACATACTGGATACTGAATAGCATAATTGCATTTGTTCATTTTTTCTCCATCTCCTTATGGATCCCCTTTATGTCCCCTAAAGGAAAAAAAAACTGAAAGCAAAAATCACCACCACCACCACCACCACCAACAACAACAACAACAACCACAACAACAATAACAATAACAACAAAATATTTTTCCATTTCCTGGAGTTCATATCCATAAATGGTATTTTAAATGTTCACCTTTGTGTAACCTCCCCCAAGGGCATCCTCCTTTAATCTGATTGTGTGTGAATGTCTAAAATCCTATTTAGGTTATCATGTCCAGTTGCATTTTAGATTTTGCTTCTGCATCTGAGAGAAAATATGCACGGTTTGTATCTCTGAGTTTGGCTTACCTCATTTATCATGATTTGTTCTAAGTCAATCCATTTCTCTGCAAATGATATACTCTTATTCTTTCTAATGGATGACTAAAAGTCCATTGTGTATAGTACCACATTTTAACGATCCATTCATCTGTTGTAGGGCATCTGGGCTGTTTCCATAACTTGACTATTGTGAATAATGCAGTAATGAACATGAATGTGCAAGTGTCTTTACCATATCCTGACTTACAATGATTTGGGTTGATACCTAAGAGTGGTATGACTGGGTCATAGGGAAGTTCTATGTTTAGTTTCTGGAGAAACCTCCAAACTGCCTTCCAGAGTGGTTGTAGTAGTTTATATTCACTGTGTAATAGGGTTCCCTTTTCCCCAAATCCCTGCCAGCATTTGCTATTATTCAATTTTTATTTATTTATTTTTGGTCAATCGTGGGGCTTTGAACTCTGGGCCTGGGCTCTGTCCCTGCGCTCTTCAGCTCAAGGCTAGCACTCTACCGCTTGAGCCACAGCGCCACTTCCGGTTTTCTAGGTTTTTATTGGAGATAAGAATCTCAAGGACTTTCATGCCTGGACTGGCTTTGAACCATCATTCTCAGATCTCAGCCTCCTGAGTAGCTAGGATTACAGGTGTGAGCCACCGGCACCAGGCTTATTCAAATTTTTTATGTTGACCTCTAATTGGGGTGAGATGGAATCTCAGTTATTTTGATTTGCATTTCCTTTATGGCTAAGGATGTTGAGCATTTCTTCATGTGTCTATTTGCCATTCTTATTTCTTCATCTGAGAAGTTTCTCTTAAGCTCCTTTACCCATTTATTAATTGGTTTATTAGTTTTTTTAAGGGGTGTTAACTTTTTTTAGTTCTTTATATAATTTGGATATTGGGACTTGGCTGGGGTGTATTGCTGGTAAAGATTTTTCTCCTAGTGTGTAGGCTGTCCTTGTAGTGTAGTAATTATGATCTTTACTGTACAAAAACTTTATCTTGATGTAATCCCATTTATCAAGTCTCTCTCCTATTTCCTATGCCTCTGGGACTCTTCAAAAAGTTCCTACCTATTCTTATAAATTATATGTTTCTACTACTCCATCTTGCAGTAGTTTCGAAGTTTCCAATGTGACATTGAGGTATTTGATCCACTTTGGGTTGAAATTGCTTCATGGTGACAAACAGGGATCCAATTTTGGTTTTCTGCATATGGATTTCCAGTTTTCCCAACACCAATAAGCCATCTTTTTTTTCACCATATTACTTTGGCTCCATTGTCAAATACCAAATAACGGTAGGTATATAGCTTTATTTCTGAGTCTTCTAACCTGTTCCTGGTAGTTTTCTTTTTTAAAAAAAACTTATTATATTTAGGTAGTTGTACAAAGGAGTCGCCATTTAACAAAATATTTTATGAGTATAATGCATCTTGATCAATGTCAGCCATTTCAATAAGTCACCCATTTCTCCCAATCAACCCATTTCCTCACTTCTTAAAATTTTGTAGGATATACATTGAATTTTTGACTGCATTTCCCTCAGTTCTCCTCTCCCAATAATTTTCTTTTTGTTTGTCACTGAAGATTGGATTTAAGGCCTTGTATATGCTAAGCACATGTTCTACCACTGAGATATAACTTATTTCCTGTTTTCGGAATACCTATATTATATGTATGTTAGGAATCTCTAGTAAGTAGTAAGTCAATATGTCTCTCTCTCTCTCTCTCTCTCTTTCTTTTTTTCTCTTCTTTCTTTCTTTCCATCCATGTTCTTCAGTAAGATTTTTTTCTACTGCCTTGGAATTATAAGCAATAACAAATATGAGGCCCACAGGCTCTAAAGACCGTTGAGGGCCTCAAGCTGCTTCTCCCCAATGCTTCACAGGAGGAACCAGCTCAGGAGTGACCCACACACCAAACAGCCCTCTTCAGTTCCAGCTATCTGACTTTTAGGAACTTATTATTTGTGGCAGAGACATGTAAGACTGCACTTGATCCCCACTACCAAAGGACCGTGTGTTTGTGTCAAGCTATGAAGCTTGCAGGGCAGATGAGGTCTCATCTCCTGTTAGTTCTATGCCCCTGATATGTTGGAGTCCCTCTCCAAGGCTCTCAGACAACAAAAGAACAAAGCGTACCTTGAGCTTCTCCCCTTGTATATTTCTAGAGTTCATACTTGTATATTTCTGTTCATCATTTGCTCCCCAAAGTGAGATGACCCCCAGAGCATAAAAGAGGCTGGGGAGGGGCATGTGAAAGAGGAAGACACACACTTGGCCCAAGAGGCACTGACAAATGTCATGTATCTCACTCATGTGTGGAAAGTGAAAATTAGTCTTGCAGCAGAAGAGTACAGTAGTTATTAGAGACTTTGAAAGGAAGGAGGAAGAAGTTAGAGAAAGGCACCAAAACACAGAAAGGAGGAATTAGTTTTGGCTCTCGGTAGAACATCAAGGTAAATTATTGGCTGCAACCTTCAATAATATATTTGAAGATAACTAGAAGTGTTTACTTCATCCTCCCTTGTGTTCAGTTTTGGAATACTTTTCCACGTTTGTCAATCTAATAAGTATCTCATTGTGTTTCAGTAGATCTGTCTCTGATTATTAGCTACATGGGGCATCCTTGTTTTTATGGATTTGTGTGTATTCCTCATTGAATTGACTACTAATATCTGTAGCTTATGTTTTCTAGATTTTGGCTTTGTATTTATGAATTTATTACTTTGTGTTAATACCTAATAAACGCTAAAAGAATTCTTTATGGTCTCTACAGTCTTATGGGGACAGAAGCACAGTGAATTGTTGCATTAGAGAATGTTTTCTAAAAATCACAGGGTAAATGAACTTCTGTGATTTGTTTGTCCTTGACACAGGATAGTCTGTTGATATTCTTATTATAAATATTTGTGAAATGGGGAAGAACATGGAAGGAGTGACATTGATCAAGATGTATTGTATTCCTAATCTAACTCATGGAATTGAAACTTCTTTATACAACTAATTAATACTAATAAAAAAATCTGTGGTCACATTTAGAGAATGGAGACCCACCCAGACCCAAACATTAGGTCCACTTGTGACCATCATTACTTTAATGAAATAAGAAAGCCATTTGGAACCAAGGATCAAACAGGAAAGGGTTCATCAGCAAGGGGGAAAAATGATTGGGCTTTCTGTCCATAGGTAAGAGGAATTTACTTTCTTCCTAGTTCAAAGAAAATGGAATAGGTGAAAAGACTAAATTCAAAATAGTACCAGTAATTATGAGATGTCTACAATAACAACTAATCAAAATAACCATGGTTTTTATGAGAGAAGTATTAAAAATTAATGAAGTCAATAAAAAACGTACATGAATGAAAAGTTATATTGTGCTCATGGAAAGGCTTGCTATTATAAAACTGTCATTTCCACCCCTAAATTACAAAGCTTGCAGAATTATAATGTTTGCTAACATGAGTGTCAGATGAGGTTCAAACACAAATTCATGCCAGGTGCCAGTGGTTCATGCCTATAATCTTTGCTATTCAGGAGGCTGA
Source organism: Dipodomys spectabilis (assembly GCF_019054845.1). NCBI lineage: Eukaryota > Metazoa > Chordata > Mammalia > Rodentia > Heteromyidae > Dipodomys > Dipodomys spectabilis. The sequence continues at coordinate 3,877,699 of NW_024870876.1, forward strand.
GATCTGAGGATTGGGGTTCAAAGCCAGCCTAGGTAGGAAAGTCCATGAGACTCTTATCTTCAATTAGCCACCAGAAAACCAGAAGTGGCGCTGTGGCTCAAGTGGTAGAGCATTAGCCTTGAGCTGAAGAGCTGAGGGAGAGCACTGAGGCTGAGTCCAAGCCCCATGACCGACAAACAACAACAACAACAACAACAACGAAACAGACTCACATGCTTCTCAGGGAATCACAGCAGCATAAACCCCTGGAGGCATGTTAGCAGTGATTATCTGATTGAAAATGAAATACCCTGTTGCCTGATAGTTTGGTATTTACTCTCAAGAATTACTTGTACATGAACAAAAAGAGGAATGTTCAATGATATTTAATCACCCTCGTATCTATCATGAAGGAAATGACTATATGGATATTGGTTTGTTCACATTATGAGTTTTGGATGTGATTTTTAAAGCTGACTTGTGGGCTGAGGATGCAGATCCCAGCACCACAATAAATCAGTAAAGAAAATAATCAAAACTGAAAAAGTTGATTCTTATAATCTAATAGTACAGTCTACTTCAGGGAATCACTTAAGTTGTAGAACATATACAATATGATACCATTTATCTAAAAACCCTGCTTGTGTTTACTAGGTCCAGCTATATGTAGACAGATAAGTAGAGAAGATTTTAGAAGACCGAACATGAGCATAGAAGCTTAGAAGCTTCTTCTATTGGAGGTTAGCTTTCTGTGGGAGAAGACTGAGTATACAATAATAGTGAGCAAGGATAGTATTAGAAGATGGTAAGTATACATGCTAGGAAATAACCAAATAGGTAAAGGGGATTGGTGGATGGTGTGCTTTTTGGTAGGAATACCTGGTTGGCTTCTTAAAAGGCTCAGCATCTGAAGAGAGTTTTGGAAAGGTGAAGGACTCACCATGCAAACATTTTCATGCAGTGATGATGTAATTCATTTACCAAGGTTAGTAGGTCAATGAGGGATTGTTGTGTGTGTCTAATTTAAAGTGTATTATCTTTACAATGAAGGTACTTAATAAATAGTCTGTCTATTTAATACCACATCAGAACAGAGGATCACCATGGAAATATGGCAAAGCCTTGTTGAATTACCTTATTGAATAGTCTGCTTTGTTTCTGTAAAAAGGTGGAAATAGAGTATAGTGAAATCAAGCACTATTGGAATTACTCAGTTTATTTTTACCTTTATATAAACAATGTAGAATCAGAGCACTGGCTGTGTATGAAAGAGACATCTGATGCTTTCTCAAAATGGCGAGTAGTTCAGTGCTTGGAAGAATTCTTTGGAGACACACTGTCTCTGGAGTCCAGAGTCCATATTGCTTCCTCTGGGTGCCAGCATTCTTTAGAAAAGCAGGTCTTGCGGGGAGAGAGAGGGGGCGAGGGAGATGGGAAGGGATAGGAAGGGGAAACAAAGGAGGAGGCAACAATGCTTGATAAGAAATGCACTCATTACCTTGCCCATGTAATTGTAACCCCTCTGTATGATATTTTCACAATAAAAGAAAGAAAGAAAGAAAGAAAGAAAGAAAGAAAGAAAGAAAGAAAGAAAGAAAGAAAGAAAGAAAGAAAGAAAGGAAGGAAGAAAAGCAGCTCTTGACACTTAACAAGACATCTTCCTCCAGTCTTGTTCCCCCCACGGCTCCCATGTGGGTTGATCTCGGGGCCTAGGTGCTGTCCTTGACTCCTTCACTCAAGGCTAGTGCTCTGCCACTTTGAGCCACAGTGCCATTTCTGGTTTTCTGGTGGTTAATTGGAGATATGAGCCTTAGAAACTTTTCTTCCTGGGCTGGCTTTGAACTGCGATCCTCAGATCTCAGCCTCCTGAGTAGCTAGGATTGCAGGCATGAGCCATTGATGCCTGGACTCCTTCATTCTTTTTTTTGTTTTGTTTTGTTTTTTGTTGTTTTTTTGGTCCGGTCGTGGGGCCTGAACTCTGGGCCTGGGCGCTGTCCCTCAGCTCTTCAGCTCAAGGCTAGTGCTCTACCACTTGAGCCACAGCGCCACTTCCGGCTTTTTTCTTTTTGCTTATGTGGTGCTGAGGAATCGAACCCAGGGCCTCAGGCATGCAATGCAAGCGCTCTACCACTGAGCCACCTTCCCAGCCCTACCTCCTTCATTCTTAAAATCAAGGCTGACAATCCTGGTTAAAGCAGTGCACCCAGTAAGGTACTATTAAGATAAATGTATTGTTATCTACCACTGTGGGAGTCAGGATGGAGAATCCCAGCAGAAAGCACAGTCTTGTACCAAGTGGAAGAAAGTGCCACTGGGTATGGAGGAGGTGAATATTGGTTCAGGCTGATACTTGCATGTTTAGGAAAAGGTGGTCAGGACAATGGTAGAAGTCCTGGGTAGCTGTGATGGCTTAAATATATAAAATCACAGGCATTTTCAGTACCAGAAAAATAATGGCCATAAGCAAAGAAGAGCAGGAGCAGATCTGGGTGGTTTATACAAAATCAAGACCTAAAGCAGGATTAGTTTAATCTAATCTGCTCTGGGTAAAACACTTACTAAACTGAGTTTGAGTTGGAACCTTTGGTAGCTCTAAAGGTTTAGTTAGAGACAGTAATTGCTCTAGAGAATGGAGTTTGTGAGACACGTTGGAGGTAGCATATCCTGTAGTAAGGGAAGTCAATTCTCATAGACTTAAAGGATTTAGCACATTGATTCCATTAAAGGATGTCCTACTTTCCAGTCTCTACCCCAAACCAAATACCAACTCTCAGTACTGTCTGTGGCCTAGAGGCAGGTGTTCTACAGTAGTGGTGTTCTAGAAGGGGCTCCTTTAGGAAGGCAGAAACTTGCTGAGAAGAGTTGTGAAAGATATGTGTGAGAGGTGAGACAGAGAGAGAGAGCCTCAGCCAATCACTGGGAACTTGCATTGAGGACTACTATTGGCACCTTAGGCACCTATGTTAGCAGGATGGCATGATTTAGCTTCTTTAGTGTTGTCATTAGCCATTGCTGCCAGGTATGAAAGGAGGAGGTGGATTCAAAGACCTGTTCCTCAAAGGAAGCTGAACAGCTTGCCTTGTGGCCAACAGGCCTGTGTTGTCTTCAGGATGTGATTGGGAAGCCTCAAATCCCATTGCTGCAGCTGACCTCAGGACAGCTATTTTCCATTATAAATCCTCTAACTCACTGTTATCTCTGCCAGCCTCAATAGCTCACTACAATCCAAACTCTCTCTCCTAAGATATCTGAACCTGGCTTAAACCAAGGTGCCTTCAGTGCCCGTGTTTCTTCATAGTCACATCTGGACAAAGGAGTGCCAGGAGGGTCCTAGACCAATGAGATGATATACTTATTCTTCTTGACCCCAGGATAAGAGTTTACTCCTTCCTCACAGACAAGTGAAAGCTTTCCTTTTCTTGGGAAATCTTTCAGTCTTGGAATTCTTGTGAGTGACATGGCATTGGGCCACCTGCTGCTAAGCTTACCTGTGTCAGTTTCTGAAGACCAGCCAAGTGGGCTGAACTCAGCTCACATGGATATTGGAGTCCAAGATTACTTGAGTCCTCTACCTTTCCTGGGCCTAATATCCAGGTGCTTGTTTGATTTTTTTGTTTTGTTTTGTTTTTGACATGCACAAACTCTTCCGTTGTAAATGATATGTCCTTGCTTTTAAATCCCAGGTTGGCATTGTGTTTCCTCCCCTGAAGTTTGACATAAATGCATTGAATCTTTCTGAGTCCTACACTGCAGGTCTTTGTCACTGCTGGCATGCCAGCGTAAGAGGGCCCACAGCTCCACAGTTACAGCAGCAAAGCTGTTGGCACTGCAGCCTGGATTTGCGAAGAGATGTCCTGCTCCAGGCTCTTCTGGAGCTGTCTGTGTCTCTCCCCACAAAGCCTCTAGGCTTGTGTAGTGAAGAATACATTCCATGTTTCTGGTTCCTCTGTATTGATTAGGATAGGAGAGGAAGCAATTTCTAAATTTATGGCTGTATAGCAGTGGCCAAGGCTATACTTTTCTTTTCTTTTTTTTTTTTTTTTTTTGGGTCCAGTCGTGGGGCCTGAACTCTGGGCCTGGGCGCTGTCCCTCAGCTCTTCAGCTCAAGGCTAGCGCTCTACCACTTGAGCCACAGTGCCACTTCTGGCTTTTTTCTTTTTGCTTATGTGGTGCTGAGGAATCAAACCCAGGGCGCAGGCATGCAAGGCAAGTGCTCTACCACTGAGCCACCTTCCCAGCCCTATACTGATATTTTCTAGAGAGGCATTCTATGGGATTTCTTGGTTTCCAGGAGCCCATGCAGGTGAATGGAGTAGAATACCATCACCTTCCTTGAGATCCTCAAGGATATCAATGATGGCTGCCACGCTTCCCTCCCCTAGGTGTCAAACTGCCTTTGGTTGACTGTCTAAGCCACTCAGTTTTAGAGACTCCTTAAAAGGAAGTGGCATTCTGAAGGTCATAGCTGATGGAGGCAACTTCAGGCTACCTTCCTGAAGCAGAATGAGTGGTAAGTTCCTGAAAGGTCAGTGGTGCCACCCTAGCCATGTCTATAGCCTTGACCTAAAGGCATGACTCAACTGCTTAAGAGCTCAGCTAAATCAAATATGAACAGCAGAAAGCTATTCTGGCTGTCTCACAATTATGGGATTTAGTGTTTACTAGCTGTCTCTCTACAGTTTTGTAAACTACAAACATGGGAATATAAGCATGCCACGTGTCTGGTGAGAATCTAGGAGAGAAAAGTGCAGAGGAATACATAAGTGGATAGTAGCAACTATGAAAACAATGTTTCTGTGACACTGGGCTTTACTCACTCAGTAATGAAAGAGACTGACTGCTCAGTTTTAGACATTGTTCTAACTGCTTTGCTCAAGTCTTAAAAATGGTGCCTTTAGGTCATTTCTCTTTCTCATCCTCTTTCTTCCCCTTTTCCCTCTCCTTTTCTTCCTTTTCCTCCTTTCACCTTCACCTCTCATCCCTCTTTTTTTTTTGATAGGGGATAGAGTATCTCTATATAGCCTATGCAAGCCTCAAACCTTCCAGCCTCCTGCCTTAGCCTACAGATTGCTAGAATAACAGGCATGCACAACTACTCTTGACTTAGCTTAGTTTTTGAGGAGACAATGGAATCACCCTACAGAGGATAAGTCGTTTGGCTAGGATTATACAGGCAGAAGAGAAGGAGCTAGAATTAGAATGATTCCTCTACAGGGTTAATAGGTGAGGGAGTTAGGATGTCAGACTTAGGGTCATATCAGCTTTTAAGAGATCAAATCTTTAAAATTTAGGGGAGAGAAAATAGCAACAGAATCTGGGAAGATGCTCTCAGATGTCTAGCTCTGTTTTCTGGTCTCCCCCTAGTTCATCCATGTGTCTAGCTGCCCATGATCCTGCTTGCCTAAGAAAAAATGCATGAGGAACATTTTCCTCCATATTTTGTGTTAGCATCAGTTAGTTGTACCAGAGGTTACATTTTGACATGTCAATATATGCATACAAAGTGCCTTGATCACTTTGATCAATTCTGTCTGTAACTCTTTCAAATCTTCCCCACCCTTCCCAAACCAGTGTCAACAAGATTTATTGTTCCATTTTCATATGTGTATAAAAACTATTTTAGCCATATTCACCCTTCTAATTATAATTTCAAATAGAACCTTCCCAAATTTAATTTTGATGATTGCCCCTTCCACCTGCTTTTCTTTACACCCTTTCCAATCCCTGCTTTTCTTTCTCTCTCCATTCCACGAAGAAGACTGTAACCTAATTCCATAGTATATAACTCCATGGTATGTTTCAAAGCTGTGCCAGTTCTCATCATACCACCCTGCTAATGACATACCTGAGCACTGTTGCCACTGCAATAGTACATCTCAATAGTCTAGGGGCTTTTAAAATATCATTTGAGTCACATTACTCAATGCTCAAAACTATCCCAGACTCATGGCTATATCTTGAGTAAAATTCTATCTTCTTGTCACAGCACAGAGGCCCATCTCAGATAAACCAGAGGGAAAAAGCAGACCAGAGACTGTTAAGGTGGTTTAGTACTGTGAAGACACACATGATCATTGGAATATAAGATTAAAAAAAGTTGACTTTTTAAAATTTCTTGATGTGTCCCTTAGAATTGTTTTCTTTCTTCCACAACTATATCCTATCAAAACAAAGCACAAATGCCATAATCAAACATCGCTTTACTTTTACTTGCTTGTTTGTAATTTAGACATAATTCCCATTCAGACTCAAAATCAAAGTTATGTTACAGAAACATGAAATATTGAGCAGCCTCCAATAGGAAGGACAAGGACATACCAATTATACCATGTCATTGTCAATAAGGAGCTTAGTTGTCACAGTTATTGTGGGTACATGGCACAGTCTTTCAGTTGCTTTACTTGTCTTCTTTCTGTTCCTAAAGCTGATGGATCTATAGCAACCCAGATGCTTCATTGCCATGCCATCCCTACTCCTGTTAAACTGTGTGTGAGAGAAATGAGGTCTCTTGTTCTCTCTCTAATCCATATTTTAAGCATTGCAGGACCATGGGTACAGCACATGTCATAATGTAGGATGGTAAATGCGGATAGATGAAACACTAAATGAGAGGCAAATGACTAAGCAGCCAGACCAACAGTCTCTGAATTCAGATGCAAAATGAGTACCTCTGATTCCTATATTTTTACATGTTATGGCCAGCATACTTGTGTATGTTCTTTAGACTGAGGGCAGGTAGGAAAAAATAGTGTTTATGATATTCAGGTCTTTATATGAGGGCTTCCCTTTCTGAGTCCTGGGTGGACTCGAGTCATGGTTCAATGCAGAATACTGAGCTGCTGACTGTGGGCTCCATAAAGAGCACATGGTGGTCATGGATGTGTCTGCAGACAAGAGATTAAGCAGATGATCAAACAACTTCTATTAAGTCATACCAGCAACCTTTATGCAGTAGGCACTTAGTTAATATTCAGTGAAATAACAGAAAAATAAGACATGCTCATTTGCATACCATGGTGAGCACTAGCAGATTTTCAACACTTAGTTAAAGTCTTGGCTGTGTTGTTGATTAGCTGAGTGCTCCAACCTTTCTGATCCTACCAAGGCATCAGTCTGGTCAGGAAATGTGGATAGAGTAATAGCAACAACCTGGGTCTTGAACATCTACCTACTCTTCTTAGTAGCTCACTGCTTTAGGAAGGAAGGGCGGAGATCCTAGCTGTTATTTGTCTTATGCCTGGGATAGATTCAGAAACCTTTCTGGAAGGGACATATGGCTCATAAATTTCAGTGAAATTTAAGGAAAGGTATCTGGGAAATGCTCTGACTTGAGAACTTCTAATAATCAAGCATGTTTTTTCCCCTCTGAAATCACAGAATGCAGAAAACACCAGGAAGGAATGAGGATTGTCATAGAATCATAACCCTGCTTACTTGTCACTGTAGAAACCTTAAGGATGATTTTTTTCTAGCTTTCCTAAGCCTATCTTTCTTTCTTAAATATACAATAGTATAATTGTCTGTTTTGCCGAGTTCATAGAGTTGTTTTGGAAATTGAGTGAGAAGAACCATAGCAAAATGTCTTACAAGTTGTACAAGGCAACAATACCTAAATTAGTCAATTTTCTTTTTCTATAACAAATTACCTGATGCTGGGTAAAGGTAAAATAAATAAACTTGTATCACTCACAGTTTTGAGAGCTCAATATCAAGAAGCTGAATGTGGACATGGCCTTCCTGCTGGTGGAGTCCTGAAGTTGTGCTGCCCAGCATTTCACAGGCAACATGGAGGTATATTGTTTATATCCTCCTAAAACCTCACAGTAGGGATTAAATACATGAATCCATGAGGGATACATGCAAAAGACAGGAATTCCTTATGCTTTGTTTCAAATTTAAATATGGATGAAAGATAGCTCGGTGTTAGGTGCTGTCACTTGCAACCTATGTGGGGCTGTTTGCCATGAGGTTATTGTGCTCCAGAGCCAGTGTTCATACTGAGATCAAACTAGTTGGAATGTTTACAAATGTATGTCCAAAATTTTTGGCAAAGACAGGTTTGGAGAAGCTCATTCCTCCCTCATCCTCCTTATATCTCCGGGCTGTGTAGAGGCATGTTAGAGGCAAAAATCAATGAGAAAACAAAAGCCACCAGAGTTTTTTTAAATATAAATTTTTTATTTTTATTGTAAAAGCGATATACAGAGTGATTATAGTTACATAAATCAGGAAATGAGTATATTTGTTTTTGAACAGTGTCACCTCTTCCCTCATTTTCTCCCAGTTTTTTCTTTTCAAAACCCCTTTCCCCCAAGTTGTATAGTTCATTTTCAACCTAATGTGTAGTGAGTATCACTGCTAAATTAGTTCACCCTTTGTCCCATCATTTCTGTGCTTCCCCTTCACCTCCACAAATGAAATAAGCTTGCATACAAGACAAAGGGTATAGAAATAAAAAAAAAAAACAGCTACAAAAGGGGGAAAAAAACCTCTTGTTCCCATTGCTTGATTTCAATAACCATCATTTTATATGATCATATGCATATGTAGCTTTTGAGCCTTTGTGACCATCTCCTAAAAATATCTTTTTGTCTCACTGTGGGAATCTTTAGGGGACTCTAAACATTTTAATCTATCATGTTTAAGTATAATTTTTTTGTCTTTTACTATCCTTTGGGTTAGTAGATAGATTTATAGGACCATTCTAATTACTATAAATGAGGGATACCATGCAGCCTATGTTTCTTTGGGATTGGCTTACTTCACTTAATATATTTTTTCCAAGTCTTTCCATTTCCTTATGAATGGGGAAATATCATTCTTTCTGATAGAAGCATAGAATTCCATTGTGTATATTTACTACATTTTCTTGATCCATTTGTCCACTGAGGAGCATCTGGGTTGATTTCATATCTTGGCTATGGTAAATAGTGCTGCAATGAACATGGTTGTGCCAGTAGCTTTAGCATGGCCTGGTTTGTGGTCAATTGGATAAAATACCCAGGAATAGGATTTCTGGGTTATAAGGAAGCTCTATGTTTAGTTATTTAAGGAACCTCCATACTGCTTTCTAGAGTAGTTGAACAACTTTTTATCCCCACCAACAGTGTAGAAGTGTTCCCCTTTGACCACATCCCTACTAGCATCTATTGTTAGTTTATTGTTATTTTTCTTGATAATAGCCATTCTAACTGGGGTAAAGTGGAATCTCAACATTGTTTTGGTTTTAATAGACAGAGATGTTTTATGGACAGAGATGCTGAAAATGACTTCATGTGTTCGTTGGCCATTCTTACTTTTGAGAAGTTTCTCTTTAGGTCTTTAGCCCGTTTACTAATTAGGTTGTTGTTTCTTTGAGGATTTGTTTTTTGAGAGTTAATTTTTTTGAGCTCTAAGTGTATTTTAGATATGAGGTCCTTGTCTGATGCATAGCTAGTAAAGATCCCCCATTCTGAGGGATTTCTACTTACCTTGCTTGCTTCGTCCTTTGCCATGCAGAAACTCTTCAGTTTGTTGCAATCCCATTTATCCAGTCTTTCTTTGATTTGTTGTTTCTAGATCTTTACTTAGGAAATTTTGACCCGTGCTAAGGAGCCCTAGTGTTTCCCCTATAGGCCTTACGCTGAGGTCTTTGATCCACCTGGAACTGATTCTGGTCCAGGGTGATATATAAGGATCTAGCTTCAGTTTTCTGCAGGTGTATAGCCAATTCTGCCAGCACCATTTGTTGAGGAGACTGTCTTTGTATAGCCAATTCTGCCAGCACCATTTGTTGAGGAGACTAGACTGTCTTTCTTCCATCTTGTGTCTTTGTCTCCTTGATCAAATACTATGTGGCTATAAGTCTATGGATTCATTTCCGGGTCTTCTATTCTATTCCACTGGTCCTCAGGCCTATTCTTGTGCCAGTACCAAACTATTTTTCTTACTATGGCTTTGTAACTGAGTTTGAAGTTTCCACCAATGCTTTTTTAATAGAAAAATAAAAAATAAAATAAAAGGTGAAGAAACGTATTCTGACCAAGTCTTTATTTTCTTTTCTCTTTGCTTCATTTTGCATATGAATACTTAAATTACTTTTTTCCTGTGGAAAGTATCATCACATCCAGCATTAGAGAGTTGCCAATCAAACTACTATCTATGCAAAGATATTACACACTAATGAAAGGATTCTTGAAAAGAGTTTTAGCTTGATAGGATGGGTGGAGTTGGAAGGATAGGTAGACTGATAAAAGGGGTGATATTGATCAAGGTGCATTGTATTCATAAACTGACATGTTGAGTGGTAGATAATCCCTTTGTACAACTACTTAAAGACAATAAAAATATCATTTAAAAGTTCTAGCAATAGAGGATTGCTTATGTTACTAGAATAAGTAAAAAGATAGAGAAGTGTATAGAGATTCCATGTTAATAATTCAAGGTGCACTCACATGCTTGCACAGGAAATAAAATGGAATGACTATATCAAAATCTTAATAGTGGTTATCTGGTTAATCATGCCACAGATGGTTTTTCTTAACTTTCAAACATTTTTGCAATATTTACTTGCTGATTTTATAATTCAGGAAGAAACAGTTATTAAAAATTAAAGGTGTAAGGAGCTGGTGGCTCACACCTGTAATCCTACCTACTCAAGAGGTTGAAATCTGAGGATTATGGTTCAAAGCCAACTAGGACAAGAAAGTCCCTGAGATTCTTACCTCCAATAAACTATAAAAAGAACCCAGAAGTATAGCTATGCCTTGAACAGGAGAGTGTTAGCCTTGCCCCAAAAGGCTCATGGACAGTGCTCTAGCCCTGAGTTCAATCCCCATGACTGGCACAAAATAAAATACATAAATAAGTCGAAATATGCCTAAGGATCCTGCATAACTAATAAAGTATCAACTGCAGTGTAGATCTACTAAATATAATGATTCCAGAATCTAAGAAATATCACAGTATTGATAATTCTGGAAATTTAAACTTTTTTGTCTAAATAAAAGAGAATTCAAGAACTCAGATTTGTTTCCTAAAGTTTTTGTGTGTTCATTTGTTTTGGCTTGTGCTTTCACCAGTAGTTATTCAAGTCAAGATTCCATTTGATATGTATTTATCTTATAAATTCCCATGTACTACAAAGCACTAGCCTTCACCCCATGGCTTCCACATCCCTAGTTCCAGTGAACCCTGGGTCTCCTGAAGTCCTGGTCTATTGTGACAGTTGCCTTCTGTAGTCTTAATATGGCTTTTGCCCTTAGTTTAGAATGATACTCTGAATTCCTTGCTCCTCAAGCTTTCTCACTGAACCCATGAAATTTTTTTGTGGAATTAGGTTTTTGAATTGAGGGCTTGATGCTAGGCAAGAAATATTCTGCCATTTGTGCCACACACTCCACTTTTTGCCTTGGTTATTTTTTTTAGATGGAGCCATGCCCAAGTGAGCCTTGATTGCAGTGATCCTCCTTTCTGCCTCCCATATAATTAGGATGACAGGGACACACCACAATACCCAGTTTTTTCTTGAGATGGGGGTCTTACTTTTTTTTTGCCTCGGTTGGCCTCAAACTTCAGTATTCCCAATTTCTGCTTTCCAAGAAGTTAGGATTATAGGCATGAGCCACTGTACCTAGCTTTTAAAAATGTTTCTTTTTGATGTAGGTTTTGCTCTGTGGTCCAAAATGGCCTTGAACTTGCTCTAGTCCTGGCTGGTCATGAACTTGTGATCCTACTGTTAGGTAGGACCATAATTCAACAAAAGCTTGCTGATGTTTTCCCTTATTGTTGTTATTTGTTTCGTTTTTTTCAGTGCTGGGGATCAGACACAGGTCCTCTCATGTTCTAAGTAAGCACCCTACCACTGAGCTACCTCCCACACCTGGCTATGCATTCTTTCCATCACTGGCTGTAAACCTGCTGCAAGTCTGGGAAACAGATTCAATTTCTATTTCTTTTTGGTCTCCTGTAGTATTTCAGTAATTAAGCAGGTCCAAGGTCATTCTGCTTTCAGCATCAGTGTCCTTTTCAGGTTGCTGTTGCTTCTTTTCTGGGCTACTGCATTCTATTCAAGAAACTATCCCCTTTTATTCCTATTGTACTTCATTCTACAAACATACCAGATTCACTTGCCTAGTGTGACAACCCTCATGTGTAATAAAAACATCACACATTTTGCTTTACCTCCACCTTGGCACACACATGATACCCTCAACAAAATTTGTTTTTCATTCATTTTCCATATGTATATTTCTCAACAATCTCACCAAACACCTTTTACCAGCCCCATTCTACACAGCAGTGAGCACAAGAGATGAATATCACTAACCACAAGACTTAATACCAAGTGAATTGTTAACCATGCTAGCTGTGATCATTGCAGGAGAGAACTGTAGTTGCAGAATGAAGAGGAAGAGAATGAGCATTTTAGTTACCAAGGCATGAGTGGGCATCATTGAAAGGTAACATAAGAAAGATGTGAGGAGTACTACTTAAGTAGCACTAAAAGGGGAAAGAGTTTTCCCAGCAGAGAAGGCATCTAGGCTATTGGGGGAGAGACCTAAAGAAGACCTGAAGCGTTTGACTTGCAATACGTCTGAAAAGCACTTCAGAAGCAACACTGGCTATTGCTGATCAAACCCAGTATAAAGCAGTGATGTGAGACACTAGTTCTATTAGGAGATGCTACAATAATCCATGCAGGGGTTTGTATTCTTGCACCAAGGCTATATGCAGGTGCTGGAGTTTGAATATAGTGTGTTTTCTCTGCAGCTTGTGTTAAAGTTTAATCTCCACTGGGAGATAGTAAGAGGCTGAACTAGGCAAGACTTGCAAGAGGCTATGAGGGCACTGTCCTCAAGAATGGATTAATCAGATCACATGGTGAATATGAGGGTCTGCTTCATAAGAGAGTCTGCTATGAAAGCAAGTTTGGCTGGTCTCACAATGTGGTGCCATTTGCTTCTGCTTCCCCAGGACTATCATTAGGAAGGCTATCACCAGATGCATCCCCTCAACCTGAACTAGAACTATGAGACAAAATAAACTTCTCCTTTATAGCTTATTCAGACCATGATATTGCATTATTAGTGAAAACAAAGAAAAAAAGACAATAGGCATTCTAGAAGGACTGAGAAATGGTCTTATCCGGGGAGATTTTAAAGAGCTTTGAGGATTTGCTAGTTGATCAAATAGAGAGAGAAAGGAAGGCAGAAGGAGACCTCATTGAACCACTACTGTCTTTGTGATGTCTTTGTAGGAAAATGATCTACTCCATGATAAAGCATTACATTTACTCTCATATCTTTTTCAACTCCTTCAATCTGGATTAATTCCTAGGGTTTTTTTCATGACCTCCACACTTGAAAATATTATAGGGAGCTTTTTAGAATGTCTGTCAATATGAATTTGAGTTCTTCAAGATTACAATAAGTTCATAGCTATTTAGGCAGAAATGTGTCAGTAGCGCTCCAATTACTATTTAATCTCAGAGTATGTAGAACTATGCTTAAGTCTTAACCCTGAAATCTGTGACTGTGAGCTTATGCTATTGTATCTTGTAAGTGTAATATAATTAAGATGAAGGCATGCTATATTAGTGTGGTTGCCCAGTCCAATGGTTGATGTTATAACAAACCAAAGATTTCGAGACACAAACACAGAGTAGAGGAAGAAGGCCACAGGATGGTGGAGGTTAAACTGAAGTGATATATATCTATGAGCAAAGGGCTGTTAAGGGATGCCAGTAACCCTAGAAGCTAAAAGTCCAAGCAAGGATCCTCCCTTAGAGCCTTGAAAGGAAGCATGGCCCTGCTTGCATCTTGTTCTTGCCTGCTAACCTCCAGGATGTAAAAGAGTAAATTGTTGTCATATCGAGTCACCAAGGTTGTGGTAACCTCTGAGAGAAGATTTAAGGTAGTATGTTACGGTACTGTTTACAATAAAGTTACTTTTTTCCTTCATAATCTGTAAGGTTTGGGGATTATAAGAGAGGTACTTTGAACCTAGGTAAGAAAGCATCTTATCAAAGTTTCAGCATTTCTTTTTGAGCATCCACTGATACTTCTTGACTTAGTTACCATGTTAGATTTCTAGTGCTGTGAAAAAAATACCTAAGATTATCAGTTTATAAGGAGAAAAGATTTGGCCCATGATTTCAGAAATTCCAGTTTATGACCAGTTGTTTCCATTGCTTTGGGCCTATTGTGAGGGAGAACTCCATGGCAGTGGACCTACAGAGACACAGAATTGCTCAGCTCATGGTGACCTGGAAGAAAAAAGAGACACATGGGAGATGGTCCCAATATCTTCTTCAAGGGCATGCTCCCAGTGATTTAATTTCCTTCCACTAGTCACTATCTTTTAAAGGTTTCACCACCTATCAATAGTGCCTCAGTTGGTGACCATTTCTTTAGCAGATAAGCCTTTGGGAGACACTTAAGATCCAAATCATAAAAATTACTATATTATGATTGGCCAAATGATGATTTCTTCTCCTGATTCTTGTTCTTCCTCCCCTTTGCCCATCTTCTCTCTTCTTCCTCTGCTTTTTTTCTTTTCCCACTCCCTCTTTTCTTCTTCCTTCTCCTTTCCTATTCCTTCTTATCCTTTTTTGAAGACCGTTATTAACAGCTGGATGGCAAATTGATGATTTTTTGAAAAAGTTTTGAATTTTTATTTCAAATTATAAACTAGGTCCTTAAAAAATCTCAACTTGATCAGATTTTAAAACAAAAAAAATGTATTGAGAGAAACCTGTTTTTTTTGTTTGCTTGTTTGTTTGTTTTTTGGGGTCTAGTCGTGGGGCCTGAACTCTGGGCCTGGGCTCTGTCCCTCAGCTCTTCAGCTCAAGGCTAGCGCTCTACCACTTGAGCCACAGTGCCACTTCCGGTTTTTTCTTTTTGCTTATGTGGTGCTAAGGAATCGAACCCAAGGCCTCAGGCATGCAAGGCAAGCGCTCTACCACTGAGCCACCTTATGTTTTCCTTTCTCCAAAGTAGGCTCTTCAAATTAAAATATTAAAAATATTTCATGCTGAAGAGGTAATGTGGGCAAAAAGCAAGTACTTATGGTCTCTAGCTCCAATTTTTGTTCATTTTTATTGATGGAATTTTATATCCATTTCTTCTTGTAGAATGACTAGACTGGATGAAGTCAGAAATGGCAATCTGACATTTCTTGTCTCCTCCATGCTACTCTGGAAACAAAAAAGAAGCACAGTTGCTTTTGTCTCTGACACCCTGTGGTTTAGGGTTTTCTGAACATCTCTGATGCTAGCTGAAGTTATGGCACTGGTGTTCAAGTAACTGTTGGCCTTCATTGCCCTTGCCTTGATTTCCCTCATCCTCCTCACTGGGGCACTTCAACTTCTTTAGCAAGGAGGAGCCCTGCAACATTGTAGTCTATAGCCCAGATACTGTTCTATTTTACTGTTCCACCTGCTCTCCAGCACCTTGTCCATGAGTAACTTCCAAACACTTATTTCAGTATAGCAGCCTTGGCTGTGCAGTGGGTTGGGTCTGACATTCCAGTTGCTCTCCAACCTTCCTTTCCCACACTCTCACTACTCGGTCTGCCAAGCAGTTATTTCCTTGAATAGAAATTGAGACATTTGTTGACCTACATCCTCTCTTGTCCTTCAACTACACCACACTGGACAGTCTCCATATCCTACTTTCTAGGTAGGAATCTTCTTTATGACTGTGTAGTATACACATGCTTCTTCCTGGTGCCACAACTGTTAATGTAACCACACTTGTTTCTTAACTTGAACCCTAAACCCTTTCACTTTCCCTCAAACTTTCTCTGTGATGAGCTTCTTGTTTCTACCAGTAGGTGGTATCCATGCGTGCTGCCACTCCCTGCTCTTGTGGTGGTGCCTGGGTTGGTGCTCAGGGAAGGGGGCACCTAGTAACTTAGGGTACTGTGATGATGACAGAGCAGCTGCTACCCAGGGTGCTGGTGCTGGTGACAGGGTGGCAGCGAACCCTGTGCTCTTCCTCGGCTGTGATGGCCATTAGGCCTACAGGTTGCTCAGAAACGGGTATCACAATCCTGCGTCAATCCAGCTTCCCAAGGTGTCATTCCTTCCATTCCTGTTATATGTTGGCAATCAGCTTTAAGGCAGGGTTTCTCTTCTCAATTTACTTCTCCCTGTTTTTTTGTTTCTGTATAGATTTGCTATTCAGGGTTGGTTATAAATCGATGTCATTATGCTGAGGTTCAGATCGTGCCAGGCACAGCCTGTAGCAGAGCATAAAGCTGGCTTTGTGTCCTTGTGACATTCTCATGGTTCTTCCCTACAGCACAAAGTTCACATCCACTTCTTTTTTTTTTTAACTTCTGGAGTTTTTGTTTTTCTTTTTTTTATTGTGAAAATACTGTACAGAGAGGTTACAATTACATGGGCAAGATAATGAGTACATTTCTTACCAAGCATTGTAGCCTCCTCCTTTGTTTCCCCTTCCCATTCCTTCCCATCCTCCTCCCCCTCCACCCAATCCTCCTCCCCCCACCACCAAAGTTGTAAAGTTCATTTTCCACATAACGACTTGTACACCTCATTGTTGCAGTGGATCCACCTGTATCCCCATTTAAACGATTTGTTTTCTCCCTTCCCCTCCACAAATTATACCAACCTCAAATACAGTGAAAGCAGGGGGTTATACCATGGGGGAGGGACACACAAAGCAACAAAGAAATAATCTTATAAATGTGTTAGAAACAATCACCTGAAAGAAAAAAAAACATTTGAATACATATCTTGCTAGCTATGTCCTTTGCCATGCAAAAGCTCTGCAATTTCATGCAATCCCATTTGTCCAACCTTTCTTTGAGTTGTGTTTCTGGGTCTCTATTAAGAAAATTTCAGCCTGTGCCAAGGAGACCTAGAGTTTATCCTTTTCCATCCTGTAATGTTTTCAGGGTGTCTGCTTTGACTCTGAGGTCTTTGATCCATTTGGAGTTGATTCTGGTGCAGGGTGATATATAAGGATCTAGCTTTAGTTTTCTGCAAGTAGTTAACCAATTTTGCCAGCACCATTTACTGAAGAGGCTGTTCACATCCACTTCTTACTTTGAGTTTTTGCCTCATCTATGGAGTGAGTTTTACTGAGGAGCTCCGTCCCTTCTCAGTGGAGATCAGCAAGTAGAAATCAAGGTTGTGCCCACTGATGTGGAGGACGTATGCACATCTGAACATTCCTTCTCACTGCAGCATTAGGGTGTATCTATATATGAAAATATGCAGTTTTACATCTATACATGTGCCGAAAGTCACAATTTACACATAGATCTTTGAAGTCTAATGTCCTATGATTGATTTTAATTTTCTCTCTTTTAATATTTGTCTTTTCCAGGACAGTGAGAGACATAACTTTGAATGTTCTCAACTCATTCCTTATTAATTTAACATTCTTATAGTTAACCAATCTCTGAATTAACTTCCATTCCCCACTCTCTGGTTTCCAAACCATGTTGTGCCCCATGTGATTGCCTCCTCAAAAGCTGAGACAGGCAGCTAGCTGTTCTTCACATAGATAGCCTCCATAAGCTGGGAGGACTTGATGCTCCGGAACATACTATGGGAAGCATCTCTATACTAGGGCTCTGATCCCTTTTCAGTCCTTGATCACTGTGTGTGTGTGTGTGTGTGTGTGTGTGTGTGTGTGTGTGTGTGTGTGTGTGTGTGTGTGTGTGTGTGTGTGTGTGTGTGTGTGTGTGTGTGTATGCACGCATTCATACCACCTTCAGCTGCCCTAAGCTTCAGTAGCCTTGTCAGATTGTTACCATTGCCGCCTCTTCATTCAGAAACTTTCTTTAACTCGGTTGTGACATGTAGTAGAAAGGGAGGGAGGGATTAAAGGATGCAGGCAGACATAGTATGTCTTCCCAATTTTCAGTTGTTTCTCTTACTTTTTCTAAGCAAACCATAAGAACATCTGCAAATCACGATGGTTTCTCCTGACTTTCAGACATTTTGTCAAATTCTACTCCCAGAAAAAAATGTTCAATAATGTTGGAGATAATACATTTTTAAAAATTAGAGATGTTAGGGGAAAAACAAAGGAGGAGGCAACAATGCTTGATAGGAAATATACTCATTACCTTGCTCATGTAACTGTAACCCCTCTATATATTTTTATAGTAAAAATATTAAAAATTGGAGATGTTTTCAGTGTTTCATGTTTGAGTGAATATTAGTAGCTGCTTGGAAGTAGGATTTCAAAACTGAATGTTGAAACTTACCATATGTGTTTTGGGCACATACATACCAAGAATTCTCAATGACTTAGGAGCATAAATAATACATTAATAAGTATTTTACTATTAATAAAATCTTAATAAATATCTTGATATTAAGTAAAGCTTAGTACTGCTTGCTTTAATCACATTATTCTTTAACTACATGAATTAGATTTAATTTGACAATATTTCAGAAATTTGGTATCATTTCTATTTTCTTCATATTTTAGCATCAGATTTGTACTGAAGGATTGATACCCATCCTATTATCTAACAGTAATATATTTGGAAAATAAATTTAAAAGATTTTCTTTCTAAGAAGAGTTAAATGATATGGAAATTATTTGATTTGAGGTAGCCTGTTTGTGAAAGCACAGCAAGTAAGGTCATTTTGAAAGGAACAGATCAATATCTATGACAACTTTTAACACTTCTTCCACTTTTAGCAAACTGTCTTCTTGTCAGTAGTTTAATAATGTGCATTTTCCTTAAAAATACGTGTTCCATTGTCATTTCCAAATTTCTTTTTTTTTAACTTTATTACCTTTAGGTATTTGTACAATGGAGGTGCCATTTAACAAAGCAGTTATGGATGCAATACATCTTCAACAGTGTCACCCCCCTTGCCATTCTTGACCCATTGCCTCGCTTACTTTTCTTAATTTTGTGGTATATACCATGAGTTCCTTTTTTTCAGTTGCTCCAAATTTTTATTTTGTTTTGAAATAGTCTTGTTCAGAATCTTATCTCCTGGGATCCAAAGAGTGAAATCAAAGGGAAACACTGCAACAAATGTACATTACAAATCGATGGAAGGAGTCTTAAAGTAAAGAATACAAACACAGCATTGAGATTTGGATTTTCAACATCAAAAACATCTTGGAGCCTGGCTCTCACCAAAAACATTAAAGAATTTGTTCTGGATTTTGGCAACAAATACTGTTTTACATATAAGAAGCAATATTCCAGGAAGTGGCGCTGTAGCTTAAATGGTAGAGCGCTAGCCTTGAGCTGAAGAACTGAGGGACAGTGCTCAGGCCCAAAGTTCAAGCCCCACGACCAACAACAACAACAAAAAAAACCCAGAAACATTTCTAAGAAGCAATATTCCAAAGTTATCCTGTTATTGTTTGTTTTAGTCTGTGAGCATACAGACATACAACTCTTATTTTTTGTAAAAGAGATTTTTGATCAAATCAATCATGGACAAAACAAAAAAGAATTGAGATGGTTAATGGTTGATAATAAACATAAAGGTGTCTGTATAGTCATTCTCCTCTGATAGCTAGCAAGAGGTATTTGGTAGGAATAGGAATGGTTTCCTCTTCCCTATGGATATTTTATTTTATTTTTTTAAAAAATTATTGTAAACATGATGAATAAGAGAGTTACAGTTACATAAGACAATGAGTACATTTCTTTTAAACACTGTCACTCCCTCCCTCATTTTTCCCACTTACCACTTCCCATTACCTTCCCCCTCAATTTGTAAAGTTCATTTCCAACATAGTGTCTTGTGAGTATCATTGTTGCATTAGTTCATCCTTTGTGCTAATGTTTCTGTGATTCCTATTCCCTTCCATGGTTCAGATAAGCTTATATACAAACAAAGAGTGCAGAAAAGTAAAGCAGAACAACAAAATAGAAATAACTGCATACAATCATTCAGTAAGGGAGCTAAAAAAAGAATGAACAATAGTCCCAATTCTTAGAGTTGGTTTTGATATGCTTTATTGTATATGGTCCTTTGCACTTAGTGATTGGGCTATTGTGATCCCTTGCTATGAATGTCATAGACATATTCTAGTTATTGCAAATGAGGGAAACCATGACACCTATATTTCTTTGGGCCTGGCTTGATTCATTTAATATTTTTTTTTCCAGATCTTTCCATTTCCTTACGAATGGGGCAATGCCATTCTTTCTGATGGAAGCATGTAACTCCATTGTGTGTGTGTGTGTGTGTGTGTGTGTGTGTGTGTGTGTGTGTGTGTGTATACCACATTTTTTTGATTCATTCATCTACTGAGAGGCATCTGTGTTGGTTCCATATGTTAGCTAATATTATGAGTTCTTGATTGCATTCTTTTGAAGAGAGTCGTACTATTTAGAATCTTTTCTGTATTTGTCATTATGTCTCATATCTCTAGTGGTTTATACCCATTTTATTTCTCTCTCTTTCTCTGTTTCTCTCCCCTCATCTGTCTCATCTCTCTCTGGCACTTTCAGGATATTATACATTTTTCTCTGAAGAGGTAGGAGTGAATATATGAGCTTTCTGGGTGATTTGGTCACTATCAGAACTCTGCTTTTACAGCCTGATGTTGTCAGAGACAGGATAGAAATGAATTATTGTGGTTAATCCAGTAGAACTTTTATTATAAACACTAAAATTTAAATTTTCTGGTGTTTTGAGTACTATTCTTAATAATTTTCTCCAATTATTTAAAATATGAACCATTTTTAACTACTGTGTTTAACAAAAGGAAGTGACAGGAAGGATGTGATTTGCAGTCTACCGTATTTGGAGGATATGAGAAGCCCAACTAAACAATAACAAAAATGCTTGAATTTGCTAATAATATGTATATCTAATTTATAGTTCTCTAAATCATTTAATATTTTAAAAATTTATCCAGCCCTTTCATTGGCATTTATTTACTTGCTTACTTACTTTATTTTTGCCATACTTGGGGTTAACCCCAGGGTCTCTCACATACTACAAAAGTACTTTCTCACTTCTATATCCCTTTTGTTATAGTTGTTCTTTTATGAGATGAGGTGGTCTCATTAATTTTCCCCAGCAGGACTTGAGCTGTGGAACCTCTTTCTTGTAGCTGTCTCCCAAAGAGCTGTGATCACAGACATACTCCATCATGCTCACCAATATCTACTTTTATTAATACAGACATTCTTTTTTTATTGTCAAGGTGATGTACAGAGGGGTTACAGTTACATAAGTAAGGTAATGAGTACATTTCTTGTCAAACTTGTTACCCCTTCCCTCAATTTTCTCCTACTTTCTCTCCCCCCACCTCCCCCAACTAGTACAGATCATTTCCAACATATTGTCTTATGTATATCATTGTTGCATTGTTTTCCCCCTTGTTCTTTGGCTCACCTGTCTGTTGTTCCCCTTCCTTTCCCTAATTCAAATAAATGTATATACAATACGAGGGTACCAAAATCAAATACAGTTAGAATAGGGGATATACCATAGGGGGAAGAAAATATGAAAGAAACAAAAAAATCACATAGTACATTAAAAACAACAACAAAGGAAAACCTCTTGTGTCCATGTCTTGGAGTTCATTTTACTTAGACTCATTTTTTATGGTCATATGTACATAGCTTTTTAGCTTATCTGCTAAGATTATTCTAGACATATACTAAGTATTACAAATATGGGAAATCATTGGACTTGTGTTTCTTTGGGTCTGGCTTACTTCACTTATATGATTTTTTTTCCAAGTCTTTCCATTTCCTTACAAATGGGGCAGTGTCATTCTTTCTGATGGAAGCATAGAATTCCATTGTGTGCACGTATATGCATATATATGTGTGTGTATGTATATATGTGTGTGTGTGTGTATATATATATACACACACACACACACACACACACACACATATATATCACATTTTCTTGATCCATTCATCTACTGAGGGGCATCTGGGTTGGTTCCATACCTTAGCAATGGTGAATAACACTGTGATAAGCATAGTTGTGCTGGTAGTTTTAGTATGTCCTTGTTTGTGATCATTTGCGTAAATGCCTAGAATGGGATTGCTGGATCACAGGGGAGTTCACATGTAGTCTTTTGAGGAACCTCCATAATACTTTCCAGAGTGTTTGAACAAGTTTACACTCCCACCAATAATGCAGTTTTTAACATTTTTCCATCATAGAGGTCCTTCTCTTCTTTAGTTCACTCCTAGGTATTTTATTTTTTGTGGAGCTATTACAGAAGGAGTTGCTTTCCTGTTTTCAGCATGCTCTTCTCATTATTCTCATACAGAAAAGCAATTAATTTTTGAAGGTTAATTTTGTACTACTACTTTGCCCAAGTTTTGGATCAGCTTGAGTAACTTGGGAGTAGGGTCCATGGGGTTCTTTAAATACAAGATCATGTGATCTGCAAAGAGGGAGAGTTTTACTTCATCTTTCCCTATTTGGATCCACTTTTATGTTTTCATCTTGTTTTATTGCTCCAACTAGGCATTCTAATACTAAATTGAAGAGGAGTGGAGAGAGTGGACATCCTTGTCTCATTCCTGAATTCAGAGGAAGTGGTTTTAGCTTTTTGCCATTAAGTATAATGCTGGCTGTAGGTTTGTCATACACAGCCTTTATTATATTGAGGAATGTTCCATGGATTCCTAGTTTCTCCAGAGCTTTCCTCATAAAGAGGTGTTGGATCTTGTCAAATGCTTTATCTCCATCTATTGAAATGATCATATGGTTTTTGTCCTTGCTCTTATTGATATGACGAATTACATTAATTGACTTGCATATATTGAACCAGCTTTGCATCCCTGAAATGAATCCTTTAGTGTATGATTTTTTGATGACGAGTTTTTGAAGTCGATTGACCAGAATTTTGTTGAGAAGTTTTGCATCTATGTTCACCAAAGAAATGGGCTTATAGTTTTCTTTCTTTGATGATACCCTGTCTGACTTTCTGGGTTTGGGATGAGGCTTCATAGAAAGTGTTTGGTAGTGAACTTTCACTTTCACTTTCATTGAAGAGTTGGAGGAGTATTGGTATGAGTTCTCCTTTGAAGGCCCTGTAGAATTCAGCTATGAATCCATCTGGTCTTGGGCTTTTCTTGAATAGGAGGTCCGTTATTGCTTTTGCTATGTCAATGCTTGATATGTGTCATACAGATTTTTTTCTATATTCTCAAACTTTGTTTCTCTTTTCTTATTTTTCATGAATATTCAATTGTACAAAAATATCTAAAGTAATACAACAACCAGTTATGTCTTCATTACTTGGCTTACTAAGTAGAAGATTACAAATAGGAAAAAAATGACTTACATGTTTGATAGTATGGCAGATCAACTTACAAACCTTCCCAATGAAACCAGTTTTCTAAACAAAAAGGCCTGCTTCATTATGTTTTAAAATATACTGCTAAGCTAGGTAAGCAGAAGGAATTAACCAAGCCTTAGCAATTTAAAATCAGAGAAATCAAAGGTCTTGTCAAAGAGTGTCAAAGCAACTTTGCCCTATGAGGTTTAACTGCCAACTCTTTGTGGTTTATCCTTCTGTTTTGATGCCTAAAGAGACCCAGGGGGGAAAGAATCTACTGAGGAAGGCTCCAAGAATATCATGAGGACCCCATGGCTGCATTCTCAGAAAAGATGAGACAATTAAAATAGTAGAACTCAAACTCAGCTCTAAGAGAAAAAAAAATGAATTTCGGCTAGTATGTGTAACCTAGAATAATTTTTCACACTCACTTGGAGCCTGAGATCATATGCCTTTGTGAATGAAAAGACTGGATTGGAAGTGATCTCAGGTGCTAATACTTTCAGGTTGTTGGCAGAAAAGCAAATTGAAGCCGGCTTGAAGCAATGCTACTTCAAGTAGCAAGAAAAAAAATTTATTTTGCAAGAAAATAACAGAAATAACAAAGCAAAGCCCAGCCTGAACATGTTTTAGATAATCTACTGATCATGTTTAGGATATGAAATAAATAAACCTAATAGGGATAATGATAGAAAAGAGAGGCTTGGAAGCCAAGAATCAGGTATGATATTTAAAAATGACTGCATATTTGTAAAAGAACAAATGAAACAACTAGTAATAAAAATGTGATCATTTTCCTCCAAGACTACAGGTAAAGAACAAATAACACCAAACCAAAGGGAGTTAAATTCATGAATAGAAAGAAGATATAATAAAAAAATTATCAAAAATGCAGCCCCAATGGAAACAAATAGAAAGTGTAAAAGGGCAACTAAAAGATAAACGCCTGGGAAACTTATACAGAGAGAGAAAGATATTACATAAAATCTAGAGGGAAAAACTAGATAAACTGGATAGGCAATATCTGATATATAATTGCTAGGAATTATTGAATTGTTGAAGAATATAAATGTTTATACTCAGGAACATAATGATACAAAAGCCAATTAAAATACAAAGTGAGTCACATAGTCATGTAAATTCTGACCTCTGAAGGGAATAACCAGTTAGAAAGGAAAACTTGTTTACAAGGACTTAGAAATTGTACTGACAGCTGAATTTCCAACAGTAACAGTAGAAACCAAAATGAGAATGTTGTCTCCAGTGTGTCCAGAGGCAAAAACCTGAAAAGTAGTATATTGACACTGAGAGGAAATAAGACTACTTGTTTTAGTTCTAACAGAAACAATGTATTGAGTAGACAGTGTGAGACCCTAAAAGAAATGCATGTAAGGTTAATGGCAAATGTTAATGTCATGCATTTAGCTTTGTGGATCCATAGATTTCTAGTTTTCAAAATTACGTCAGAAGAGTTGAATGGTAGGCTCATACCTCCACCTTTAAAAGCAAGTTTATCTCAGTTTTGTTTTTTAAATAACCTATAAATATAAAATACATGAATTTTTCACAGTGCGAAAAACAGAGAAAAGAATAAAAACAAATGTAAAGCACAATTTATCCACTTAAAAATATTTTGACACATCCTTTCCCATCCTCCCTTATTTAAACAACTTGTTTTTCCCCTTCCCCTCCACAAATTATACCGACATCAAATACAGTGAAAGCAGGGGTTATACTGTGGGGGAGGGACATACAAAGAAACAAAGAAATAATCTTATAAATGTGTTAGAAACAATCGCATGAAAGAAAAAAAAAACATTTGAATACATATCTTAGGGTTCATTTTCCTAACATCACCTTATCTGACCTTTTCTGCTTGACTCATACATATACTAGATATTGCAAATAAGGGAAATCATGGGACTTATGTTTCTTTGGGCTTGGCTTTCTTCAGATGGGAAGGGTAAACAAAGGAGGAGGCTACAATGCTTGATAAGAAATGTACTCATTATCTTGCTCTTGTAATTGTAACCCCTCTGTACAGTATTTTCACAATAAAAAAATATTTTGACACATTACTTATAAAAAAGAGGCTTTTCCTATGACACCAGATATTTTTTTGATGGCCTAATCTCCAGAATATATAGAGAATTTAAGAAAATAAACCCTGAAAAAAAACCAACAATCCAATTAATAAATGAGCTAATGAATGAAAGAGAGTCTTTGGAGTAGAAGAAGTAAAAGTGGCCAGTAGACAGATGAAGAAATGCTCAACATCTCTTGCCATAAAGGAAATGCAAGTCAAATCCACATTAGGTTCCACCTCTCCCCAGTTTGAATGGCCATTATCAAGAAAGCAAACAATCACACATGCTGGCGAGGATGCCACTAAAAGGGAACCCTAATACACTGTTGGTGGGAATGTAAACTGTTCAACAACTGTGGAAGACAGTGTGGAGGTCTCTCAAAAAATTAAACATAGCCTGTCACTGTGATCAAGCAATTCCACTCCTGAGCATTAAACCAATAAAACACACAAGGATACACTAAAGCCTCAAGCATAACTGTGTTTCTTGTTGCACTGTTCATCATAGCCAAGGTATGGATTCAACCATATGCCACTCAATGGATGAGTGGATCAAGAAAACATGATACACACACACACACACACACACACACACACACACACACACACAATGGAATTTTGCTCATCCATTAGAATGATATTGTGCCATTTGTAAAGAAATGGAAAGAAGACCTGGTAAAAATTACATTAAGTGAAGTTAAGCCAGGTCCAGAGAGACAAATAATCCATGTTTTCCTTTATATATGGAAGCTAGATACAAACTCATAAGTAAATATGTTGGAAGGTATGCAAGTGTATACAAATGTATTAACTGAAATATAGTAGACTCAAGGGAAATCTCAAATAGTGTAATTATTTAGAAAGGCAAAATCAAAGTTCAACAAATAAAAGACTGGGAAGCAGGTACTAGAAAGGGTTGGTTAGGTTGAGGTCAAGGAGAAAGGGGTAGATTAATGAAGAGGAGATGAGGGGGAAACTGCAGACAAAAATTCAATGTATAACCTACAAAATTAAGCATAATGAGGAAGGGCTAGATAGGGAAGGTATGGATGATAATGTTGAAAGTGATGACATTGATCAAGATGTATTCATATACTGCTTTGTTAAAAGACAGCTTCTTTATACAGCTACTGAATAATAAGATAAATTTTAAAAAATAAATGTGACTTTATACAACTACTTAATATTGCATTTCCAAATGTATCATAATATAGTTGAAATCAGCTAGATCTTCACCAATCCCATTTCTTCTTCCAGGGCCCATGGATGCTTTGCCTTGATCTTCCCAAAATTAACATTGACCTTGTCCTGTGTTTGGGACAGATAAATACCATTTTCCCTCAGTACCTGTGGGGAGTGCTACAGAGACTTCTGGTGAATACCAGAAATCTGTAGATGCTCAAGTCCCTTACATAGAAAGGTGTAAGAGAGGCATAAAGTGAGACTCTTCTCAAAAGTAACCAGTGTAAAAAGAGGCTGAGGGAATGGCTTAAGTAGTAGAATACTGCTTGCCTATCACTTGTGAGGTCCTGAGTTCAATACTTGGTACTTACTAAAAAAAAAGTAATAGAGTCTACATATTCAGTAATGGTGCAGTTGTTTTTTATATTCTCAACTATGATTGGTAAATCCATGAAAGTGGAAACCAGGTATAATGAGCTGAGTGTATATGTAGAACATAAGTGTACCACCTCCAGGCCAGGTATGAACATACTCCTAGTATCCTCTAGTTAAAGTGGGGACCTAGAAGTCCTAGTAACCTTGATCCAAGGTCAGAATTTCCTCCCATTACCATCTCCTTTTAAAGTAGAGAGCTGATCCAAGAGTATGTGTGAACATGGTTCTAAAGGATATAACATAAAGCCAGGCATTATCACACAAACCCATAATCCTAGCTACTTGGGAGGCAGAGCTAGGAGAATCATGAATTCAAGGCCAACCTGGGCAAGTTACCAAGAACCTACCTCAAATAAGGAACATAATACAAAAATGTGTGTGACTCAAGAGGCAGAGGACTTGCCTAGCATATGTGAGACTCCTAGTTCAACCCACAGTACCTAAAAACGAAGAAAAGATAACACTAAAGTAATATAATTTTATGTTGCTTTTAATTTCAGATGAGAAAGCAGCTCTGTTTAGCTCTGGGAAAGACCATCTATCCATATTTCTTAGTGAGCATATCTTTCTTAGACATAAATAGCAGACAGGAAAAGGGTTCAGTTAGCTTTCTCTGGGACATCATTTCCTGAACTTTGTCATTTTACTGATTAGCTAAGAATATTATTTTATTATCTGTGAGTTTGTTTTTTATTTCATGTGTAGGTATTTCTCTCTTTTGTTATAGTTTTCATAACTTATGAAAATCTTTAAGATGCCTTTAATATTTTAAACCTAATTAAATCAAACCTGTTGTTTTGATGTTTATGATTCCTTCTATGGATTTTTCACTTAAAGCCAAGGCCTTCCCATAAGAGTTTGCTTGCTTGTTTGTATATTTTTTAAGCCTAGCATTAAGTGCTGCAGTGAAATTGTATTTTGTCTGAAATTCTCTGTCCTACGTTTATGGATTAGAAATTAACACTTCAAAAACTAAAAAAGAATTGTAGCATTTATTGCATGCTTGCTGAGCAAGTGCTAGCTTCTTTGTGTCTGCTACTTAAACTTTCCATGAAGCAGTTTCTTTTCTGAGTACCCTATTTTAGATATGGAGAAAGGGCATTTAACAGCCATTTAGCACTCACTTGTGATGAGAAACTTAGGAAGAGTGGTGCTGGGATCTAAGCCCCAACTTGGTTTCAGTCTCCATATGTACTGTATCATGGTCATGTAGGCATAAGGTTGACATATGAAAGATCAAGTCAATGTTATGTTATACACAAATTTTTCAATGAATTGGGGTTTATTTCTAGGACATCAGCTCTGTTTTATTCTGGCTCATGCATTACTGCTACATTCTTTGTAGTAATTCTTAAAGAAATCATATTAAATATCATTTCTTTATAAGCTTTTAACATTTCCTCAACTAATTACTGCCTCATCTTTCTTTGAATTTGAATTATACTGTATTGATATTTTCTTTTCAAATTCACTCCTGGAAATTCTAATTCATTTTATTACGTTGATAATTATTCCATTTTATTTCAGACTTATTTGAATACTTGTCTTAAATCCTGTATTAGACTGCAACCTTTTTAAAGATCTGGGATATTTATTTGTACTGTGTTTTCTCATAGCTCCTTTATAGTGCCTTAAATTGATTGAATTTAATTAAACTCAATATCTCACATGTGCCAGATTTTTTTCTAATGCACAAACAGTCTAGTAAGGAAGGAACTATAATTTCTTCATTCTAGAGTTGGGGAAACTGAGTCACTAGGGACTCACCCCACAAGTGAGTGGCAGGATGAGTATTTGAGCAGAGCTGTCTGGTATGTTCTATGCTTACTGTGCTTTATGGGCTTCTTCTGACTAGAGTATGGGCTGTTAGAAGATAGGTATACCTGAAGCTCCTGCAGTGGAGATGGAGTCCATTGGTTTAGATGGGCTGGTAAAATACAGAGGCACAAAGGAAGTATAAGAACATTTCAGGCAAAAGAACCAGCTTCTATAATGTGAGATAAACAGACACTTGTGGGAATCAGCTACAACTCTGAAAGATATCTGTTGAGAAATCTTTCATTAGCATTGAGGAAAACATGTTACCAACAAGGAACAATTTTGTGTGTGTTCTGGTATTGGAGCTTAAACTCAGGGCCTGGAGGGTGTGGCAGCCTGAACACTGCTCCTTAGCTTTTTCCCTCAATGCTAGTGTTCCTGCCACTTGAACCACAGCTCTACCTCCAGCTTTCTGGTGAAAAGGTGTTGAGTCTCACAGACTTTCTGTTCAGGCTGGTTTGAACCTTAATGCTCTGATCCCAGCCTCCTGAGTTCTTAGGATTACAGGCATGGACCATGAGTGCCCTGCTGAGTCATTATTTTTAAAACAATTTTTGATCCTTGATTTTTCTTAGTCAAATCTAAGCATTTTAAAATTACTTTCTCCTAGCATTGCATTATCCTTTTGAAAAATATGCACAATATTAAAATAAACATAAGGTTGAGAGGCAGAAAAGTTCACATTTATGTTTGGCTTGTATTTTCCAGGAAGAGGTTGTGTGAGTTGGGGTAAATTATGGTGTTCAAAATTTTTCCAATAAGACATTACAGTAGATTATCTGTTGCTATGCACATCCTTGTGCAGCTGCTGTCTATTCTGTTTGTCCTAGGCTCCCTCAAACCCTACAGAAGTCAGATGGGAGGCAGAACGGACTAGAGAGACAGGCTGGCTCACTAGGAACTAGAAGGCAGATTGAGCATCCCGGTGATGAGGAAGTCTACTTTTGTGGTACAAGTCAGCTTAGACTATTTCCCATCTGATATGTTCACACATTGTTGGAACATACCACCTCCCTTAGTTTAAAAAGAAAAGCAAAAAAGCCTCTTTACTTGAGCTTTAAAATTGTGCTCTAATCCCATTCCCCTTTTCAGTGTTTGACCTTTCTAAAGAGGTACCATAACTAGTCCATTTTTAAAGAAGGAGAGTCAGAGCTATGTCAGAGAGAGAGAAAATGAAATTTTACGTCAGGCAAAATTTCTTCACAGATATTTCAGAAGGATTCATAATTCTGTGGCTGTATACAAATGATCCATTTTGTTAATCTGAATTTCGAGGGTCATTAAAATTTTTTTTCTCTCCTCTAGAGTGGTTTATTACTTAGAGAGGGTGCGGGGTAGTAGGGAAGCCAGTTTAAAACAAGGTAAGGGAAGAAAGCTGACAAAAACATAAATTAGAGGAAGAACTTAATTTAAAAAGTGTCAAAAAGGATAGATAGTCTTAGTTCAATAATAAAGCCTGGTTCAAGAGCCTTCTATCTTTAAATAAAGCGTTCAAGCACTCTATTACCTGTATACAACCAATCTTTGATTTCCAATCTAAGTCTATTTTTGCTTCTCGTGATTAGCATACAAATGTGAAAAAAAGAAAAAAAGTAGTTACACGCGTGACGATTAGGACATGCCTTTGCTTTAATGTCAGGTCTGTCAGGCTAGAGGTGAGGAAATGAATTGCTGCTATGTAAGCTCCTCAGAGGTAAATCTTGTCTGAAAATGACTCCTATCCATCTCTTTTTATTTTCATCCTAAATTCCCCATACAGCTGCAAGCATATAAGCATATATTTGTTTTAAGAGAAACAAAGACCAATAGTACTTAGCACTGACTAATTTCTGGTAATACCATTTCCTCTACAGTGTAGCCCTGTATCAGGCCTACCCTAAATGTAGGGGTACTACCCAGTCAAGCACTCCATATCAAGAGTTGAAAAGGCCAAGTATGAAGGCAAGACCTGTGTTAGCTGCTGATTCAGTGCACAGGAAGATCTGAATCTAAAGGAATCTCTTATTAGTTTTATGTCTGAGCATAATGTTGAAAAGCATCACCTGACTCTCAGGGCTTGATGAAAACAGCAACTTTCTGATGTGTGTGTGTGTGTGTGTGTGTGTGTGTGTGTGTGTGTGTGTGTGTGTGTGTGTGTGTGTTCCAGTACTGGGACTTGAACTCAGGGCCCTATTCTCTGGCTTGGCTTTTCACACAAGGCTGATACTCTACCACTTGAGCGGTACTTTTGGCTTTATGGTGGTTATTTGGAGATAAGAGCCTCATGGACTTTTCTGCTCTGGCTGGCTTCAAACTGGGATCCTTAGATCCTGGGGTAGCTAGGACTACAGACTTCCCGGGTAGCTGGGATTACAGGTATGAGCCACTGGTACCTGGATGTACCAAGTTTTGAATGAGCAGGATTTAAGTTTGCCAAATTTAAAACTATTGTTTGGAAAGGACCTACACCAATCTCTGTGTACTAGTGCTTACTCTGAGTCCTTTCAGGAAGAGCAAGTATGGGATGCTCTGACTTCTACCTTAGGGTCTGGGCTGTGCCAAGATCGCAAGTGCCTAGGGCTAAGTCCTGTGTAAAGGGCCTGGTAGAAACAGGATAGGTTGCAGTGTCAACGGCATAACGGATGGCCCCATTTACATCAACGGCAGTTATTATGCATGGAACTATTCAAGCATCATTTGTTTCAGGGATTTCAACCAGTCAATTTTTCAGTTCCTCTCTGGTTCAGGGTCAGAAGCAAATGAAGGATCTCAGGTGTCTTCATTTTGGGCCACCTTATTTACAGCAAATTTGCTTAAAGAGTATCCCACTTACAAACTACATGAAAGTGTCCTTTCTTTGTGCATCACAGAGGCCACAGAGAAGCATTTATAGGTCAGGAGCCCCTGTTGGCGTTGATAAGTGATCCCCCTGAACATATTCACCTAAACATATGCTGAGACCAGGACTTAGCAGGCACTGAGTCAGAAACTTGATAACTGCATGCAGCAAGAGGCAATAACTGTGTGCTGTACACATGGAAAAGCAGGCTGGGGGCCATTGCTCAAAATCACATCAGCTTCTTGCATCACTTGAGTCTGAGCTTTTCCCTCTTGGAGATAGGGCTCAGATTCAATCCTAGGACGAGAAATGATTGACACAGTGCTGGATTTCTCCTGAGAAAATGATTAAGTAGTGTGCACTGCATTATATTTTAACAATGATATATTACTGACAAATAATATATTATTTAATCCACATAATAATCATAGATGGAGGCATAATCCTCACTTACCAATAACAATTTTCATCAAATATTAGAGACCAAATGAGGGAAACAAAACAGTAAAATATAGCAAAAGAGAAAATCAGGATTTGTTTTCTATGTAAAAGAAGTCAGCAAGAGCCACATGAGGAAACAGGAGGGCCATTCAGAGACAACATTGTGTGGGGTGCTAATCTAGTGGGTGATGGATGGAAGCAGTGGGGTGGGAGCACATTACCTTTATGTCTATTTTTTGAGTGGGAGCAGGAAAAAGCTTACTTCAAACCTAAGCAGGTAGCACAGGAGAGCTGTAACACTATGCATGTGCTCTCCTAGTCACTGTCACAAAGTCACATGTTGAGTGTGTACCCTATCTTCCCTTCAGATTCACCCTCATTGCAAGCACTCATCTATGCAGCTGAGTTAGGGCTCCCCTATGCCACCCAGCAGCCCCTGCAGAACAAAGATCTAGGCTCTGCCTGTGACTCATACCTCTATCCCCTGGCTCTCCCTTATTAGCTACTTAGCAATCCTAAAAGGATCATACAAGACAATGTATGAACCATACACTTCCTGTATAATGCTGCAAAGTAAGACTTATGCTCATTTGCCCACTAGAAAAGCCATTTAAGAGTCCAGATGCATAAGTATCTACACAAAAAGAATTCAATGTTCAGATGAAAGGAGCAAATAATGGTTAGACCAGTTAACTTTCAACCTTCTGTAGGGAGACTGGAGGCCATCATAGGTTGATACTTAATTCTTAATTAAGTTCCTTGTGACTATTTACTCATGGGAAAGAAGCCAAAATAACTTCATTATACATAGATCCTGTATCTGAGGCTTAAAAACCTTTATTTGAAGGGAGGAGATGGAATTGATTGACAGCCTAAAAAAATTTATGAACATTAGTATCTTGGTATTACAAAACCTAGGCTTTGTGTTTCTTTGCTTGGGGAATGAGGAATTGTAGATGAGTCTTACTTAAAACAGTGATATATCTGAATAAAGATTAAAAAACAATTAAACCCAATAGACTCTCATTGGGGTTAAATGTCTTCTTTAATATTCCCAGGAATCATGAGCCAAGACTTTTCCCTATAGTACAGTGTGCTGGTAGCTTATTCATTTTATGTTAATGCACTAAAGCCCAGAGTGTGAAGATTCTGTTTGATATGTACACTCCTGAGGTTGTTTAAGGCATTTAATACATATACTTGTAAGAAATGATATCTTCTGATGTCATCACATTGCTTAACAGTTATGCTGTGTACATAGGATATATTTAATTTAACATTTCTTCCACTGATACACATGCATATACAAAATCTAAGCAATTCTGTTTGTCTTAGCACTGTCATATGATGTAGTACCATCTGGCATCCAGACACCAGCACCTCTTATATCAGTACAATTCTGTTGTAAGTGAGGTGACGCTGCATTAAGAACATATAAATAGGGAGTTCTTAGGATTGTGCAGAAAGAAATGCTTTTCTTTCAGTATCCATGCATGGAGTGATATTTTTAAGTTTTCTAAGTTACATTTTTCTCAAAGAAGAGTTACCAATATCCACTTTAGAGATTTTTCATTGAAGTCACATTTATGTACATTCTTATCCACTATGTGAGTGCTCTGGGGAAGAATGGGGCACACATTTACTAGTGGAACTGAAAATTAAGTAAGAATTCAAAAACAGGGGGGAATGGAAGAGTTGGGGATGTGTAGGGAGAAGGGATGGTAGGGGAAAAACAAAGAAGGGAGTAACAATGCTTGATAGGAAATGTACTCATTACCTTGCTCATGTAACTGTAACCCCTCTGTACAGTATCTTTACAATAAAAATATTAAAAAAGGAAAAAAAGGAATTCAAAAAGAGATACCATGTAGTAAGAGTTTCCAAAACCCAAAGATAAAATTGTAGGACTATATTTTGAAAAAACAAAAAGCACTTGCAGGTCTTTAAAGGGGATGAATCCATTTGGATTGTAAAGTACCTAGTATATTATTACATTGGTTGTTCACAAAAAAGAGTAGGAAGTGTAAGTGTGGCTAAAGTGAGCTCCAGCCTTGAGCAAAAGAGCCAGGCAAGAGCATGAGGCACTGAGTTCATGCCCCAGCATGGGTGCATGCACACACGCACACATGCGCACGCGCGCACACACACACACACACACACACACAATTAAAATTTCATTTTAATATTCAAGTTAATAATTTCCAACAATCTAAAGCTGTTTTGGGTAAATGCGTAAATAAAATTTGGTATTAGATTCATTTTGCTTTTTTAAAGTCAACAATGAAAACAATCCCGTAGGATCTCCACAAGTTCATAGAGCCTGTACACTTCCTAGCCACCAGCTGCGGACATCCAAGAGTCCTGAGGAAAGGTGTCTGCCAAAACACTGAGGTTTATTCAGCAAGATGTAGGTGCTCAGCACTTGGGATGTGCAGTGCAGAATGCTGACTGGACCTCTCTTCTCCTGAAGTTTATATTGTTGTGGGAAAGGGACCCTGAGTAAATGTGAGTGCCATAGAAGCCACGAATGCTATGACAAGATCACCTGGTATTGTAATGGAGAGAAACACAGGGCATGGTGTTTCACTGAAGGATGTTCTCCAAGCTGGTGATGAACAGATATCAGTGAGTAAATCACCAAGGATTCTGCAGCTTTGAGTTCTTGTGAGAGAGCAGGTAGTGGAGTTCACAGAAAAGGTGCTTATGAAACAGGGAGAAAAAGAATAGGAAGGCATGGGTTGCTATAGTAGGAAAGGTGACCCTGATTCTGGGTTCAAAGGCTGGTGTATGTGGCTATTCCGGCTCTTTGGTTGTGGGCCCATGCAAATGAACTGAAACTAAGCTTCATGCAGAGGAATATTCTTTATACGTGATTCTCTAAATTGTTAGGAAGGAACTTTGATCTCAATTAATTTTTCTAGGTAGCCAAACTCTTTTTGACAAAGAAATTCAGGAAAGATTTAAAAGAATAATGACTAACAGAAAATAACTTTTTTGAACAATCAAGTTGTGTTGGCTTATAGCAGTGGCAGCAGGAGCAAATACAAGAATAAAAGGCTTGACCACATGGTTTTGGGTTAAGAATGTACATTTCACATGATCTTTTTTTTTGCCAGCCCTTGGGCTTTGAACTCAGGGCCTGGGAGCTGTCCCTTAGCTTCTTTTACTCAATGCTAACGTTTTACCACTTAAGCTACAGTACCACTATGGATTTTCCTGAGTCGTTTATTGCAGATAAGAATCTCATGGATTTTCCTGCCCAGACTGGCTTTGAACCATGATCCTCAGATCTCAGCCTCCTGAGTACCTAGGATTACAGGTGTGAGCTACCCATGGCTGGCTATTTTCACACAATCTTGGGCCCCAGAACAAATTTTTTAAAAATCTATCTCATAAGCAAAGAGACTTAACCTCAAAAGTGCCTACTTGCTTTGTCAGTGAAGTGACTATAATGTAGTAAAACTCTGTTTCATGAGGGATAATGTCAATGATGGTCAATAGAAATATGTAACAGGCATTGTTTTACAGATTCATATCACTGCATCCAGGGCCCAGAAAGTTCTTGGTCATGTGAGAAAGAACTCAAGGGAAGACCTTCAGGAGACTTAAGCTGGAGCAGGTTTATTAATGCAAAGCCAAAATAAAAGCAAAGAAGTGTACTCTGCAGATTGGAGGACAGGCAAGGTCAAAGAGTGTTATACTGGAGATCCTCAAACCTAAAACTTTCACAGGGCCTTTAGATTTGGAGCTGGTCCATCCTGAAAACTGGGTTATATGTTACTAACTTTTGGAGAACAGTTAGTGCAATATCAGCTTCTACCACCCATCAGGCAGGAGAGTTCTTAGCCTTGGGTGATCAGACCTGGGCTGTGAGGGCTTTGTGTCAGCCAAAACCCTGCTATATGTCACAAGTCATTCCATTACTGTCACCAATCCTTATCAACATCAAAGCCATTCTTAGCCTTGTTTCTTAGCTGTCACACTTCCAAACTCCTTGTCTAACTCATATCAAAGTAAGTTAAAGGCCTACAAAGTTTTTTCTGGCAACGATAGGAGGCTTAATATTTCAAGTGATATCCCTGGGTCACCCAGTGTCTCTTTACTAACTTCTCCGCAGTATACTTTTAGATACTTTTAATATACCCCCACTCTCTGGGATTAAAAGCATTGTGTGTTTTTTGCATCAGAGGCAACTATTGTATTATGGACTTAAAACACATTTTGCTTGTCAAATAATCCTAATTCCAACTGGGCCAGAACCTGGCATCTGATTCCCCACTTGTAGGTGGGACACAAGGAGAAAGAAGACAAAGAAGGTACTAGGTTATCTGTTCCGTGCTCATTATCTCTCAGCAACATGTTCATTATGTTGAAAGAAACATAGTTCTAACTTTTGTTTTTTTAATATATACTTTTATCATAAAGATCCTGTAAGAGGGGTTAGAATTACATGAGTAAGGTAATGAGTACATTTCCTGTCGAGCGTTGTTACCTCTTCCTTTGTTTCTCCACTACCATCCCTTCCTTCCTCACCTTCACCAGTCTCTGACTCACATATCAACTCTCACCATCTTGGTTACTTGTCTAAGGGATGTCTCATTCATAACATGCCAAACCAGAGTTTCTTATCTTGCCCTCACAGTGCTTTCCTCCCAGGTTATGGTAACTCTGCTTATCTGTTTTCAAGCCAAAACATTGGAATCATCTGATTTCTGCCTTTCTCTCCTATTTCACATTGGATCTACTAGTAGCAAATCCTCAATTCTCATTTTAAAATAAATCCTGACAAGTCCAGGATCTGTAGCCTTTCAACCAGTCTTTCTGCTTCTATGCTTATTTTACACACTCTTTACAGCACAGTAACAAAGTAGTTGTCACTCTCCTGCCCAAATCCTGCCATTCCCTTGGGTGTAAAGTCTAATTTCTTACAATCTTAGGTCTTCTACTGTCTATCCTCTGAGTTCCAGATGTATGAAACATACACATTGCTTTCTTACAGCATTTTCTCTCTTGCTGTTCCCCTGTCTGTCTGTGTGGTCAATGAAGGAAGAGCTTCATGATAACCTCAGAGATACTGCAGCTTTGGAGCAGTTCTGGTACTGGTGATGGGATTAATACTTTAACTATCTGAGTTCTTTGCCAAGGGGCTTTTTTTCTGACAATGGAAATATGGCAACCTACATAGGACAGGCCAGAAGCAGTAGGGAAGGGTCCCTGGCCAGTGGGAAGTACTTTGCCAACTTCCTCATTCCCTGGTGGTATATGTGTCTCATAGTCTCTAATTCCTCAATAGCTCAGAATCCTAATTTCCCACCGTGGAAAGTCACTCATTAACACACACTTAATTTTTCTATTTTAAACTGTTATGTGATTCGAATTTTAAATATTGAATCAGCTTTTTATTGATGTTAATTAGCCTACTTTTATCTGGATAGATTATCTTTTTGGTGGCTTATTAGGTAAATTTACTAATATTTTGCTTGGGATTTTGTGTCTACATTCACAGGCAAGATTATCTTGGAATTCATCCAGTATTTTCTTTCCCTCCCCACTGGTTGTGATATCATTTTACTTAACCTTACAAAATAATTTGAAAGTGTTGTTCCCTTCTTTGTGTCTCTTCTCTGTATGAGGTTGCATATGATTGGAATCATCTGTTTGTTAATAATCTGATAACATTTGTTTGTTAAGCCTTCTGGTATTATTTGTTAGTTTTTCAGAGAATTTTGTGTAGTATTTTACTTCAGTCAGTGCTACTATGAGACCATTAGAAATCAGAACCATTTTGAGTTGGGCTAATCTTTTGTTTTTCAGAGCAACTTGTTAATTCCATCAGTCTTCACAAAGTTACACAGGAACACACTTATAATCACAGTACTGTAGAAGTAGAGAAAACAGGATCTGGAATTTATAGCTACACAGTCTTGAACTGGACTACACAGTTAGACTGTTGTCTCTAAATAAATAAAACAAAATAGTTGTACATATTATGTACATTTCCAGTGTTTCTACGAATACTCTCCCTTCTCAATTCTCCTGTTTATTTATGCTATCCTTTACTTGATCTGTGTGTGTGTGGGAGGAGGGTGGTGTCTGTGTGTCTGTCAGTCTTGAGGCTTGAACTCGAGCCCTGGTGTCCCTGACCTTTTGTGTTCAAGGTAAGTACTACTGCTCCACTTGAGCCACAACTCCATTTCCAGCCTTTTGGTGGTTCATTGGAGAAAACAGTCCCATGGACTTCCCTTGTCAGGCCGGTTTTGAACTACCACCCTCAGATCTCTGCCTTTTACTGATGCTTGGCTTATGTTTTTTCTGTTTCTTTTAAAAAAATTATTAATAAGTTTTTTTATTGTGACAATACCGTACAGAAGGGTTACAATTACATGAGCAAGTTAATGAGTACATTTCTTATCAAGCATTGTTGCCTCCTCCTTTGTTTCCCCTTACCATCCCTGTTTTTTTCTTTTTAAATTAGTCTTTTCAAACAATTTTTGACATAGTAGATCTCCTCAATTTTATTTTTATTTTTATTTTTATTAATGCTTGGTATTTATTACTTCCTTACTTGACTATGCATTATGGTTATTCTTTTGGTTTTATCTATTCTTAAATTGGCATTTAATTTATTTTTCTGATTTTTCCTCATTTTTGTAAAAACCCCACAACATTTAAAGCTGTGCATTAGCTCTGCATAGATAATATTTTCTCTAACCCATGTTTTAATATCTGATATATTTGTTGTATTTCTGAAAACATTTTGATTGCTATAAATTGACTTATTTAGAAGTACTTTAACTTTTAATTTCCTAGGATATACTTTTCCTTTTAAGGTACTATTTATTATCAATTTCTATATTTGTTTGTTTGTGACAGTAATGGGGCTTGAAGACCTTACATTCTTGCTTAGCTTTTTCTTTCAAGGCTGGCACTATACCACTTGAGCTACATCTCTACTTACAGCTTTTTACTAGTTAATTTGAGATAAGTCTCTTGGATTTGTTTACATCAAATCAAGATCCTCTGATCTCAGCATCCTGAGTAGCTAGGTTTATATATATGAGCTACTAGCCCCTGGCTGTTATTGCTTTCTGACTTCATTAACTTTTGCTTACTAACATGATCACTATGCATTTGGCTTTTGTTTTCTAGTATACTGTCATCTTTATCATACTCTATGTATATTTTTAAAGGGTACCAGGTTCTATATTCACATTTGATTAGGCTTTTGTACTGTTACTGTCATCTGAAGCCTTACTGATTTTTGTCTTATCAATTAGTTACTAAGGTAGTTAGTTCAAGGTGGTTTGTTCATTTTTTATTAGTTTTTCTTAATTTTTGTTTTACATATTGTGAGGCTATGTTTAAGTATTACATTTCTGATAAGATGAAATTTTGGTCATTACATAAGAACTAAATGGAAACATTCATTTAATAATCTGGTTAACAATGAATTTTTCTGGATGTTAATATAGTTTCTTTTTATTTGTATTTGCTTAATAGAGTTGTACAGTTTTTACTTTCTATTACTGTTCTTGAATTTTAGGTATGTATCATGCATTTATATTAAGCATATATAGCAACTATTAACATGTGTATATGTGTTTATGTATACACAGGTAACAGATAAGCTTTAGAAAGTTACATATTATATTTTTAATGTTCAACTTGAAAAATGCTTGTCTTTATGTTTGGAGAGATCAGCTCCTTTACATACATTGTGCTTGATGTATTTTGGTATATTTTAACTATATAATCTTGTTAATTTTTTCTTTGCTTTACTTCTCCTTTCTTTCATTTCATCTTCTTTATTACCTTTCTTTGAACTGATAAATTATTTTCCTTTGATCAACACCTCATGCTTTCAGTGAGTGCCTAGAAATTTTCACTTTTTTTGTAATAAATGTAAAATTCAGCAATATGTTTACCTTTTTCTTACGCAGTACAACTGTGGACTTTTAAAACTCAAAATTACATCTCCTGCCCCCCTCCAAGCTGAGCTGTTCTTCTTGATTATCACTCTGTGCCTGTTAATCCTACACTGTACCTTTCTCTTTATCATGGCTTTGTTATACTAGACTTTCATTTGTAATAGCAATCTCCTCTAAAGTAATCTATTGTACACATATCACCTTTGGCCACAATTGTGAACAGTACTAGAATGTTACAGGCCCCAGAATGTTACAGGTCCAGAGCTCAGGACCAACAGGGGCTAATTGATTGTGAGCAAGGTGTGTTCCTCTCTCAGATGATCTTGGTGATGGAAGTTCTAGAACTATTGAGAAATCCTAGACAGTGGCATGCAATCCAACAACTTGTATCTGTGTCCTGGTCTCTAGCATTACTTATTTCTGCTCCTCTGGCCTTGATGGGTGTGCAAACTGATTTACTTGGATCTCTGCCTTATCTTTCTTCTTTTTTCCCCTTTTCTTTCTTTTTAAATTTTATTTTATTTATTGAAAAGGTGATGTAGAGGGGTAAGAGTTACATAAGTAAAGAGTACATTGCTTTTGAACAGTGCTACCCCCTTCCCCATTTTCTCACATTCTCCCCCACACTCCCTTCCCCACAAGTTGTAAAGTTTATTTACAGCAGAGTGTTTAGTGTGTATCACTATTGCATTGGTTCACCCATTTGCCCCACCGTTTCTGAGATTCCCTTTTCCTTCCCCAATCAGATTAATTTATATACAAGAGAAAGGGTACAGAAATGAAAAACAGTGACAACAGGGAATAAATCAAAGAGGGGGGAAGGAGAAAAAAGAAATTACTGCAAACAGTACACTAAAAAACCTTTTTTCCATTTCTTGGAGTTCATTTTGATAAGCATAATTTTATATGATCATATGGACATAGCTATTGAGCTCTTGTGATCCTCTGCTAAGAATATGCTAAATATATTCTAGTTATTACAAATGAGGGAAACCAGGTGTCCTATGTTTCTTTGTGTTTCAGCCTGCCTGTTCACTTCTCCCTCCATTTGGCTCTCATGGTGCAGAGATTTCTAAGAAGATGGCACTGAGGCTGAGAACTCTCTTCTCTATTTCTTTTAATAGGCTTAATATATTAATCTCTTTATCTCTTTGCATTACTAGCTTGATAATTTCTTCAGCTCTGTTCTTCCAATGTATCTAATATGTTGTTTAGTCTACCTACCAAGCCTCTGATTTATTATATTTTTCTTTCTAAAATTTTATACTTAATTCTTTACTGAATCTGTCTGATCATTTTTCTAGTTTCCTGCTCTTTAATAGATTAAATATATTATTTAACTATACTAGATATTTTAATACTCTATATTTTGCATATGAGTCTAATAATTTTGCATTTTTCTTCCATTTACCATAACTCATTAGTTTATTTTTAAATATGTTCTTTCATTTATTTTATTATTATCTTTCAAAAGACAGTATATTCATTGGAATCTTCCTTACAGAGATTCTTTGAGGATTCACTAATGGCCTTTCCCTCAGTAACATTTGTGTTTGCTTCCACTAGGAGGCAACCCATACCTCTAAGTTTCTAATGTAACTTTTTGGGGGAGGCCTGCAAGATACATGATGTCTAGTGCCAAACTAATTCTTGTTACAAGTTTACTATTATCTGAAGATGAGATTCTCATTGTGTATGTCTAGGTAGGTGATTTTCAACCTTTTTCCAAAGCTAGGTCCAAGGCATGCAGGTTCCCTTCTGTTTTCCTAAGAGGGCAGTTCTTACAAGTTCTCTTCATTGATGTTCCTTCCCTTTCATCCCCCCATCCAGGTATAAACTTTCCAAAGGATAGGAGGTTTAAGCATCTGCCTATCTTGTTTCTACTTTTTCTATTCTAACTTGTTAGAATGACAATGATTACTGTATTTGCTATGTTCAGCATATTTTTAAAATGAATTTATTTTGTTTCAAATGATGTTTGGGATGAAGCACCATGTATTTACTTTAAACCACAAAAATTGATATACTTTTTTTCCTGAAGTTTAAGGACATCAGGAGATGGACATTCATTTTCCTTGTCAGTGAGTGCCATAAAGGAAAATTGGCATTCTTCTTTTAGCATATTGTATTATTTTAGAATAAATAAAAGATATGTTATTTCTGTGATTTTAGAGATTCAAGGCAGGAAGGATTTGAGCTGAGTTGTTATATTACTGAGAAACCCTGCTCAGGCTGAGCAGGAAAGAAATCTGCTGGCTATCTTGTCATAGTCTCTCTTCTTAATGGAATAGTACCTCACTACCCTCTGCCCTGTCTGTCCTTCAGACAATCTGTTATCGAAAAGGCCTCCATTAGTTTGCTTCAGACATGAACTAGGCAAATGACTATTTTCCTCCATTCTCAATAGAATCAGACCTTGTAACTCCCTATAATGTGAAGGGTGAGGTTTGGTTTTGTTGACAGGAATGAACTGTGGATTTAGAGTGAACTAGAGAGACGGGCAGGGAAAAGTGATACACCTTCTACTTGGTCAAAGCATTTGCCATAAAATAGAGTCTTGATGGTGATAACTTTCTTCTGGAGTTTTTAATATCGTATATTTCATAGGAATTTGTGATTGTGTATGTGGTGGGGTACACATGTGGCTTATACCTATTTATTGTGTATGATACATGTTGATGTATGTGTGGTATGGTATGTGGGCATGTGTAGTAGATATGTGTGTAGTGTGGTACAAGTCTGTGTTGTATAATGAGATTTGTATGTGATCTCTATTTGTGGTTTGTACTATGCACATGTAGTATGTATGTATATGTTCTGTATGTGTAAGTACAGTGTGTGATATACATGGTATGTTGAGATATGTGTGTACATTTGTGTTATGTTGTGCAAGGCATGTATGTGTAGTATATAGTGTGTTGGTATGTATATTTGTTGTTTGTACATATATGGTATATGTACATATATACTGTGTACATATGTATAGTGTGCAATTAATGTGTATATGTGAGTATATGTGAGCATATGTGTGGATTCCTGGAGCATCCCTGCCTATATAATTGCTTTTCACACTGTTTCCTGCTGCATTGTATGTTCTACCTCTTCTACTTAGGGCCTTAAAGCTCTCTTGTCCTGTCCATGATGCTGTGGAGAGTCTCATGCTTATAACTGTAGGTAATTTGCTCATGAACAGAACTTCAGGCACTTATCAGCTTCACAGAATGATGTGTGATGGCCTACCTCTCAAAAACAGTTAAGGATTTATCATAACAGCTTCACATTGCAGGTAAATCTGCTTAGTTTTTGGAAATTGTAGCATATTTCATATAACTTCCAACTTTTCAGTTCAAAGGATAATAACTTATCTGAGATAAGCATC
Organism: Dipodomys spectabilis; assembly: GCF_019054845.1. Classification (NCBI taxonomy): domain Eukaryota; kingdom Metazoa; phylum Chordata; class Mammalia; order Rodentia; family Heteromyidae; genus Dipodomys; species Dipodomys spectabilis. Next base: position 3,921,023 of record NW_024870876.1, read on the forward strand.
TACTTGCACTGTACTTACATCTCTATAATTTCCTCTTTGGACCTTCAGCTATGACAGATTGAATTCCATAGAACTTGATGATATGACATACCAAATGCACTGAGGCCAAATTGCTTCGAATTTGATAAAGTGAAAAATGAATTTAAACTTGAATTGAACTTAAACGAAGTCTTCATTCTCAATTTAGTTATAATTTACTTTTAAGAAGGACAGAAAGGCACAATGTCATAATCTAGATAATGACAGATACTAAACAGTTTGTACTCTGAAGGTCAACAAGCTATTTACCCTGATAGTTTCTCTACTTCAAGGGTCACTGTCAAGGCTTATTTTACATTTGTATTTGCAGGGGAAAATGTAAAAGTATCTGTTATTAAATTATTTTTAAGTATTTGAATTTTATTTGGATTTAAATTTTTTTATTGTGAAAATACCATACAGAGGGGTTACAATTACATGGGCAAGGTAATGAGTACATTTCTTATCAAGCTTTGTTGCCTCCTCCTTTGTTTCCTCTTCCCATGGATTTAAATTTTGTATCAATTAATGCCTAAGGTTTGACTTTTTGTGAATCATATAGCCTGTCCATACTGACAAATTTTAAATTTGGATGAGTAACATTTTAGTAAGAGATCTTTGGAATAAAAATTTTCTAAAGCTATAAAAGCTTGAGATTAAAAAAAAAGTCATTTCCTTATCTTTAGAAAGTAAACACGTGAGATTTAATCAGAATATTATTCTTTCAAAAGTAAATAGTAAAATTTTGATGAAAGAGTAAAAAGTCACTAATTATTAAATTATAGACTGGCTGATTTTTACAGACTTGGTAGCAATACCAATAACAAATAACAATTGGCCTTTTTTTGGTTAATATGGTAGATCCTCAAACGTGAACTCACCACACATGGTTCTGATGTGTACTAAACCACAGTGCCACACCACCACATATTTCAACATGACCCTGCAACCAGGCCAGTTTGCACATTTCCAGCTAAGATGTTGATGAACATCAAGAAAACAGAAGATCTACTCCTTGTCACCTTCCTCCCACTGACTAGTATTATCTAATTATGACTGAACAGAAAGGACTTTCTAACTAAAACACTGTCTTCATTTCCATTTATGTTATACTCATGAATGAAGTTTTGCTTGAGAAATAGTAAGTGATATCTGGAAGCTAAGTTTGAAGGTGAAGCAAATATTTTACATATAAGGATATATTTTACATTCAGTTTTACACATTTCTTATGTTTCACTTATAAAGAACACATCTACACACTTGCGTTCTAGTTATATGCATATTTTGCATTTTGGGGCATATTTTCATAAAGAAATACTACATCAAACCTAAATGGCTAGCATTGCATTCAAGAGTTTATGTATAGAAACAGGATACTGCTTAGTAATTGCACTGTTAGATTTCTACCTTCTACTTAGATTACTTCCAACCTTTCTACTAACAGTGGACTTACTCTCCATTGGCTTCAAGAAAGGAGGTAAGTTACCTGTTTAAGACAAGAACTGCAATTTCCATAGAAGTCTTTACAGTAGAAAGAGTGTGCAGTTGTCATAATTTTAAAGAACTTGACTTGAGGTGGTAGTGTCAATGAGTTATAGAATTAATGAAATCATCTGAAGTATTGGGGAATAAAATATATGAGAAATATAGTACTCCTAAGTAATGAGTTACCTTGTCAATCTATACACTATGTGCATATTTCAACATTTTTAGGCTTAATTAGTATATTTATGTTAGGTTTTTAAAAAGAGGTAGCCAAGTAAGAACAGCACCAGCACGCACGTGGTATTCAGGTAAGGGGTAGGTTTATTCAGTAGACCTGCTGGGACCAGGCAAGGTTGGCACTCCACATGGCTGGGAAAGAGAGAGAGCTGGGAAAGAGAGAGGAAAGAGAGAGAGAAAAGAGCTAGAAAAGAGCAGAGAGAGAGGTAGCTGAGTAAGAACAGCAGCACTCACGTGGTATTCAGGTAAGGGGTAGGTTTATTCAGTAGACCTGCTGGGACCAGGCAAGGTTGGCACTCCACGTGGCTGGGAAAGGCCTGGGAAAGACAGAGAAAAGATCTAGAAAAGAGCAGAGAGCAGAGAGAGCTAGAAAAGAGCAGCGAGAGAGCGTCTGGGCCTGCGCTAGGCCTTATGTAGGGTATGGGTGGAGAAAGGTGTGGCCACATCAAATTCAGATGTGACCTCAGCGGGTGCAGATGTGACCTCTTCCGGGTGTCCCAGTTGCCTAGGTAACGCAGGTACTGGGTGGAGACTTTGCCCACGGATTGGAAGAAGATCTTCACTACCCATACAATGGACAAGGGTCTCATATCTAAAATATACTTGGAACTCAAAAAATTAAATCCCCCAACAACAAATCCTCAAAGAAACAACTGCCCAATAAATAAGTGGGCCAAAGACTTAAAAAGAAACTTCTCTAAAGAGGAAAGAAGGAAGGCCAATAGACACATGAAGAAATGCTCAACCTCCCTAGCCATAAAAGAAATGCAAATCAAAACAACATGGAAATACCACCTCATCCCAGTTAGAATAGCTAGAATCAAGAACTCTAATAACAACAGATGCTAGAAGGGATGTGGACAGAAGGGAACTGTATTACATTGTTGGTGGGAGGGTAAACTTGTTCAACCATTTTGGAAAGTAGTATGGAGATTCCTCAAAAGACTCCACAATCCCACTTTTGGGCATTTACCCAAATGATCACAAACAAGACCACACTAAAGCTACCAGCACAACTATGTTTATTCCAGCATTATTTACCATAGCTCAGATATGGAACCAACCCAGATGCCCCTCAGTAGGTGAATAGATCAAGAAAATGTGGTATATATACACAATGGAATTCTATGCCTCCATCAGAAAGAATGACATTGCCCTATTTGTTAGGAAATGGAAAGAGTTGGAAAAAATTATGTTAAGTGAAGTAAGCCAGGCCCAAAGAAACATAGGTCCCGTGGTTTCCTTTATTTGCAATAACTATTATATGTCTGAGACAAGCAGAAAAGGACAGATAAGTTGATGATAGGTAAAATGAACCCCAAGATAAGTATTCAGATGTTTTAAACATATTTATAAGATATTTCTTTGTTGCTTTGTATGTCCCTCCCCCACAGTATAATCCCTGCTTTCACTGTATTTGATGTTGGTATAATTTGTGGAGAGGAAGGGAAAAAACAAATCATTTGAATAGGGATACAGGTGGACCCATTGCAACAATGAGATGTACAAGACGTTATGTCGAAAAACGAACTTTACAACTTTGGTGGGGGGAGGGGCGGTAGGGGGAGGAGATGGGAAAGGATCGGAAGGGGAAACAAAGGAGGAGGAACAATGCTTGATAAGAAATGTACTCATTATCTTTCCCATATAACTGTATACCCTCTGTAAGGTATTTTCACAGTAAAAACATAAAAAACAAAAAAAACAAATGTTAGCAAAAATCCCCCAAAAAAATAATATACTGAAAAAAAATAAACGTTTTGTGAAGTTTATTGTAATGTTAAAATTTTCTGGGAAGGATTTTGGTGTTAAATTTCAATTTTATTAAGAATAGGCTAATATAAATTAATCTCAGCCTGACCTCTCTTCCTTTCAATTCCCAGATTAGACTTTAACTTGGATTGGTTACAGATGGATGTCAGAAAAAGGAGTCATACTATAAATTCCATTGAATGTGGACATTATAGTCACAGTTCAGATGGTCTTTTGGCTCTTTTGTCAGAACCTTTCTGATCTTTTAAAATGTTTTTTAAAATACAATATGTTAAGAACATTTAACATGAGACCTACCCTGTTCACATATTTTAAAGTGGAGAATACATTGTTGACCCTAGGGGGAATGTTGAACAGAAAATCTCTAGAGTTTACTCATCTTACTAAAGTGAATAATCCATTGATCATTAACTCTATAATTAATTACAATTATAATTAATAACATATATCAATATATTAAGTAATATGATATATGATATATAATGTTAATATAGCATATAATTAACATATTGTAATTATGAATTACAATTAACAACAATTATCTTATATAATTAATTATATAACTATTATTAACAACTTTATTAATCCATTGATAATTTTCTATTTCTCTGCCCTCTCAAGTTACTGCCATTCTACTCCTTCATCCTCTGAGATTTAATGCAATATTTGCTGTATATGACTAACTTATTTCAGTTAGCATATGTCCTCAAGGATCACTCATACATATCAGAAATTTCTTCCTTTAAGACTGAATATTATTTCATTTTATATATAATCCGGTTTCCTTTATCCATTTGTTTGTTGATGGACAAGTTAGGTTAGGTTGTTCCCACCTCTTAGCTGTTTTGAATAATGCTGGGTTTAGAGCGGCCCAGTCTTACTATATAGGTATCAGCCCCTAAATACTATGAGTTCTCAAAGAAGGAGAGGTCACCAGAATGCAGTTTACTGAGGAACTTGCTGACAAAAGTCTAGTCCTTGGTGACAGCAGGCTGGAAGTGCAGTCTTGGGAAGGGTAGTCATCACAGTTTGAATTAGGAAGTAGAGTACACTATGAGACATCAAAAGTAGCTTATCCTTGGTTTATTTTAAACTAATATAAAAGAACCTAGCTCATTCCTGGAGCTAGGGTCTTTTAGAGTTATTATACACTCTTGGATTTCATGTTTGTTTTTGTTTTTTTTGGTCATGGGACTTGAACTCTGGGCCTAGGCGCTGTCCCTCAACTCTTTAGCTCAAGGCGAGTGCTCTACCACTTGAGCCACAGTACCACTTCTGGTTTTCTGGTGGTTAATTGGAGGTAAGAGTCTCACAGACTTTTCTTCCCAGGCTGGCTTTGAACTACAATCCTCAGATCTCAGTCTCCTGAGTAGGATTACAGGCATAAGCCACCAGTGCCCAGCTAGCATTTCATGAATTCTTACAAGGTACTTTTACTTTTTTGGTAAAACAATATATTAATAAACAATAAATAGATGCTACTCTGTTCTTGGGCATTATGGTAGGCTACCTGAATATTGAAGTAGATCCATCCTTCAAGTGCTTGGTCTACTTGAAATTCAAGAGCTGGGCTGGGAAGGTGGCTCAGTGGTAGAGCGCTTGCCTTGTATGCCTAAGGCCCTGGGTTCAATTCCTCAGCACCACATAAGCAAAAAGAAGTCGGAAGTGGCCCTGTGGCTCAAGTGGTAGAGCGCTAGTCTTGAGCTGAAGAGCTGAGGGACAGCGCCCAGGCCCAGAGTTCAGGCCCCACGACCGGACCTTCCCCCCCCCCCAAAAAAAAAAGAAAGAAAGAAAAAGAAATTCAAGAGCTGTTGAGTAACAACAGATCTGTCCATCTTCAGTCAATACTCAATACATTCCAGATGCTCCTGGGCTTCAATGGGGTTAGCTCCATATAAATCCATCTTAAGGTAAAAATGTGGTAACTTAGAATGCATCAAAATTACCTAGTCACAGAAGATCGTGGCTTAAAGAAACAGTACATTTAAATGTTAGTTGTTTCCCTCATGGAAGCTAAGATGACTAGGAGCTGCAGCTGCTACCACTGTTGGCATTAGAGGATTAGCTTATGTATTACTAGCCTGGGAAAAGATTTAAATTCAAAGGACAGCTTCTGCTGAATCCATATTGTTTTCTGACACTTACACAAAATTGTTTATTCAAACCAGCTTAAATTGTTGCAATCTATACTTGAAATCTTAGGAGCTATGTGAATATGGGAAGACTTAGGAAGATGACTTGATGGCTGTTTAAATTAACAGATCATTCTTGGAAATGGAGAGAAGAGACTCACAAGAAGAAAACTTGCAGACTAGAATGAAGAAATAACAATATCACCAAATTTCTATATGGAGGTGATATGTAATCGTTATGCTTATTTTCCTGCTCTATTTCCTTTGAATTTCATTCTAGTCTTACATGTCTATCCCTAGATGAATTAGATGATGAGATAAAAGGTATGAATGAGACAGCCACAGAGAAAATCCCTGAGAGTACATCTAAGGTCAGCTCAGGGTTTGGCAGACAGAGGATTTTTCTGAGGTTGCCAGAGTCTGACAGCCATGTGTTACCTCCATATTCCCAGATGAAATGTGTTGATGCAAGTACCCCAGTTAACTTTTATACAAAGCAAAGAAAATGTTTAACACTTGTCTTAAATGCAGGTTGCATAGTAATTACTCTATTACTCTGCCATTTTTTGATTGCTTAATAATAGATATATACTTTCCTACTTGATTAAAAATCTCTCAGGTACATAGAACTTTTGTACACAGCTCCTCAGGACTCTGTTGAATCCATGATTCTTTCCCAAGGGAAGGCTGGCTGGGTATGTTTTAATTTTTTTTTTAACTTACAACTGAGTTGAAGAGACTCAGGAGCTACTTCAAATTTATTTATTCTTTCAGTTTTCCAGATTCCACCTTAATGAAGTTTCTTGTCCTGTTAATCAGCCCCTGCTGTTTCTGTTGCTGATACTGCATATTCCTGGATGATTCCAGGCTGAGACTCTAATCTTCCTCTTCATCACATTCCTAATACTGCTGTTGTCATCTGCTTACTCTCTTAAGACTCTAGCCTTTCACTGGTCCAGCCTTCTCACCTCCAGTGATCTTTTTCTTTGATCTTAGGGAGTATCCTCATTGTCACATATGTGACATCATCACCAATGACTGAACTCTCTCAAGACTACATTTTGTGCCTCCACATTTTTGTGATCACTATTTCCTCTAATAAAAGGTAGTTAAGCCACAGCTTCCCACACACTCCATTGAAAGCACCCAGCTTTCTCCCTCACCTTCATTTGCACCGAAGACCACCATTGCCAACTGTACTTCTGTCCCTGACACTCCACCCATGCACAATAACACACTGTGAGAGTTCCGTCTGTCATCCAACTCTCTGTTTCCATGCATCTCATTTTTCTCTTCATTGCACACCATTTTATCTCTTCCAGTCTGAAAGCTGTACTTCCATGCTCTCAAATCACCAGTTCAATGGCGTTTTCTGTCCTCAACTTATTAACTCTTGTTGATACTTGATACAGTTGACCACATATTCTTTCTTAATAGTCTTTCCTCTGAGCTTCTGTGGTATTACCCATCATCACCATGCTGGTTTCTATCTTTGCTTGTCCCCATATTATCAAGTTGTATAGTGTAGTCCTTGGATTTCTACTCCTTTTTCAGCCTTAAGTCCCCATATAATCTTATCTAGTCCCTCTGGCTTTAAATGTTTCCTATATGTTTATGTATTTTAATTTGATTTAATCACTAAAGCACATATTATTATTAGTGGGTGTGTGAACTTTAACATGTCCAGAGGAAAGCTTTTTTATGGTATTGTATATATGTTTATCTAAATTAGGGAAGGGAAGGGGAACAACAGCAGAGTGAGACAAAGGACAAGGGGGGAACCAATGCAACAGCGACACTCACAAGACAACATGTTAGAAATGAACTGTACAACTTGGAAGTAGTGGGGAAGGGGAAGGAAAGTAGGAGAAAAATGAGGGAAGGGGTACCAAGTTTGACAAGAAATGTATTTATTACCTTACTTATGTAACTGTAACCCTTCTGTATATCACCTGACAAGAAAAAGAAAAAGAAAGGAAAGAAAACTTTTTACTCCTCTGAGTCTACCAAGTCTTATTCCTTTCAGTGTTGTTGGAACTAGAATACAGTGCCGCATAAGAATTAATTCTTATATCACCTATAATAAATCCTGTACTTATTTTTCTGAACTATTCCCTGAATCTGGCCATTGTTTCTCCATCTCCACAGCAGAGCTGGAAAAGCATAAGCTAACTATAGATGCTTGTGTTGGTTCAATAGCATTTAATTTGTCTTCTTTACCTCCAGTCCCTATTATTTCTTCGTACAGTAAACAGAATCATGAAAATACAAGTTAGGCCTTGTCTGCCCTCTTGCTGGAACCTTCTAGTAACTTCAGTTGCATTCACAGTATCTCTGAAAGCCAACGAGGACATAATAGGGAAGGTCAAGAATGTATTTAGAATAAAATAAGGATGTTTATCCTTTATCCTTATGTCAACCACTCTCTCTTCCCTTCCTCCCCCCCTCTCATGCTTTCTGCTATACTCCAATTATTTTTCATCATTGGAAACACTTCAGATTGATATCTCAATCATCGATGAAGGACTAAGTCCAAAAGTCCTAGAGCAATGTTCTTACTACTCAAGAGAACTAGTTTTCATCAGCATACATGTGAAATAGGTGATTGAAGTGATTGAAGTAGTTTGTGCATGAACCCATCAATGAGAAGCTATTTCTGTGGTTTTAAAGGAAAATATTCCATTAAAAGTTAATTATCATCCAGGCTCCAGTGGCTTATGCCTGTAATCTTAGCTATTCAGGAGACTGAGATCTGAGGACTGAACTTTGAAGCTAGGCCAGTCAAAAAAGTCTGGGGGACTTTTATCTCCAATAAACTACTCCCCCAACAAAAGCTGGCAGTGGGGCTGTGGCTCAAATAGTAAATCACTAGTCTTTAGCACAAAAGCTCAGGGACAACGCTCAGACCCTGAGTTCAAGCCTGAAGACCAGCACAGAAAAGGAAAGAAAGAGAGAGGGGAGGGGGAAGGAAGGAGGGGAACGAGGGGAAGGAAGGAAGGAAGGAAGGAAGGAAGGAAGGAAGGATATGTGATCATTCTGAGGAGATAAGACTGTACATATTTTGACTTGTCCATGGTCTCTGGCTTGGGTAGAATTTCTCCAACGCTTTTGGAAGCCTGCAGTGGCAATTGAGAACTGCATGTGTGAGGGGTCTCTCCCTATGCTAAGCCCTGAAAGACAGTGTTTTATAACTTCAGCAGTTCATACCTTATCTGTTTGAAATCCATTTAAACATTACATATGTGAGAAGGAGGAGGGAAAAGGACTCAATTGTAGAGCCTAGAAATTGCTTTTACAATCTTCAACATTATTATTGTTACTCTTTCTAATTTACATTTCTTACACTGTCCATTTGTTTGCTTCGGTTACAGAATCTAAAATTAAGGTAAAAAGCATGATTTGATTTTATATGTTGGTTTACTATCAAAATTTGACACTAATTTTCTTTAATATGTAACTGTTTAAAAAATTATCATTGATTTTTTTATTGTGAAAATATCGTACAGAGGGGTTACAATTACACGAGCAAGGTAATGAGTACATTACTTTTGTTATTGGTCATGGGGCTTGAACTCTGGGGTGGGCGCTGTCCCTCAGTTCTTCAGCTCAAGGCGAGTACTCTACCACTTGAGCCACAGCGCCACTTCCAGTTTTCTAGTGGTTTGTTGGAGATAAGAGTCTCACAGACTTTCCTGCCCGTGATCCTCAGATCTCAGCCTCCTGAGTAGCTAGGATTACAGGCGTGAGCCACTGGCACCTGGCTATGAGTACATTTCTTTCTTTTTTTTTATTATTGTGAAAATACCATATAGAGGGGTTACAATTACATGGGCAAGATAGTGAGTACATTTCTTATCAAGCATTGTTGCCTTCTCCTTTGTTTCCCCATACCATCCCTTCCCTTCTCTACCCCCCTAACTACATACCTCCCCTACCACCACCCCTCACCCTGCCGAAGTTGTAAAGTTTGTTTTTCAACATAACGTCTTGTACATCTCATTGTTGTAATGGGTCCACCTGTAACCCTATTTAAACAGTTCGTTTTTTACCTTCCCCTCCACCAATTATACCAACATCAAATACAGTGAATGCAGGGCTTATACCCTGGGGGAGGTACATACAAAGCAACAAAGAAATTTCCTACATTTCTTATCAAGCATTGTTGCCTCCTCCTTTGTTTCCCCTTACCATCCCTGCCTTCCCATCTCCCTCCTACCCCCCACACTAATTTTTTTGACTCACCATGGTACAGTTAAAAAGTAATATCTTAGAACAAATATTTCCTTATATAATCCAACTTTTAGGGTTTTTTATTTTATTTATTTTATTTTTATTTATTTATTTTTTGGGGGTTCGGTTGTGAGGCCTGAACTCTGGGCCTGGGCGCTGTCCCTCAGCTCTTCAGCTCAAGGCTAGCGCTCTACCACTTGAGCCACAGCGCCACTTCCAGCTTTTTTTCTTTTTGCTTATGTGGTGCTGGGGAATCAAACCCAGGGCCTCATGCATGCAAGGCAAGTGCTCTACCACTGAGCCACCTTCCTAGCCCGGGTTTTTTATTTTTACTAGGAAGATTGTAACACATACTTCTAGATTTTTGTTTGTTTACTTTTGCTGGTACCAGTTAGTGTTTGAGCTTAGAGCCTCACAGTAACTCAGCTCAGCTAATGTTCCTCCAGCCTGTCTTTTTGCTGTTATTTTGGAGATGAAGTCACATGGACTTTCTGTTCCGGCCGAGTTTGAACAGCAGTCCTCAGGATCTCAGCCTCCTGAAAACTTAGGACTATAGGCATGAGTGACTAGCAGTGCCTGGTTATTATACATTTGTCTAGTATTTTATGATAAGTGGCTTTAGGAAAATCAAATGATTAGCATAGTGCCTGGGTTGCTAAGTGTTTAATAGATTGCTTTTATTAATAGAAAGATAATGATTAACCTAAAAAAAGCTTTAGTTCTGATATAGTCAGTGTAGCATTATATAATGATAACAGCTCTACACTACTACTTCATTGACATAAATTATGACATAAACTAAATTAGATATGCATCCCCATAATCTGTTGTCTTGAAGATGTGGAAGTTACAATGATTTAGATATTACAAGGCATTACTAAGTAAAAGGGGCTAACCTGAAAAGTCTACCTACTTTAGGATTCTAACTAAATGCCATTCTAGAAAGGCAAACTTTGGGGACAGTGAGGTACTAAAATATGAATAAGTAAGGAAGTTTTAGGGCTATAAACCCACTCTCTTGATGCCATACTGATGTATATATGCCATTATACATTTACCAAAACTATTAAAATACACAAAACCAGAAACAAATCCTACCGAAAATCATGCAGTAACAGTGAGTCATGTAGGTTCGTCTGTTCTTTGAAAAAAAAAAAAAAAGGTCGGGGTACTAGAGGAGAGTATGAATGCTTTAAGTCAGGAGGAACATGGGAAATCTCTTTTCATCCACATTTCATTGTGAACTTAAAACTATTCTAAACGTAAGTCTAATAAAAAATTTTAAGGTAGCTGGGTACTGGTGGGCTCAGGCTTGTAATCCTAGCTACTCAGGAAGCTGAGTTCTGAGGATCATGGTTTGAATCTAGCCCAGGTAGGTAAATCTATGAGACTTAGCTCCAGTTAACCACCAAAAATCTAGAAGTAGAACTGGGCTCAGATGGTAAAGCACTAGCCTTGAGCAAAAAAGCTTAGTGATAGAGCCCAAGCCCTGAGTTCAAGCCCCACGGACCACACCAAAAATAAAATAAAATAACTTTAATTGGAATTTCAACAAACGTTGTCATTTCATTTGTTCATTTTGGATCAATAATTTTTAAAATTTTGAACTTTTAACATTATTGGTCTGATAAAAACTGGGATGAACATTCTCTTTTCCAGTGAGAACACTGAGAAAACTTACCATTTATAAACTACATCAAGTTCCTTAATATCTTGTTCTTAATGATCAGGAAATAGGACATTTTCATTCTAAAAGAGTTCTACATGAATTTAATAGAACACCTAACTGTTAGCTGGGTGCTGATAGTTTGTACCTGTAATCCTAGCTACTTCGGGGCTGAAATCTGAGAATCAAGGTTTAAGGCAGTTGAGGCAGACTCTTATCTCCAATTGACCAGCAAAAAGCTGGAAGTATGGCTCAAGTGGAAGTGCAAGGCTCTGAATTCAAGCCCCATTACTGACTGTTTCAAGAGCATAAAATAACTGAATTGAACTTTGATAGATTTCTGCATGCTATTCTCAGAAGTTAGGATTGTAGATGTGAAGAAAAACGTTGACACTAAATTTGCTTATCATCATAATAGTTAATTCAGAGGAGCACACTTGACCTCCACAAAGAATTGGCTCTCTTGATAGTCACTTGACTGCATCCTTGTCATAGATGTGTGAAATTCAGGTCTAGTGAGTATTGTTAGGATGCTTAGTAGTTAGGTATTTAAATGCACTTTTTACTTACAATTCATTCAAACACAATGGATCTATTGGAACAGAACCTCATCTTCTAAGTACAGAAGAATCTGTACTTAGCCTGTTTTGTCTGCAGAGCTCAAAATTTGAACTAACTGGATAGGTACCTGGGAGATACATAGATAGCAAAGCAATGGAAACAACTGCAGTCCATCTCTTTGTGCACAAAACAATCTGTTCTATATGAATTCTGATGTACTCATCACTTTTTAGTTCCCTAATCTAGGAATATGTAGAATACAGAAATCAGCACAATTTTTAAACTGCTAATTGTGGTGATTTAGCTATAAAAAATAGACAACTGTAAGCCAAGAAGACAGAGTAAACCCCTTGTAGAAGCATTGAACACAACTTGTGTGTAAATTCTGGCTTCTGGGAAAAAAATAAACAGAAACCATTGTCACAGGTTGAATGCAGCAAAAGGAAGAGTATTGCCTTCTTTGAGAGGAGTATTCTGGGAAATTGTCACATTTAATGTCTCTTACGGCCTTTCTAGGCACAATTAAGTAAGAAATCTACAGTAAAGGATGAAATGTTAACTGTGTGGTTTGTGTATAGAAAATAAGATAACTGAAGAGCAAGCTAGGACAAACTGGAGAAAGCCTAAGTAATACTAGGAAATTTGGACTCGATGTTATATATAAAAGAGACAGGTAAGAGATACACGTATTAGGGTAACAATCATAAAACCAGCACAAATGTGTAGAATGGCACAAATACAACAGCAATATTTAAATTTTCCATCACTTAAATATAAGTTCCTGCTTTGTGAGGGAAGTTAGGTGTTGTAGTTTGCACACTTATTTGGACTCAGACTGATTGGGGCTTTGCTATCTTCAGCACGTGGCTTTGGAGACCATCTCTGAGCAGTTAGTAGAAACAGCAAAGCTTGGAGATTATATCTAGGGGCTTCTTACCAGCCAGAACAGAAGGAACAAATGCATCATGCTGCTGACCTGCTTTGGCATGTGGCCACATCTAACCTCAAAGGGAAGTGGGAAGAAGAATTTGGTTGGTTATACAGGAAGAGAAGGAAGTCTGTAGGGATGGACGTGACTAGATTCGCTCTGTAATAATTTTTTTTCTGTTTAAGATATTCTTGCCTTTTTGTCTCAGCCTCCTGAGTTAATGGAAGTTAGATTTGCATTATAAAGAAATAATGGCCAGGTGCTGGTGGTTCATGTCTGTAATTCTAGCTACTCAGGAGGCTGAGATCTGAGGATCATGGTTCAAAGCCAGCCCAGGCAGGAAAGTCCATGAGACTCTTATCTCCAATAAACCACCAGAAAACCAGAAGTTGTGCTGTGGCTCAAGTGGTAAAGCACTAGCCTTGACCTGAATTGCTGAGGGGCAGCACCCATGCCCAAAGTTCAAACCCCACCACCAACAAAAAAAAAAGAAAAAGAAAAAGAATGTTGGTAGCCTTGGAAAAGGATGCCTGGAATGAAGCACATTTGCTCAGGGCCATCAGAGAGATTGGGTACTAGATTATGCTGAGAACTTGAAACAATACCTTAGAAATAGAGTTGGAAAGGTACAATTAAAGGAGCTTGTATACCAATGTGAGAAGCATAAGAAATAATTTTTAGCAAGGTGGCCAGCAAGTGACTCACTAGGACTAGATCTTTAAACCCTAAATTTGCAGTTCAGATTGAGGTGTTTATATTGGTATTAGTTCAGTGTGGAACAAGTGATGCAGATGGAAAAGTGTCTTAAATTGTAAACTGGTCAAGCAACCACCCCAGTGCACTGGACAGTACCTCACTGAAAGTTCCCTGAACCATGGTATAGACCAGAGATAAGTATTAAATGACAGGAAATTTAACAACTTTAAGACAGTCTCCTGAGCATATACTTTCTTGTTCTTGCCTCATTTCCTGGGAGTCATTCCAAAATAGCCTCAGGTCATGTTATCTGTTCAGCAAAGTGTAAGAAAAATAATATGTGATCTCTGGAAACTTATCCTATTTTATACTTTTTGAATAATGTAGATTGTTTCCTCTTTTTCTCACCTCTTTAAAAGTCAGAGGCAGTGATGAGCATGCACAGCACCTCTAATCCTGAGACATTCTGTGTTGGCCAACATGGTTGTTTGTTTTGCTTGGACCATCTTAAAGCTATCTTCATTTTTCACCATGTCTTTACTTTTCTTTTGATTGTGCATCTTTGAGCCACAGCTCTATATCCAGTTTTTGAGTGGCTAATTGGAGATAAGAGTTTCACAAGGGGGCTGGGAAGGTGGCTCAGTGGTAGAGTGCTTACCTTGCATGCCTGAGGCCCTGAGTTCGACTCCTCAGCAACACATAAGCAAAAAGAAAAAAGCCGGAAGTGGCGCTGTGGCTCAAGTGGTAGAGTGCTAGCCTTGAGCTGAAGAGCTGAGGGACCGCACCCAGGCCCAGAGTTCAGGCCCCATGACTGGACCAAAAACAAACAAACAAACAAACAAACAAAAGAGTTTCACAAGGACTTTTCTGCCCCGGCTTGCTTCAAACCATGATCTTAAGATTTCAGCCTCTTAAGTGGCTATGATTACAGGCATGAGCCACTGGCGCCCATCCTTTTTTTTTGTTTTAAATGCTGTCATGAAGATACTTACTACAAACTCATTAACAAAACTAATTTTAGAAACTTCAGACAATCCTTTGAGATTCTGTGTCTAGTATGTCGTTATAACTAAAAGGCCACCTAGGTATCAAATTATCTGTCTAGAAAATGTGGAGTTTCTCCTAATTGAAGACTGGCTTCTCTGTGAAGACAGGAATAGGTAGTTTAAACACAAATAGATCTAAACAGCATAAAATGCTCTATGGAATTAAGGGGAAGAGGAAGAAGAAGGGAATGAGAAGGCAGTATGTGGAGAAGTGAGCAATTAAAAACTACATAGCTAGAATGACTTCACACATACTCAGTGTCTGCCTAGAGCTGGGCTTTCAGCCATGGGAATGTGACCCAGAAGGATCAAGGCTGGGAGATGAGTACAGGAGCACATTGCCTGTGACTGTTTCATAACACCTCCTAAACATAGTGCAAAACCTCCATTTTGTCATCCATGTGCAAAAGGATCTGAATCCAGATTTGATGCAGCTAGTGATGCTTGTGGCCCATGGTAAAAGAATACTAGGCTGTTGTGATGAATAGTCAGGTGTCGCTGATTCATGACCCCATGTAGTGTAGTTGCTTGGTGAAAGTAAAAAACTGTATGTTGGATATTAAAAAAAAAAAAAACCTATTGAGAATTCAGAAGAATAGGCCCAAGTCATATAGAAGCAAATGTAGATACAGGCCTAACTGTAGGTATAGTTATATAGACAAGTACACCAGGCTTCTAAACAAATACTTTACTTCTGATTATAATGTAAACTATATTTTAGTACCCATGTGGTCCCTGATGAAAAAAATTACCTTCTAAAAGGTATTTTAAACTTCTTACTGATGTTATCAGTTTGAAGATTTCACTATTGAAGTTTGTAAAAATTCATGAAAAACCTTTTTCCCACTGATATCAATTTCTTGCAAAATACAAACTGATAAAAGGAATTTACTAGAGAGTTTCTTCATCAGGTTATGGTGTTTTTCTGATGTGATGTACAATGTGAACAAAGTCTTAAAAGCATGGTGTTTGCACACAGACCACTTGAGCTTGAGTCTTAACTTGACAGCTTTACTAATAGTGTGTACCTGAAAAAATTATTAGACTTCCCCCAGCTCTTAGAATAGTGCCTGGTATAACTTTAGCTTGAAAGTAAGGGTGAGCTACCATCACTTATTAACCTCTTCCTTATCTTTATTATAGGAAAGGTTTAACCTAAAATGTGCCTATGTCAGTGGCATTTTATCTCATTCATTGTCAAAATATCATTTGATTTTATGTTTCCTGGTATCTGATTTCATTTTTCTATATCATACTGGCTAAAATATAAGATACAAGAAATAGACGAAGTTCACATAAGAAACTAAATAATGAAAACATGAAAAGGATAGAAAAATACCGTTATCCTTAAATTTGTTTGGTTTATTCTCAGGCTACAGGTGGACTTTAGGTAGCTGTCTACCCTGTATCATGATGGAGTATGCTCATAAATAGTGTCATGAAAGAAGGAAAAATCCACAAGCCCAATCTATACTTTATCCTCTACTGTAACATTGAGCTTGGAGTAAAACTTACCTATATGGCTGTAATGGGCTACAACTTCCTCAAGGATGCTTTGACTCAGCATGGTATCCCAGTCAGAAAAGAATTTACTCCCTGTATCAGACCATTGTAGTCTTATTTCAACAAGTTTTTTTTTTATTTTATTTTTATTTTGTTTATTGTGAAAATACGGTACAGAGGGGTTACAATTACATGGGCAAGATAATGAGTACATTTCTTATCAAGCATTGTAGCCTCCTCCTTTGTTTACCCTTCCCTTCCCTTTCCATCCTCCGTCCCCCCCAATTTTCTCCCCCCCCCCCAAGTTGTAAAGTTCGTTTTCGACATGACAACTTGTACTTCTCATTGTTGTAACAGGTCCACCTGTATCCTTATTTAAACGACTTGTTTTTCCCCTTCCCCTCCACAAATTATACCGACATCAAATACAGTGAAAGCAGAGGTTATACTATGGGGGAGGGACATACAAAGCAACAAAGAAATAATCTTATAATTGCGTTAGAAACAAATGCATGAAAGAAAAAAAACATTTAAAATACATATCTTAGGGTTCATTTTCCTAACATCACCTTATCTGACCTTTTCTGCTTGACTCATACATATACTAGATATTGCAAATAAGGGAAATCATGGGACCTATGTTTCTTTGGGCTTGGCTTACTTCACTTAATATAATTTTTTCCAAGTCTTTCCATTTCCTAACAAATGGAGCAATGTCATTCTTTCTAATGGAGGCATAGAATTCCATTGTGTGTATATATACCACATTTTCTTGATCCATTCATCTACTGAGGGGCATCTGGGTTGGTTCCAGATCTTAGCTATGGTAAATAATGCTGCAATAAACATAGTTGTGCTGGTAGCTTTAGTGTGGTCTTGTTTGTAAACATTTGGGTAAATGCCCAAAAGTGGGACTGCTGGGTCATAGGGGAGCTCTATGTGGAGTCTTTTGAGGAACCTCCATACTACTTTCCAAAGTGGTTATTTCAACAGGTTTTAGAGGGACAGCTAGGGATGAAGTCTGGGTAGTACTGTAACAGAAACACATTTAGCACTTGTAACATTTTAGAGAGTAAAGGATTTCCTTTTAGTCTCCCTAGGGCTTTCACCAGTGTAGATCAGATTACTGTGCCAGGTAACAATTAGCCTTTGAGTTAAAAATGCTTTTGACTTGAACTTTCAAATTAGAAAAACAATGCTAATATCAAGCTTGTTGGTGAAAGACTGAATTCCTTTTTGTTGTTGGTGGTGGTGGTGGTTGTGGGGCTTGAACGCTGGTCCTGGGCGCTGTCCCTCAGCACTTTAGGTCAAGTCTAGCGCTCTAACACTTGTGCCACAGCACCATTTCTGGATTTTTCTGCTTATGAGGTACTGGGGAACCAAACACAGGGCCTCATGCATGCAAGGCAAGCACTCTACCACTGAGCCACCTTCCCAGCCAAGACTGAATTCTTTCATCATAAAAATCAGGAACAAAATGATATCCGTTCTTGCCACCTCTGTGCTGGAGGGTTCTGCCCAGGGAAGTTATGCAAGAAAGTGAAGTGGAAGGAATCTGGATTGGAAAGAAAGTAGTACAATTAGGATCTTTCATATAGATATATATTTAGAAAAGGCTAATCAATTTATTAAAAAATGCTATGAGAGCTTAGAAACAAGTTTAGCAATGTGAAAATCTACAAAATCAATTATATTTTGTACAAAAACAATGAATAAATAAAACATGAAAGTTAGATACTAATTTTATGTACAATACTTTCAAAAACCATAAAATATTTAGCAATAAATTTAATAAGAAAAGTATAAAATGTGCATAGCTTTTGACCTTTTCTGCTTGTCCCAGACATATACTAGTATGACTAGATAAGATAATGGTAAGCAAAATGAACCTCGAGATAGGGACACAGATTTTTTTTCTTTCTTGCTATTGTTTCTAACGTATTTATAAGGTACCATGTGATTTATTTGATGCTTTGTATATCCCTTCCCCACGGTATAACCCCTGTTTTCACTGTATTTGATGTTGGTATAATTTGGGGAGAGGAAGGGAAAAAACAAAATGTTTAAGTAGGGATACAGGTTGACCCATTGCAACAATGAGATGTACAAGACACGAACAACGAACTTCACAATTTAGGCTGGGGCAGGGGTCGGGGGAGTATAGTTGAGGAGGTGAGAGGGAAGAGATGGTAGGGGAAAAACAAAGGAGGAGGCAACAATGCTTGATAAGAAATGTACTCATTACCTTGTTCATGTAACGGTAACCCCTCTGTACAGTATTTTCACAATAAAAATCATAAAAAAAGAAAAGTTTAAAATTTAAGACATAAACACTACAGAATATTTTGAAAGTAATAAAAGAAGGCCTAAACAAATGAAAAGACATATTGATGAATAAGAAGTTGTAATATTGTTAAGATGTCAATACTAATCAAAGTATGTTCAGATATATGAGAGATTCAGAATGTTTTCTATCAAAATCCCACATGGTTATTTTGTAGTTAGAGAGATCACACTTCTCAATTTTAAAACTCACTACAAAGCTGCAATAATTAAGACAAAATACAGATATATAGATCAGTGTAACAAAATAGAGAGTCTAAAAACAAATCCTTATTATTTATGATCAACTGATTCTCAGAAGGGTGACCCAGCAATACAGAGAGAATACTCTGCTTTCCACAAAGGATTCTGGCATTTCCGCATGTGAAAGAGTGCAATTTGATCCCTTCTTCACATCATATACAAAATTAAAAAAGAATTAAGACAAAAATATAAGAGTCAGAATTTTAAAACTTATAAAAGAAAAAACACTCTTATAAGAAAGCATAGACATAATCTTTATGACCTTGAATTTGGCAGTAATTGCTTACTTATGACAAAGCACCAGTAAACCAAAAAACAAACAAATCAACAAATTGGATTTCATCAAAATTTAAAACCTTTTTGTTTTATAAAACAGCATTAAGGAAGTGAAAAGGCAACCTATACAATGGAAGAAATGTTGGGTAAGTTATGTATTTGATAAGAAACTTGAATATATACATAAAGAACTTCTGCAATTCAATAGTAAAAAAGAAATTAACACAATTATAAAATGGGCAAAGGAGCAAAGGATCTCATAGTTAAAAGACAAAACTGTATCAAAGACAAATAATCACATGAAAAGATGCTCGGTGTCAGTAGTTATTAGACAAATGTTAGACAATTAAGCCTGGCACTAGTGGCTCATGTCTGTAATCATAGCTATTCAGGAGATGAGAGTCGCTCAGTTGGAAGCCAGACCAGTAGAAAACTCTGCAAAATCCCATCCCAAATTTAACAACAAAAAAATAACCAACAAAAAAAAACACAGGCTGGTGTTGTGGCCCAAGTGGTAGAAAACCACAAGCTGAGCAAGATCCTGAGGCATTGAGTTCAAGCCCTGGAACAGGCAAAAATGAAAAACAAAAAACAAAATAAAAACCTGCAAAAAACCCAGAAACAACAACAACAAAACCCCCAAAACTAGAGTGAGATATTAATTCATACCTATGAATCTAGCCATTATAAAAATAAAAGAATAATAAGTGTTGGTGAGGAGAAATTGGAACCATCACATATGTATCAGTGGAAATACAAATTGTGCAGATACTTTAAAAACAACTTGGGAGTTCCTCACTTAAACACAATCATTACCAAATGATTCAGCAATTCTAGTCCTAGGTATATAAGCAAAAGAAATAAAAACAACTCCACATAAGTACTGTATGAATATTTATGCAGCATTATTTGTGAATGACTATCATCTGGTAAATACATAAATTAAACGTGCTGCATCTAAACCATAAAATATTAACCAATAATAAAAAGAAATGAAGTACTCATGTATACAATAAGTATATAGACATGGTAAGTAAAATTGGACAATACTAAAGGACCGCACATTATATGATTCTATTATAAAATACCAGAAGTTGTAGAGACAGCAAGTAGATTAGTGGCTGCCTGGGCCTGAGGGAGGGAATTGTGAAGTAGTAGATATGAAATGATTTAACATATATTGTATTTCTCTATGAAGTTAAAAACACTCTAAAATTGTGATGGTTGTGAAACATGAACATTCTAGAAATTATTAAATTTTATATTTTAAATTGGTAAATAATGTCATAAGGCAAATATATTTTAAATTCCTGATAATAGGTGACTATCTTTATAGTACTAATATCTATTATAGTCACTGTACTTGATCAAGTGCTGTGACTGGGTGATACCATTTGTATCTTGGTTAGGCTTGAAAAAGATATAACTAAAACTCAAGATGGGCATTCCTTAGAGTACAGTTTCTGCTCGTGGTATACTGCTAGTTTACTGAATGTACTGAGAGCTCCTTATGTAGCTTACCTGTAAATAACGCAAAAATATTGTTACACTACACAACTTATTATTTACATTGCAGACATAATGAAAAATGTTGATGAATTGATAATCAACTTTTCATGCTTGAAAGAAAATGAATCTCCATATATACAACCTCTTATATAGGACATGTAACTATTTTTTTGGGGGGGGGAGGGGGTCCGGTCGTGGGGCCTGAACTCTGGACCTGGGCACTGTCCCTCAGCTCTTCAGCTCATGGCTAGCACTCTACCACTTGAGCCACAGCGCCACTTCCCGCTTTTTTCTTTTTGCTTATGTGCTGAGGAATCGAACGCAGGGCCTCATGCATGCAAGGCAAGCGCTCTACCACTGAGCCACCTTCCCAGCCCCATGTAGCTATTTTTAAAGTCAGGTTGCAAAGTATCTAGTATTGCTGTACATGATTTAGGTAAGAGACTGACTTTGACTTGATTACTATGGCTTGGAGCATTCTAGCACCCTGGGTATATGGAATTTTTGTCTCTGCACATATGCTGGGTGTTCTAAGAGAGAATGAATTCCAAGGGAAGGAAGACGGGGGCCAGAATTGGGAAATCCTGGCCCCTCTCAAAATTTAGTATATTGGAACATAGAAAAGAGGAATGGGGGCTTAAAATGGACTTAGGCTCTGTTGGAAGAAAAACTGTTTTATCTCATATTCCTCATCTGTACAGTGGTATTGTGAATTTTGAAAAGATGTCAAGTTTTAATTATTTGTATAGCTAGCTTATTCTAAGGCAGTAAGATATTATCATGGTCTACTTTTAAATTACGCACCCACAACCTATTTTGCTCAAATAAAAT